>NW_026623410.1:1325234-1364717 GCF_030028575.1 Malurus melanocephalus | reverse complement strand
AAAAAAAAAAAAAAAAAAAAAAAAAAGTGACAATTCCATGTTACAATTCCCATGCAGAAAAGGAAAAAACCTGCAAATAAAAGCAATGCCACAATTGTGAGCAGACAAGCTCAGGGACAAGGTCCAGTTCTCCACTGCATTGACCAGGTAGTGCTGGAAAATGCCAGGACGAGTCAAAGAGCCTGAAATCAGCCAAACCTCAGCACAGACCTCTCAGACCCATTTTCTCCTCACAGGGAGCCAGGAGCTTATTCTTAGGCAGAGTCAGAAATCTACCCTAAAATACAAAGGTAAGTGCAGACAGATACCTTCACTAGCAATCTTCTAGCAGCAAAAGAGACTGTCCCCTCTCAGTGACAGGGCTGGCGTGCCCTGAGCTGGCTGTGTTATGGCACCAAACACAGCCCTTTCCCTCGGTAACAATACCTTCTGCAGAGGTTCTGCAAGTGTGAGGGTTGGGCCATCAAAGGCAGCTCTGTCACCTTGCAGAAGGCTATCAAAGGATGATGGCTTCTGTAGGAACTCTCCAAACTCTCACAAACAGTGCTGACATGACCCCAAACAAATCGCTGCAACAAATCCCTTCTTTCCAGGCAGGAGGAAAAGCCAGAGAGCCTCGYTGGCAGCTCCTGTGGCGTTTGCAGCCCCGCAGACTCCCCATGTGCCTGTGCTCCTGCAGAAAGCAGGGTTTGCAGCACCACATTCCCCTGCCTCTTTGCTGCCCTACCAAAACCATCTGCAAAATGGGATCCTCACTGGAAGGAGCCAGGGAAAGCCAGGGTGACCTGTGCAGTGGGGCAGCCTGCCAGTGCAATCCTTAAAATGGCTTGAAGAGCCATTTCTGAGGAACAACGTGCAGGAAGAAGGAGGAAGGGGAGGAAGCACAAGGGCACACAGGGGATGSACATTCATGAAATGACTTTACGTGCTGGCCATGAACTCAGGGGGCTGGAGCCAGCAGAACATCCCCTAGGTTAGGGAGCAGTGATAGCAAAGCTCTTGCCCTCCCCCACACTCAGGAGCCTGGCAGACATCATTCCCCATCCTCTCTGGTGAGCTCCCCGMAGATATTTGCCGATGGCTCAGACAGTGGCATTGACAAGCCAGTGCAGTGACTCAGTGTGTGTGATGGGGAAAGCCCCCRGGCAGGGAGGGAGATGAATCACAGGGAGACACCGCAGGCTCAGGAGGAGAGGAGGAGCAGAGCCCAACCCAGCAAAGTCCAAGCCAAGCCAAGGGAGGGCAAGGACGTGTGACRGGGACAGGACAGAGGGCACTGATGCCTTCCAGCTTCTTGCCAGCAGCTCGGCTCCTGCCCTGGGCTTGGTGCCTGCTTGGCCTGCATCCTGTCCAGGGCACTGGGCTGGCTYCAGGCCAGCAGCACCCACCAGGAGCAGGGCTGCCTGTGCTGGCACACCCAGCGCCAGTCGGGCTGTTCCTGCCAGAGCCCCGAGCGTCACCCACCATGGGACACAAGTGTTGAGCTCCTCAGGGGAGCACCACACATGGCATGCACCTCCTGGCCCAGGAGCTGTCCCAAATTACAGTCCCCCACCCAGGTTATGGTTTCCCTCCTCCTCACTGGCTCCAAGCTGTCCATCCAGCTGGGAACCCCCTGCCCTTTCCTGCCCCGAGCTGTCCATCCCACCCCACCACATCACATTTCGGAGCCTGGCCACAAGGGACTCGCTGCTGCCCCAAGTTTGGCAGAGAACTCTCACTGCTGGAAGCTGAAAGGCAGTGAGTTTATCGTGGTTTATCTATGAAGCCAGCGAGCAGGGGATGAGGAGCATGCCTGTTCCTCATCTGCTCAGCACCCAGCAGGTCACACGTCTGGCTGAGCCCAGTCACTCCTGCCACCGCATGACCCAGCACGCTCAGGAGAAGCCAGCACAGGCACTGCTTGCTCACATCTCAGTGCTTTCCCAAAGCCTCTCTGGCAAGCACTGCTCAAAGCCCCRTCCCTCACTGCCTTCCTCCAGGGCTCAGCCTTTCCAGCATTAATGGCTCACACTTCACACTCTTTACCACTCCAGATGCACRTCCTCTGCCACACAGAGTTATTCACCTCCTCAAACTCATAATTTTACTATGTGTGCATTATAACTCCCACTATTTTAGACTGGAATCTAGAACCCCACTGGGACACACTCAGCTCATCCTRGCCATGATATCAAGGCAGGCAGTATAGCCAGGGCCACCACACTTTAGACAACTCTTCTATAAACCATCCCTCCCCCATGGGCAGTCTTGGATAAAAGGCTTCTCCAATCAATCTGAGTGCTAATTTAACCAGTTTATCAATTAAACACTAACCACAGGATGAGATCCTGGCCTATTTCACGCTTAGCAATACCAGAGCAGCCATTATTTCATTACGACATTAAGTGGCACTGGTGATGCCAGGAGAAATAGGAGCTTGCCCAGAAGGTTTCACCCTTTTACTGTGACTGCCAGAGCACTGAAAGAACAATTAAAATTATGACAGACATCCTTTCAGTTCCTTCCAGATCTAATGCAASCTAATCTTGTTGATCTTGGTAACCACACAGATTCATCAGCTTGTCAATAATTCACCTCGTGACTTGGCACCAAGCAGGCTGTGCTCTTCAAATGGCCAAAGCCTGAGCATCTCCTGGCCAGCCAGCCCACTTTTCACTGTGCTGGTCCTCACAGACAGACAGACAGACAGACAGACAGACAGACAGACAGGCATGGGCTGCCCTGGGCACACAGGGCCAGCTCAATCCCAAACCCTGCTCCAACAGCAGAGACAGCAATGCATGGTGAGAGAAAAGAAGAATAAAAAGGAAGACATCACTGTAAATGGCTTAAAGCTTTTCAAACCTCACCATGGCAGGASCAGGGATATCTGAGAAATATCCTAATTAAATGAGCTCAGAGTTCCACCAGGAGACCACACAAAGAAGTGGCCACACACATCAATTTTCACACCAGTATACCGCACCTGTGGCCTGCAGWGGATGTGAAATCTTGCTCTACACAAGCTGGTTGAAATGCAGCAATTTTGCCAATTCCCTAAAATTGAGCTCAGCTATGCAAAGCAGCAGAAGTCCCACAAAATCAGATGTACCTGGCAGAGTAGGAGGTGTAGAGGAGCAAGATTTTCAAGTGCTTGGAATGCCTCCCTGTTTTGAGCCTGCAAAACTCAGCTGGACACTTCCCAGAAACAGCCTTGCAGAAGACTTCCACAGAGGCAGCTTTTCAAAAGTGCCTGTATAGGATTTCATYCCTTCTGGCTCCAAAGAAAACCTGGATTAAAGCTGCAC
Source organism: Malurus melanocephalus (assembly GCF_030028575.1). Lineage (NCBI taxonomy): Eukaryota > Metazoa > Chordata > Aves > Passeriformes > Maluridae > Malurus > Malurus melanocephalus. The sequence goes on along the minus strand of NW_026623410.1, from coordinate 1,361,427 downwards.
TCAGCAATCCAAAAGGGCTGAGTCCAAATTCTCWAGAACCACGGCACCAAGCCCCAGCCAGGTAGCACTGGCTGCACTGGAGACATGCCAGGGGAACAGAGGGGAAGCATTTGCATATATTTACATCATGACAACATGGAAAATACAGTTGTCATTGTCACTTAGGGCCCATGAGCTCACTGGGAAGGAAGGAAAAAGATATCTTCCACCTGCTCAGGCCCTTCCAACTGAAATCTTCAACAGCTTATAATCCTTAGGGTTGGGAAGATACCCCACTCTTAGTTTGGGTTTTTTTGATGTTCAGGTGTCCACAGACTGGACTTGTGGATCAATTCCTCACACCTTGCATCCAGACGAGCCAAGGAACATTTTAAAAGTCAATCATTCAGTGGACTGGGTCATCTTGTTTTGGGATGAGGAGAAGAAAAGGGGCAGTTTTATCAACAGAAGCCCCAAAACAAGCCATGATCTATTGTATTTATTGGGACTCTTGTGGCCATCAATGCTCTGCAGGGGAGATGCAAGTTTTGGGAAAAAGCTGCAGCAAATGCCCACTAAATTGCTCTCCAAGTGCATCTTTGGCATGGCTTAAGTCCTGTTCCACTGAGTGATTTCAGGGCCAGGRATTTGCACCAAGGTGCAGTGCAGAGAGTGAGTGCATCCCCAGGCAGCCCAGCTGATGCAGGAGGGAAAAGCAGAGACAGTCAGCTSAGCACCTCCCCTTCCCTCCTCACCCTGAACTCTGAGAATCCCAGGAATTCTCCACATTCTCCTGCTTCTGGACAGAAACTCCCTCCAGCCAGGAGCATGAGGATGACCACGGCAGTGGGGAGGAACGGGATGGTATCCCTGGCCTGCAACACCAACCCCCTGTTTGAAGTCCCTCTGACCCCTGATGCACAAAAGGGACCAGATTTGGGGCTTAACCTGCAGCTCCTGCTCAGGTGGAGCCATCCTGCCCAYGGCCATTGCTCTGCTCTGCTGAGTGGGAGTGTGGCCGAGGGAGCCTGCCTGGAGCAGGCATGCCAGCAATGTCAGCTATGCTGTGCCCCCCTTTGTGCCCCAAAGGGTCAGGTTTCCATCTCCACAGGAACCCAGGAGCTGCCAGGCCCCGACTGTGGGGGTGTAGGAGGGAGGGATTGCTAGAGGAAATGCTGCTGTTGCTGCCCCAGTGCCTCCCTGCTCCCAGCCCAGCACAGGCAGCCATGGGGGACCTCCAGGGCATTCACTGGGATCCTCACTCTCCGGCAGACAGACTCTCATTTCTTTGCAGGATCCTTTCTTTACTCRTTTAGTAAACAGGCAAAGCCCAGAGAGCAGCTGTGGCAAAGGCAGCATTGTGAAAGGGGAGCTAAGGCAGCAGAGGGCACAGTGGGGTCTCCCCTCTTTCACCAGTGACTAACTTGGACCAAACTGAGRCAGAGCACTTCTGCCCCTAAACCAGAGACTGCATTAAAAACCACACAAACCTCAGATCAGCAGCTGCCTCAAACCCTACACACAGAACCGCTGCTGCTTGCACTTGACCATCTTCCATTGCTCGCTTTCTGCGCCTAAATAAACTTTCTCTTCCTCTGGTCTCCCCATGCCAGCTTTATGGGATTATTTTATTTCTTAAGGCAGAAGGGTGGCTGTGCTCTTTAAGGAGGACATGCATTCCTTCAGCTCCAGCCCAGCTGAAAAGAGCCCCCAGCACCCAGCCTGGGCAGGAAGCCCTGAGCAGGGCTGTGGTCAGTGCTGTGGTCAGTGCTATGGTCAGTCCTGCTGCCAGGCACAGGGCCAGAGCAGAGCACAGGAAACCAGGGAGGGTGTGCACCTGAACAGCCATCAAACCAACCACGCTGGCACCCTCCTGGCAAACAGCAGCCCGTGACAAATAAACAGATATTCAAAGTCTCTCWGGCAGATCTGAGCTGCAAAGTCACAGCCTTGCATCTCTCCTGTCTTACATCAGGTGAAGGAAGCCTGAGCACACCTTTCCAACACATCATTCACCATGATAAACCATTATTTTACCCCATTTTGCATCCTTTCTTTGCCATTTAGAACTTTATCTATGATTTTTCTAGATGCGTCTGAGTTTATTTATATTGGTCGACAAGGATGCTCTGGTGTTCTTCTTTCCCCCCAGGGTTTACTTAAGCCSTCAAAGCTGTGCCAATCCTCCCATGCTGAGGTGGAGTTCTGTGATTTTGGAGCTGCATTTTTTCAAAAGCCTTATCTTGAAAGGCAGCAAAGCAAACTGCTGTTTATAAGAGCTCTTGCTGGCTAAACCATTATACTGTCCCAAACCTTGTCTGGAAACAAGGGGAGCAAACCTAATGCCATAAAGGACTTCCCAGCTCATGCCCCAGTTCCAACATGACCACCACAGAGATGGCAGCAGGTAGGAAAGCTGCTGAGGAAAGCCCACAAATTATTTACACCCTGAAAGTTTGAAAGAGAAGAACCTTGAAATCTGTTTTGTATGTGGGATACGATACTCCTCTTCTGGTGAGAGAGAAAATGAGATTTCAGCAAGAGTCTGCAAGGAGTAGAGCTCTGATGGGGCTGCTCAGGAAAGCTGGTGCTTACAGGATCCATGGGGCCACTAGAAAGACAGCTCATCCATTTCCCAACAACCCTGCAAGTGCCTTCAAGTCCTTCCAGCTAAGAGTGTTATTCCCAGGAGAGAGTCACCCCTGGAGGACAGGGCACACTCCTTGCTGTGGCCCAAGGACAGACCAAATGGCCACAGCCCTCAGGGCTGTCCCATGTCAAAGAGCAGCCAAGCTCCTGCTGTTTTGAGCCTGGGGGCAGCGAGCTCATGGGGTGCACAGTTTGCTCCCCTCCCAAACCCCTCTGAACACCTTCCAGTTGTGCTGGCAAGAGGCTGGGGAGCAGCAGAAAAGCTCCTCTCCTGGCTGTTGGCCAAGCRTGAAACAGCAAGTGTCCCATATCCTGACTGTGAGTATTTTGGGAAGCCGGATGACTTCATTAGCAGATGCCACCCCCTGACCCAGTCCCCGTTAAACACACTGCTGGCCAGCCCYAGAGCTCGTTACCCCGCACTTTAATGTGCACATTGCCATTTAGCACCAACCCGCTGCCATACCCCGTTTTCACTCTGCTGAAACTCTTGCACAAGCAGTAAAACCCTAAGGTACCGCTTGCACAAGCACCTTGTTGTTGCTTTGTTATCGGGACCGCGAATGAGGAAATCCTCGGGATCATGGATGTGCTACAGTTACCAGCAGCCTGACATCCCACAGCCACCTTCCCACTGTCCCTGCCTCGGCAGCAGGGATGCAGTGCTGGGAGCACACAGGATGCTCAGGTACCAGCGGGGTGACTGTCACACAGAGCCTGCAGACACCATGACATGGAGACGGCAGCGGAGAGAGGGACAGTGAAAACACAGTTATGAATACACTGGAGGAAAGGATTTATACAAGACAAAGCTACAAGTGCAGATGGAGGAGCACCCCAGCCTCCCTGGGCAGAAGGGGAAGGAGCACCCTGGCACACTCACCCTGATGCGCCGCATGGCCGTCACGATCTCCACCCGGCTGTTGGGCCGCGGCACATCCAGGCTCCCGATGTACTGTAGGGACAGAAAGGACATCAGTCAAACTCCTCATGGAAACATCACCACCATGGTCCCAATGGCATCCACAGAGGAAACCCAGGGTCACTTCTGGGTSTGAGGAAAATTAACCAACAAACACCAGAGGTTTATGTCTGAAAAGGGCACAGAAGAGTGCTGTAACTTTATTCATGAATAAAGGGAGAAGTAATGGGCATTTCCCATGGGGTCTCTCAAACTGATAGAGGATGCAGCCTATCCCAATTTCCTGGCCGCAGTTCCCTTTCTCTTTCCCCACTGGCTGAGGTACTTGAGAGCTACAGGCTCCCCAAAACACCTAATGCAACCCCCCTTCTAATATACATTCCCCCATTTAATATAAACCTTTATGTCTTTGCTCTTGTAGTCTATTAACACAGTCCAGGGTTAGTCAATCAGTGGAATTCCTATGGAAATTCCCATTGTTTCTTTCTATCTCGCAGTACAGTTTGTTTGTAAAGACATTCTTTTGTCATTCCTTTCATGAGGAACGGGCAGCATTTTGCCTGCTTCACCAGAACCCTTGCACGCCTCCCACCACGAAGCTGTTCCCACCACAATGCTGCAAGTAGTCAAAACCCCTTTTTCTAGCAACAGAATAACTTCAGCCGTCAGGCCAGCGGGACTCACTCATCTAGGCCATGATCAAAGCACACAGGTATAAGCAAATATCCCCTCGGCTGCAATGAGTCATCTATTACAGACCTGGATATCAGAATATCCCTAAAATAGCTGGACCAACCTGTCCTCTGACAGGGCCCTTCATTATTTAATTACAGCCCAGCCCGTGGCTGTTTTTGCAGGGATGCTGAGCCTCCAGGCCGAGCCTCCAGAATAAAGGAGCCGCTTTCCTATTCAAARGGGACCAAAGGCAGCGCCACCGCGACCCAGCACGGAGTGACGGCGAACAAAAACCTTTTTAAAAATAAAATGGAAGAGGGCAGATCCTGAAGAAGGATCAGAAAACAGACAAGCGATGAAGAGTCAATGCCGAGCACTAAAAACGTGTAGTTGGAATAAAAGCATTTTGAGCCTATTTACTGGCCCTSTGTGCTCCCACGCTTCATCTCGACACGAGGGCTGACGTAACCCTCGGCAGCACAGCCTGGGCACTAAACCCAGCGGGGCTACGTGTTCCTGTGAATATGGCCATAGCCTSTGCTGGCACGGTGACAGCCCAGGTCACCAGATTCCAGCAGCAGCGCTGACACGGGTGCCYGAGTGTGTGAACACGTGCTCAGGCAGAGGCTGGTGACAGGGGTTTGTTTCATTCCCAGTATCCATAAGGGGCTCCCAGCTTCTCTCCACTGGGACTGCCACCTCTAAGGAGGGAGGGCACGCCTGGGCTTTGTGTGCAGGCTGTCCCAGAGGGTCTCTAGGACAGGAACTCAGAGCCCTGTGTTTCTGAGAGCCCTCCTTGCTATCCCCCACACCCCAACCCAACAAGCCCAGTCCCAGTGAGGCCATCCCCAGATGTGCAGCTCCTGCCTGGGGTGGGGGACATGGGCTGGCAGGGGGACATGGGCAGCTGTCCAGCAGCCAGCACTGGGCAGTCAGTGCCAACAGGAGATGTGAGGAGGGAGGATATAAAAATAACCCCCAAACAGCTGGCGTGTCCGTCACGTGCTGTGCAGGCTGCCTTACGTAACGGGAATTACAGCCACGACGCCGGCCCCAGCCCCTCACTGCCCTGCTGTTCTCTGCCTTGTCCCCTATGCCAGAATCTGCCACCCCTTCAAAGGGACAGGTCAGCTGGGAGGGGCATCTTGGATATCAATACATCTCCTTTTTGGAYGGGAAGCCTGGAAACATCAGTAAAAAGCAGGAGCTGAGGAGGAGGGCAGGGGAAGCTGGAGCCCTGACCTTACAGTGACCATGCAGGACCTCAGGAAGGAGCCTGTCCCCATCCTGCCCTGCCAGGCAAACATCCCCGTTGTACTTCCCCACCAAACCTTCCCAGATCCCTTTTCTGCCAGGGACCACCTGGAGAAGCAAGATCCTTATCTCACATGAGGAGGACAGAGTTTGCAGCCAGAGGAAGTCTGTCTTCCTCCAGCTATTCCCAACGCATGAGGTCACTGCCCGGCGATCACTTTCCTTCCCCCGCGCTTTCCTTGCCCGGGCAGGTGCAGAAYGCAGCCATGCCCAAGGACAGGGCAAGCAGTGCCAGCTGGGCAGGAAGCAGCCACATCCACCTCTGGCTCCCACAGGAATCCCAGCAATGCCGAGCTCCTGGCTGCCAACCACAGCCTCATGGCCACAAGTGTGTGAGTGAGYCTGGAGGGGCTGGGGGGCCCTGTGAGCACACGACAAAGAAACCAGATGGGCTCCTGAGACACAGTGCTGGCAACAGGGATGTCTCGATGCTGTCCTGTCTGTGTCCCCTCACTCAGCTGTTCCCCTCCAGCTCACATTCCCAGGTACCCAAACCAAGGGGCACAGGTCACAAACCCTGCAGGATTCACTTCGCTCCCAAACCTGGGCTCCAGGGCATCCTGCCCTATCCCACATCCCGTGGGTGCTCCCACCAGAGCCCCCAGCACATCCAGACCCAGCGTGGGCTCCCTGCACACAATTACTGTGCTCACAGTTCCAGAAACACCCCCCTCTCCCTCTGCTCTGGAGGCAGGTATTTTTTACACATTTCACACAACTCAGCAGATGGACAAAGTCTCCCCGGATTATTTTTGCCTTCGGGGCAGAAATCACATGTGACAAGTGTGCTGCAGAAGAGTAACCCTTCACAGTGTAGTGAGAATCCCCCAAAAGTGAGGACTTGGAAGTTGGTCTCTCAGCTAAACCACCTCCCAGGAGAAGGGGGGATGGTCAGAGAAACCACCCCTATTTAGCAATGGTTTGCAGGCAATGAGCACACCGAGGGCTGCTCCTGCTCCACGCTCCTCCAGCCCTCCTACTCTCAGCATCAATTTTAATTACRGGAATAGGTGTGGGCAAAAGCAGRTGAGGCAAAGGTGAGGATCAGCAAAGCAGCCCGAGCCTCCACAGCGCAACACTTCCCACTCACCCCACCCCAACAGGGAGCCTGAGCCCCCTCTCTCCCAGGGTGGGACCCCCAGGCAGGGATTTTTGCCTCCTTTTGGCCCCAGCGAGGTGCCAGGCACGCGGCGGTGGTCCCGGTGGCCGTGGTGGCCATTGTCCTGGCTGCCAGGGCTCCTGCCAGCATCCGTGCCAGCGCGCTGACCCCACGGGAAAGCGAGGCAGGAAGGAGAAAGGAAGGTGCCTGAGACAAAAGGGAAGAAAATAAAGCTGTGCAAAAGAGCTGACAAAGAAAACAAACCCGTGAAAGAGCTCGCCCTGCCCGAGCCCCGGCGAACCAAGGGAGAGAACACACGTACATGAGCAGAATGTGGTTTTTCCAAAGAAAAGCCTCCAGATCCATGGCCCCACCACCCCACCAAGACGTGGGGGGACAGAATTGGCATCCCCCATCAGCACCCAAGAGCCAAGAGAGATTAGGAGGTCACCAGTCCCCCTGCTCTGAAGGTGGGGAGGGCAGTCCTGGGCAGCCTCCTCCTCCCCAGCCCAATTAGGAGAAGAAAGGCCACCGGCTCGGTGAATGGGCAGCCAAGGGGGTCGCTGGTGTAGCAGGCGTCCTGGCAGCCCCACAAAGGCAGCCCTCACACTGCCAACGGCCAGGGCTGCTTGGGGTGTGATGCCAGCACAAAGCACCTCTTTTGGAGGGTATTTTTGGTGCCTCGTATGCCCCACTGCTCTTCATCCCCGTGTGTGGGATCCASCCTTCCATTCATCCTTTTAGGGTCCCCAGAAAGGGCAGTCCCTCCCGCTGCCATGGCACAGGTGGCTGTCACCCATCAGGGCTCTCAGCATCCAAAGGGACTCTGCTTGCTGTCCCCTCCCCATGCAAACAGGCTCTCTGTCCCAGGCTCAGCGGGAAGAGCCCTCTGTGCACAACCCACACCACGCACCCTCTGCCCACAGCTCACAAAAGATCTGCCCGGTTCTGGGAAATGCCAGGGAAAAAAACAAATTTGTTTTTTAAACAGRAAACAAAGGGGAGCGCTTTGCCAAGGCACTGTTTGCACAAGTCACTCGGTTTCTCATTTTTCCTCGAGGCTGTTTAATACTGCTCGTTTTCTGCTCTGTCAGAAACGAATTTTCTTGAGAAGCTGCTTTTTCTGTGACAGCAGGTGGCAGATATTTTCGGAAAACCGAAGGCCAATCGCATCACTGCCGGGGGACACCTTGGAAGGGGTGTTGATGAGATCGGTGGTGGGCAGAGGTGGGCAGCCGAAGTCTTCCCGGGGAGGAGCTGCCGCCTTCCTGCTGCTCCGACAGCCCAACGCTGCGTGCAAAGGTCAGGGCTGAATCATCCCCAGCTTACAGGGGAGCTGGATTGGCTAGCTGCCGGATTCCAGAGACACCCTGAGCCAGAGACCCCGCATGGATGAGGAGCCACTGCTTCTACAGAGGAGCTGCAGTCCGGCAGAACGCAGGGGGAACACGCTGGCACCAGCCCCAGCCCATCTTCAGAGCCAGGAGARCCTCCTCTGAGCAAGGGATCCTGCCCCCGGTTAGGGAAGGGTTACCAGAGGTACCAGCAGCCAGATGGGAGGCATCAGATACAGGGCACAAGGGTCCCCAGGTTTCTGAAGAGTCCAGGGCTGCCCCACGTACGGGAAACATTGACCCCGTGGCACAGGGCTGTGCCACGAGGTGAGGGACAAAGTGCTCGGGCACCGGCATGAAACCTCGTTATTTCCCCAGCACATGGGGAACACCCATTCTGTCTGCAGTCTGGCTGATAAGGGYTTCTCCCCAGGCTGCAGCTGGCAGGGAAAGCAAGGGGAGATCCATTCCCAGCACTGTTGCTGCTCTCCAGTTGCCTGAGCACGGCCTCAGCCTGGGGAGCCAAGGCTGGCACGGYCCCGGCTCTGCCCTGCACCCCAGGAACACCCAGCCTCGCGGGGTGGAAAGGGGGAAGTTTACTCAGGCCGTGGTGGTGCGGGCTCAGAGGCCAAAAGGGATGGAAAGTTCCYGACGCCGGCCGGCTTTAACGGAAAAAAGCCCTGGTTTTCCATTGTGAGTCCAGCAGCCGGCTGCTCTGCTGAGCTGGGAACCCCAGTTCCTCCCTCAGCAGGGCCCTGYGCCCCGAGAACAGCACATCCTGCCCTGGCAGCCAGGCAGTGTGAGGCAGAGTGTCAGATCCGTGCTGTGCACCCGGACACTGGCATTAACAGGGACCCCCACACCGGGCAGCAGCACTGAACCAACAGGACATCGGTGCTTTGGGGCTGCTGGTCCCAGCAGCAGCATTCACCCTGCGCAGGAGCTGCACCAGGGCTCCAGCGACAAAAACACAGAGCTCGGGGGGCTCCGAGACATTTACCATGTCACATTTACCATGTGCATCACACCCACCCGCGACAAGGGGAGACACCTGTGCCGCGGGTGACCGTGCAGCAGGGCACAGAGCCAGCAGGTCCGCAGCAGGGATAAAGTTTCCCGTGCCGCTGAAGCAGCACTGACCACTGGCCGTGTGTCCGCTCCCCAGCCAGCCACACCCGCACCTACAGCCGGCCCCGGCGGGGGTGCTCCAGCCCAGAGCGCTGCGGGGATGCCGGGCTGGGAGCATCCCACCCCCGCTGCTCCCTCGGGACCTTTGGCACCMGCGGAGCCCACGCACCGCCCGTCTGGGACCCACAGTCTGGGCGCGCACGGCTCTGCCAAATCCAGCCCGAGTTTTCTTTGCTAAGAGCTTGGCTAAGCAGCCTATGAACCGACTTAACAGGCATGGCAGAAATATGCCACTGTTTCAGCCGAGAACCTTTGTAGGCTCGGGAAGGTTATTTATAGCCCGGAGCGAGCAGCGCCGGGCTCAGGCACGCTGCGGCTTTGCTCCGGGCTCARCAGCCCCGACAGCGGAGCTGCCAGCACAAACAGCCCCCGAACGGAGCTGCCAGCTCCCTCCCGCCCAGCCAAACTGGTGCAGAGCTTCACAAGACCCGTCTCCTGCTCCCCAGCCCTCCAGGAAAAGGGACMCTGGCTGGGAAGGGAGCCTAAAGCAGTGGAGGGGAACTGAACACCTCGMTCAGAGCTGCCTGCAATTCAACTCACTTCCAACGCTGTTATTTGCAGCCCATACGTACATAAAAATATAATCGGGGTGGAAACACACATGTACTCGGGGCTTAGTGCTCACCTGAGGCCATAATGTTTTCCTGACAAAGGATTTCTCTTTGGAGCACCCAGYACAGTGCCTGCCTGTGCTCACAGCCCCTGGAGGGGGCAGGCARGTGGGCTGCAGAGGTTCAGAGGAAGGGACATAATGGATCAGATTTAAGTCTCCTTCATGTCCCATCTCCAAACATAGACAGCAGCAGATGCTCAGTTCAACTTCAGTTTCCCACGCACAGAAGCAGAGAAAAGCTCTGACAAAAATGAGAGAAAGCGCCTGGTTGCCAAGACCACTTAAGAGAAAAAAAAAACCACCCCACCACCCAAACCCGAAAAACCCACCTGCTGCACAGAGGAACAGCAACCCTCCCGAACCACCAGTCCCACATTTATCCGTTCCTGGTATCAGGAACATCAGGTTTCAGCACATGTGCCAGACCACAGGCACTGGGTCCACCAGGGATCAAGATGTGCTTGAGAAGCCACTTCTCCCCTTGTCTGCACAYGGTAGAGCAGCAGAGAGGGTGCTCACACCCATCTGCCCCTTCTTTGGGAATCAGGTACATTAAGGCATGGCAAAGGGATTCACGGCACTGAAGGACTATCAGCAGTTTCCAAATAATGGGCATTGGGTAGGTGGGACCTTGCTGTGGCCCACAAGTCCACTGGGGCAGGAGGAAACGCAGCCCAGCCCAGCCCAGCAGGCTCCCAGGACAGGGACAGTTGGCTTCCCTGAGCAAACCCAGCAGCATCCAGCACCCCTGCACTCCAGCAGACGAGGGTCTGGCAGTCCAGAGCCAGGCTCCACCACCCCACACCATTCCCTCTGCCTGCTGCTCTCTCTGGAGGCGTTGGAGCAGCCTGAGTCATAATTTCTGAATGTGCAGAACTGCTGGTGTTGCACAAGGTGGCCCTTGGGTTTTGTCCTGCAGCACCAGGGCTTTGGGAAGATAAGGAGTAAGCTCACATCCCTCTCCTTCTCATGGAGGTGGAGGAGGAGGTGGCTTTCCTCTCTGCATCCCCATTTATTTAACCAGAAAACCACTGCACAGGCGGGAATTTCTGTCCATTTCCCTGCACCATGCTGCAGCTCCCAGTTCTTTCATCCAAATATTTCAGCTAACCCAAGAGGCCAGGCTTTTGATTGTGCTCAACAATTCAGACTGCAAGACACAGAAGAAAACAAACGTCCTGCCTCCCCTCGGAGCCRGCTCCTCCAATTCCCTGCAGCCTGACCAAGGCATCTCTGGGATACGACGGGATTTGGTGCCAAGAGAAGTGGCCAACGAAAACAGATCCAGAAGTGTGAAATATATTACCGCTCCTAAGAAGATGGAGTGGGATTTTCCAACTCTTGGATTTATCTCCAGAAAATGGATTAACATAATCCTCAGGGGAYACTTTGCTGTGCCTCGGTGCCAGCGCACACATCTGCAAGTGGCTCCAGCGGGGACAAGAGGCACGAGCCTCCCGATGGCATGGCATGGCAAGTGACAGCACCGCCTGCCTCACATCAAATCCATCACCCTCTGCTTGACAAAGGTTCAAATGCTGACTGCCCGTGGCCACCCAGCCACCCAGGATGACRAGACTCCCTCAGGAGAGAGACAAGGGTGACAACAGCACAGATGCCAGCTGCCGCTGAGGGACCAAGACAYGCACTACATCCACCACACGTGTCCCTTGAACACGGCAGCAGGTCTGAGTGTAAAAGTACAATTAAAAATCAAAGCAATAAATCAGCACACAGTGACTCAGGCCCACATTACCCCCCTGCAGTGAGCCCCAAGCAAGCTCGTCAGGAATCTCAGGCTGCTGGAGCAAAGAGCRCTGATCCAGCTGCTGAGCTGTAGCACCGGGATCCCCGCTGCCCGCACTATCAGTTATCCCAGGAGGATTCGAGGAGACAGCCACCCCCCAGATGAGCATTTTTCTGGTTTAATCTTCCCCTAAAGTTCTGCTCTAAATCAGAGTTCTGCATTTTTGTRGCTCGCGCTGGGTGCCTGGCTGCTGCGAGAGCTGTGCGGGTGTAAGCGCTCGGGATTCTTGGGGATAAAAGGAAGTAAAGGAGTGTAAGCATTTAATTAATCTCCAGCAATCTAATAAAAKGATAGAGTAATTGCCTCAGCCATCTGCATTCTGTATCTGGCGTGAAAGGCTGCTGGAGAAACCCACGAATTCGGAAGCCGGGTTTCGTACGGATTGTGCTTGGCATTAGCGCGTGCCACCGGATACCAAATAAGAGAAAGAGGAGCGAACAAAGGCTAATATGCAGCGCTGCATTAACGCAGCCAGACCAGCRGCGTGGAGCAGAGATGAGCCATGAGCACGCTGAGGGGCTGCTGATGCCCTAMCCCACTCCTCAGCCCCGAACCGGGTCACCCAAACCTGGCGTGGAAGAGGGGATTTAGAAGGGGAGATGCTTCGCAGCCTCCCCGCAGGTGAGGGGCTGGCAGTAAAACAGCAATCAGCTCCGATCACCCAGGAGCAAAAGACTGCAAAGTTGAGCTCGGACAGTGTTTCACAGTAAACAGTTGCAAAGCAGGTTTAAGTTTGCTCCATAAACTCCTCGGCTGCTTTGCTCTCCGCAGYATAGTGCCTGCCATCGGGCAGGTGACGGCCTCTGCAGAGGAACCCTCCCGGCCCCGAGAAAAGGGGGAAAATAACACTTTGACACTCTCCGATGAGCCGCAGCCTTGCCCCGAGGGTACTGCACACAATTAGATGCCAAATTTTCTTCCCCTGACAGCACTTGTTCTCCGAGGACAACAATGTGTGACAGACGCCTGCCTTCCTGCCGCTCAAACTGTTTTACACCAGGCTTCTCCAAGTCAACCTCACTTGACTATCTCTGTCACCGTGATAACCGTAACCCCCACGAGAATCAAACCGGGCAGGATTTTATGTTTCCCCTTTCCAAATATTCTGGCCAGCTCCTTCCCAATTTACGGCTGGCCAGCTCCTTCCTAATTTACGGCTGGCCAGCATTCCTTGCTCGGTAGCTTGGCTTTTGCCAGCCTGCTGCGAGATGGCAAGTGCCAGCCCGCGAAAAGCCACAGCCGACGTGGAGCGAGAGAATGAAAGGTCCCAACAGAGAARAAAAGGAAAAAAAAAAAAAAAGAAAGAAAAGAGCACCTCGTGCCAAATGCACGGGCAAGGATGGTTTATATATGTACAGAGAAACAGCAAGCTTTTATTTCGGGCGCGTGTCCCTGACCGCTCGCACCGCAAATGGCACACAGTTCATCCGGCTGTCACATTAGAGGCGCACCAGGGTACACGGCATCCTGCAGACCCCAACCACCCGTCTCCCATCCCACCGGCATTCCGGCACTCCCCACAGCGCTGGAGCTGCAGAGCAAAGCCCGAGCCCTCTTCTCCTTCCCGGCATTTGCACAAGACCCCGCTCTTCGGGGCCAGCGTCCCCCAGCAACACCACGCAGAGCCACGGAGGGATGCCGGGTCAGGGAGGGATGCCGGGTCAGGGAGGGATGCAGGGTCAGGGAGGGATGCTGGGGCGAAGCGGGAGGGTGACCCCACTCCAGCCTGACCCATCCCACCCGGATAGGTGCGAAACCTCGCCCAACTCTACAGCCGAGTTCGGGGCAAGAGCAGGCAGCGCCAAGGGGAAGGGCTCCGGGGAAAGCAGGCAAACCCCACGGCTATGCGAACAGCGAGCCGGAAAACCGGGCATCCCGGGGTGTCGGGGTGCAGCGACCCCGCGGCTCCCCCGCGCCCGCCGCCCACCTTGGCCTCGAAGCAGATGCCGTGCTGGAAGGCGTCCTCGTTGTGCAGGGGGATGCGGAGGTCGTGCCGGTCGTCCACCAGGTTGTACTTGGACTTGGCGGGCATGGCGGCCCCGCGGCGGCCGGGCAGCCCTGCAGCGAGCCCGGCCCTGCCGCCGCCGAGCCCCCGCCCTGCCCGGCCCCGGGGCGGGGACGCGCCCGCGCGGAGCGAGGGGGGCGGGCGGTGGCCGAGGGGGGCTCCGAGCCCCCTCCCCCGGGCGAGCACCGGCCCCGGCAGCATCGCMGGGCGGGCAGCGCTGACACCTAGTGCGCGGGGACGGGCTTGCGCCCCGCCGCCAAACTTCCAATAAAACAGCAACAAAAAAAAACAGGGGGGAAACGGAAAACAATGCCTCGGGAATCGTTGGGGTGAGGGTGGGCAGCGCCGGCCGTCCCCACCGGGCGCAAAGGGCAAAAGCGCTGCTGGGAGCGGGAGCCGCGTCCCTCCGGGCCGAGGAGCTCCGCACGCAAATAAATCTTTGTGTCAACACCGGACGCGGTGGAAATCAAGCAATCTGGAGCTGGAAAATCTCCATTTTGCGCTTAAAGAAACTGCAAGCCTTGCCACCAGACCCCCGGTCCTACTGTGCCCATCTCCCTTACAAAATTCCCGAAAGCTGTGAATGCACTTCCTACACGCTGAGAGCAGCCCAGAGCTGCTTTCCAAGTGTTCTGGGAACCACTCACATAGATCTGACCTCAAATGCAGGCTGTTGCATCCCTTAATCCCACGTGCACAGTGCACCCTCAGGTAGGGCTCCATCCTTTCGTGCTCGGATACCCACAGTTGTTGTAGAGCTGATTTCCCTGCAGTGTGGAGGTCTCAGACGCACTCCTCCCCAGAGGAGACCCACAATTCCCAAAGCCTTGCTCTGCTTGCATGCTCCTACAGCCAGAGCCCGCTGCCCTCGGGGCTCCAAATGAGTGCAGTGCAAAGGGCAGCACTGACTGTTGATCCTTCCCCGGGGCAGAACAGATCCAGGGACATTGATTTTTTCATCCTGAATCGATGTGGTGAAACTTCCTTTGAGTTTATAACACAGTTCAGAGCCAGACACATCACTTCAGCCACATCTGAAACATTAATTGTTCYGCTCAAAACAGAGTGGGCTTTCCACCATTCCCAGAGGCACAGCTAACAGTCTGGGCACAGACAATTGCACGACAAGCTGAGAAATCCCTGTGCTCCTTYGTGCCCATGGGAACAGCTGCTGTGCTGCCAGTTTCCCCGTGCCAGGCCCGGGTGGGATTTCTCAGAGCTGTCAGCRCTTGGACAAATGAATCAAGGGATGATTCCACACTGAAGGCAAGATACCAGTGAGCCCTGGGCTCTTGCAAACTTTTTCTCCTGGTTTTGGGAGAGGGCAGGGGATCAGTGCTGTGTGCTGCAGTTGTGACTGCACCTGCAGAGATCCCTGGAGAAAAACAATGCAGAGAACTGAAGCCTGAACTCACTTCAGCCTGGAACAGAAGCGTGTGGTGGGACAGTCTTGAGCCTGGATCTGCTCCGTGGTTCTTGCTGAAGGTTTCTGTTTATTTCTAGCAAAGGTTTAGCTGACAGCATGGAAGTCCCAGGTGCTGGGAATGATACAGACACTGGAGAATTCCCCTGAGAGTCTCTTCAAGCAGGGTAAGTTTCAGCTTTGAGATGAGAGCAGCAGCTCAGGGCTGTGTCTAGGCRTATTGCAAGTATCCCCAGGGACAGAGATCCCACAGCCTCTCTGGAGCCCCGTTCCCATGATAAATTTGATTAAAGACACACATTCTTGCAGACTGCAGGCTTTCCACAGCCAGCAAAGCCCCGTGGATTCGGGGAAGAACTGAATCCCGTGTGGGAGGGCTTGCAAGCATCTCTCCAGTGAATGACACCCTCGGGGAGGTGTTCCCCAGGTGCAGGCATGGGTGTTTGACGGAAAGCCTTCAGAGCCTGGGGAACAAAGCAGCTCCTTCCAGGCAGTCCCGGTGGGTTTTGGCAGCRCTGGGGCTCCTGACAGACACCCTGGGCAGTCCATGGCCTGTTCCTCTGGCTTCTCCCACAGCACAATTGCTGTTCTCGCTGCCTGCTGCAGCGCCTGGAGCCAGCCTGGAGACTGCTTTTAGAATATTGGGGTTGAACCGAGGGACAAGCCTCCCTCCGCAGTTACTCGTGAGTTTCTTGCACCAGCGGCACGGGGAACAGCAGCTCTGCTGCAACCACTTTTTCCCAAATCTACCTTGTCCCAAGTCTTGTTTCCCCAAGTATGACTCGGGGGTAACTCGCTGCACCTCTCCAGCCGTTCATACAGGATACCTGTGAGGTGGCACTCAAATTATTCCACTTTCTTATTGTGTTACAAAAATCAACGGTGTCTCTTCTTTTAAAAATTATTTTTCTCCCTAGATTCGGTGACCTTAAGCCTCCGTGCCCTTGCACSTCCCTGCCAAAGCACCGCTTCCTCCTGGGAGAGCCTTTCCGGGCTGCTGATCCCAGGGCATGGATCCAAAACCCACCGGCACCACAAGGTACAGCAGATCCGGGAGAGAGAGGGAGGGCAATGAACTCTCAAACTCGTGTTTGCCCTACCTGAACCTGTGCAGAGCCTGTCTCCTCCCTTTCAAAATCAATAATTATGAGCCCTGGAATAACCCGTCCAAGTTGTGTAACCGGTTTGCTCGTTGTCGCAGCCCCGGTGGCGGGACCGGGGCTCACCCGTCTGCTCCCGCCGGTCGGGGGCTGAGGGGGACCCCGAGGGGACCGAAAGAGGGCCGGGGGTCAGATGGCATGGGACACGGCTCTGCGAGCCGGAGCCACCCATGGGGACACTGAGAAAGGCTCCCCCGTTACCCCCGGGAGCAGCCCCGCGGCGGCGGTGGCAGCGGGCGGGGACAGCGCTCGGTGCCGGTCCCTCCTCTCCCGGCGGCATCGAGATGTGCATTTGTAAGGCTGGCCTGCCACCTCCTGGGAAAGCCGGGAAAAGAGGCACGGAAAGCTTAGACTGGCCGGAGGGACTGGGATCGCCTTCCTCAGGCTCGCCTCAGCCTTTGGGGTTTGTGGGTGTGTGTGTGGGTGTGTGTGAAAGTTGCTCTGCCCTTGGTCTGCCCCGGAGCCTCAGCAAACCAGCCCCACCTGACATTCCGACTGCCTTCGGCATCCCGCGAAGTCCTGAGGATGATCTCGGAGTGCTTATGTGTTGCAAAAATAAAAAAAAACCCCTGTCATTGTGTGCCCGCTGAGGGGCCATCTCCAGCTGTGGAGCCCCCCAGCAGCAGCAGTTGGGGTGTCCTGGGGAGACATGACTGTCATCCCACTTGGGAACAAACCTGAGCCTTGCTCTGCAGTGACCCACAACCCCAACAGCAAAGGACCCCAAAGAGTTGGTCAGATGGATTTAAATTTGCCCAAAAGCATCCCAAAGTTTTGGTAGGTTCAGGGTTAGAAAACAGATGATACTGTGCAAATGTGTTATAAATGCAACTTGGCCTGTGAGTGTCAGCCTGCACCRTCTAGTCTGATCCTCACAGAAAACCACAGTGAAAATACCACACTTTTGCCACCAGAAAATCCTGTATGCTACTGTAACATCCACGGGCTGTAACAAGAACCACCTGCAATCCTTTCCCTAACCTAAAATGTAATGTTTGCAGAGCACTTCATACCCCAAACACCGCTGGTGCCACCACAGCCAAGCTGCAACCTTACACAAAAATATCCCCATAACTCCTGGGCTGCCCCATTGAGGTAGGAGAGGACAGCCACCCTCAAAGGTGGCCATGGTGAACATGTCCCCCAGCCCCAGGAGGCTGGCACCCCCTTCTCTTGCTGCCTGAGCTCTCAAAGTGGGGGATACATCATACCCACAGCCATCATTGCTCACATTGCTTCTGCAGCACAACACAGAAATATTTGGGGAAAATACCCCGTGCTCTGCTTGTGCTCAGGAGGCTCCTCCCCCCACAGCAATCCTAAAAGGGCTTTCGGCCAGGAATGCAAATATTTTTCACTGTGCTGGATGCAGGTGGGAATGGGAAACATCACAGGCCATGGCTGTGAGAAGGAGCGAGCAGATGGCAGACTTTGCAGCTCTGCACAGTAATTTGTAAAGCAAATTGGCCCTTAGGCAGGCATTCAGACAGGAAAGGTAGGATCCAGCTCAGAGCTCCCCATTGCTTTGGTCTCCTTCCACAAAATCCTACAGCAGCAAATTCTTTTAGGGTCACGGCCCTGCAGTTGGAGAGTGCACCAGAGCACACACCTGTGTGGCATCAGGGCGTCCCAAAACTTTCTACCCGTGACCCCGGGGTGGGCTCAGGCTGGCAGTCACCTTGTCCCTCCAGTCACCTGCACAGCCCCGGTGGCAGAAGCACCAAGCAAGGTGTGCAGGTCAGCACCACCAGCAGATGCTTTTTCTGCCCAATAAAACCTGGTGATCAACATCTAAATAGCAAGGTCTGGGGAGGAAATAAATAACTTGAGAAAGGGGAGGAAGGYAAGTCTTTTGGAATTAAGGTCAGGAACTTGCTGGCATTTGCTGACATTTCATTCTGATGAGCTGGCAGAGAGCTCATTCTCATCAGGCATACACTTATGTATGMATTTATTTATTTTAGAGGTGGGCCTGGAAACTGCTTCAGAGCTGTTTTTAAAAAACACAGACTCATCTTTGATATCCAGTGGGGTGCAGGCAGACTGCTAATCAAAGCGTCTGAAAACTCAGATTTTGCCTTCACAGACATTCTGAATCTTTGCACCATGGTTTCCTTTCAATTTGAAATTTGCCCAAGTTTTTGGAAGTTCTCCACAAACCCCAAGCCTTGAAACATTTTTCTTTCAGAAAAACAAACACATGGTGCTTCTGAAATAAATACACTCCCTGGAGCGGAGCAGGTGCCAGCTAAAATTAACATTGCTCCCTGCCAGCTTCAGCCAGCCCCACCACAGCCTGCAAGGCAGCCTGGAAGGTTTGGGGCACCCAGAGTCCCAGTGCCATGGCAGGGAGCTGGTGGCAGTGGGAACCACATCCCTGGGAGCCTCCCAGAGGGCTCTGAGAGAGCAGGAGTTGTTCCCACAGCAGACTGGGGCAATGTCCACATCCCCTAAATAGCCACACAGGAGCTATCCCATACAATATTCCCCTTGCTTTTATCTCACCGGCCCATTAAACACCTCCAAATGGTGTTATGAGAAACACAGTCTGCATAAACATCATTCCTGACCACTCCCGGCATGATCAGCTCTACTATATAATCAATAACTGCATTAACAGATGCTCATTGTAGTGAGAGGCTGGTCCCTTGCCTCGGCAGGGAGAGCTGCAGCCTCATGTAGCCACTCCAGGGGTGCCACATCGTCTGAAATTCATCCTCAGTTTATCACGATGCTGCTCTGAAGGTGGAATTGCTGCAGAAAGAAAAGTCTTGAGGTTGCTTTTGTACATCTCCCATCTCAAGGCACCAGGCACTCCAGGCTAATCTTGTCCCTGCAGTCCAGAGGGCACGATGTTGTTTCATGTTGCAGGAGAGACAAGAAGGAATATGGCTTTTCTCAGCTTCTAAACCAAGGAGCAAGGGGAACATCTTGATTTGTGTGGCAAGCGTGTAGCCATATTCAAATAATATGTTAATGGCAGTGTCTGGCTGTGCAGGCTCCTGCCAGCAATCCCCACTTTTGGCTGATAAATAAATACAATACTTGGCATTCTTCACGCGGGAATGCAGTGTGTGMTCTTCACACGTGTTATTGCTCAGTTCCCGAGGGCAGGACACCGACGGCAGGAGGAGGAGGAGGAGTTATCCTGGGTGCTCTCCCCCGTGGATCACGGCAGTTAATTGGAACTACCTTYGATACGTTTGTAATTCGCCAAGGTTTATTTGCCGTATAATCAGACACACGGCCCCTTCCTTTAATTGCCTTGTAAGCTGCCAGAATGATTAATTCTGACACATTTATCACACGTGGTGGYTCACGAGGGTGGCGAGGAGAGGGTTGGGATGTCCCATTGGGTTGGGGGAGCATYCCTCTGGCTCGGTGGGAGTGGCTGCACACCTTTCCCACCTGGGAATCCTCCCTTCTCTGCCTCTTCCCCCACAGCCTGCTGATAGYTGCTGGCCAGCAAAGGCAATATTTCACTCTCCCTCCCACGTATTTTACATGCCAACGCTGCAGCTCTGATATATTCTCCTGTGGAACCTCTCGTATCTGGGCAATGAACATTTCTGTGCTCGCAGCTCAACTTTCTTTGCCTGGAGAYATATTCAGATGAAACAATAATATATATCAGCTCCCAGATCCCAGTCACTGTAAATATCAGGGGAGAATTAAAGCAGCACAGTTAATAGTCCTGGCTTCCATCACTGAAGAATTTACATAATTCCACCGTGTCTGGACACTGGGAAAAGGAGGGATGAGCAGCTCAGGTGGGTGCCTGCAGGGTCAGGAGCTTGTTGCTGCCAGGACAGATGGACAGATGGATGGAAAGAGGCATGGAAAAAGATGTGGGAAATGGGGATGTGGCRGCAGGCTGCAGGATGGCCACGGGGGGATGAGAAAGCTGGGATTTGGGATCCAAAGGGAGCCGTTTCCACAGTCTCAGCGGAAGATAGCACCCAAGGAATGTTTTTTTATGCTGGTGCAAAAACAGGGGCCAGGGATTTGCCCTGGGCTGTGAGCAAATTCCCAAATTTCAGAGGGTGAGGTGTGGGGGAAGGAACCTGCATTCCTTGGGGGAAGGAGCCCGCATTCCTCGGGCACTCAGGACCCTGCAGGAGGCTTGGGGCTGGCGGAAGCACAGAGAGGTCAATGGGATGGGACACGTGCCAGTGGGAGTGTTCAGCAGGAAGAGAACTCTTGAGATTGTCCCTCTCTTGCCTTATCTCGGTTTCAAGGACCAGGTTATTTTGGAAATACACTGTGGAAAAAATGCCCACAGAGGGAAGAAGGCAACGAGGGCGACAGAGTGGGTGYAGGTGCTTAGGGGAAGGGCAGCAGCTACCCCCTAGAGCTCTGGGGTCCCCACTTAATTTTCCCTTTCTGCTGCTTTTGGGGCCTGACTAGGCATCAGCTGAATCCTGGCTCAGCCCCTTCCCCAGAGTCAGGGAAGAAATAAAAAGAAAACTTTGTTTCCAAACAATTGCGAATGCATAGTTTGGAGTATCTGTAATTTAAACTCGAATCCTCCTTCTGCTAACAGTGATGGATGGCTTTTTCCCACTGCTTTGAGAGCCCTTGGATCCTGCACGGCAGATGCCTCCCTGATTTATGGCTTGCTTCTTCATGGGAAGGGAAACAAACAGCCCAATCCTAATTACCACACTCTTGTTAGGATACTTTTCTCCACTGCTTCCATCTTATTACCCGGGCTCCCCACTCCACCTTTGTGCAGCTGACTCGTGTGTTTTGGGGAACCCTGGCGTGGATTCAGATCGTCTCTGTTGCACTMATTTTACCAGCAAATAAGTTCAGATGGACGACCTGCTAGAAATTGCATTTTTTCCTGAGTGGCCCTGTCAGTGAGGGGGTCAGGATGGGAGGATGGGGGTGATGCGGAGGAAGGAGAAAAGCCAATGCCAGCGGTATTTTCCTGCCTCCAACTGGTGCTGGCAGAAAGGAGGGAGGGAGGGGTTGGGCCACACGAGGCGCTAAAAATAAATGTTCTTCTTGCTAAAGAGAATCTTGCTGGTTCAACTCTTTCCCATTCTTTTGTGCGTGAGAGCGGTTAATTCTCCTTGGGAGCCCATTCACTGCGCAGATGTTGCCTTTCTTTGTGTGATTAGCCTGRAATCAATGGGAAATCATCCTGCACTCTCACAAACGCCGTTCCAGTGCCGCAAGGTGCTTCTGCAGCCCGAGCAGATGCCGAAATTACCGCCCGTAAGGAGAGCGCCCACGGATGCGTTCGTGCCTCTGAAATAGCATCATCACCCGAGTTTCTGCAGTGATGGGGGGAAATGCCCCTGTGCAGCTGCTGGGATCGCTGGCACGAGGACAGGGACCCCACGCTGGCCAGAGAGAGACACAGGGGAGCACCCAAAAAGCCTCTGTCCCCTGTGCTCGGGTCCCTGGGTTCAGCRCAGGCTGCAAAGCCCGTCCTGAGCAAGGAACAAACGCTGCCAGCTGTGATGCTGCTGCCAGAAATGCCAAGCCCTGACCCTCCAGACCCCAGCAATGCTGTCAGCTGAGGGCTCCKGGCTCAGCTGCCTTCTAAAAATCAGCCTGACAGCCCCATTTTAATTCACAGAGYGTGTCTTTTCCTGATAACTCTTAAAATCAGACTGCCGGGCTGTCCCGATTCAAATGCCAGCAAAGCTCGAGTATTTCAGTGTATCTGTGCAGTCACCTTTACCAGCCAAAGACATAATCTCATCAAAGAGCAAAAACAGACTTATCTGATGTGCACAGAGTCAAAAGTCAGAGGATGGGAATGAATTYTCTCCCTCTCACCCACTCTAAAGCCACCGGATCCCGGTAAAAAAAGCCCTTTATTTSCTGGGGTGAAGTGGTGAGTGTTGTTAACCCCAGTGCCAGCCCTTCACCAGCACCTTCACGGMCCTTCCATCCATCTGCCCGGCTGCAGCACGCTCTGATGTCACCTCTTCTCTCCTCTTTCTCATGCCATGTGGGAAAACGCATTTATTTCTCACCACTCTCCCTCCTCCTGCTGCAGCCCGGCTGCCTGGGGCCATCCCTTGTCACAGCGGTGTCACTGCTCTGCGGGGAGCCCAGGCTTCGAGCAAGCACTCGTCACATCTTCCTCCTTGCTCAGGTGATGTTTTCCCTACCAAGAAATCCTCTGGGTCAGAAATCCTCAAATACTCCTCATAAGGAGTACTTTTATTTCAACTCATTTGCAGGCAACGCTGTTTCATATTTCAAAGCCACTTTTTGTGTTCCGAGGAGAGAGGAGGGAATTGCCCGTGAGAGCTTTTTTTCAAGGCGGTGTCTCTAATCTTCCTYTCAGACATATGAAAATGCAAATCCTTTCCGAATGGCATTAGATCATTGTACCCAGCGTTATATTTGTATGGCAAATTTGTTATCAGTCCCTGAAACCATTGTCCCAGTGCAGCACTGCTCTCTGCTGTCAGAATCAGCCTCTCCCTTCTGGCTGGAAGCTCAGGTGGCACAGCCAGGCTCACCTGAGCAGCCCTGCCCGGCTTTGGGATGCTGGCACCAGCACCAAAAAACTTTTTCTGCCCCTTGCCCAGATCCTGAGACTGTTTCTGCCGCACTGAAGGCCAGCAGTGTCCCTCTCCCTGTGACTTCGGGGGAGCTGGGGACAGACCCCACAGATGGGGACACACGGAACCCATTAATCATCTCCCCGYGCTGTGCCATCGCATGAAATTGGATTTAGCACCATTAGCAGAACGGCTTCTGAGCAGCTCCTYGGCTCCTGCTGGAACCACTCTCCCATTGCAAAGCTGATTAACAGAGTGAGTCCACAGTATTAATTAACCTAATGAACCCTGACGATGGAATTGGAGTCCGCTWAATTCGCAGTGCCCTGCTGAGCGTGCAGGTGAAACAGCTCCCGGAGCCACAACRCCCTGCAGCTGCTCCACAGCAGATCCAGGCACCTGGCATAGGGGCTGCTGCCTCCCCTGAGCCCCAAAATGTGGGGAATGAGCCAGTGTGCCCAGTGCCCTGGTAAAACCCCATAGAAGACTGGAGATAACACATGGACAGCTCTCATCGGGACAATGATCCTCACACTGGGGACTGGAGCAGCCAAGAGCCCGGCTCCCACCTCCAGGCGTTTCTGCGCATAGGAAAGGAAAATAAATGGAGAGCTCATGGGCTCTGCAGAGTCTGTGATGTCGGGCTGTGCTGCCCTGGATGWGACAGAGTGGCCACAGGGAGAAGGGAGGTGATGGGCAGGGCAGGAGGTGGGKTYCTGTGTGTGCTGCCCTGTAGGAGCRGCCACAGCCAAGMTGAATCTGAAAMTGCTCCAGATATTTGTAAGRRAATRGTTGAAACAGAGAAAATTCCTTTTCCTGTTATGAACAGAGCTCTGTGTTAAAAGAGAGTGAGCTGGAGCTGGCCACAGTTTGGGGACTTTGGGGAGCTCTGAGGACAGCTGGGGACAACTGCCAAGTGCCCCACACAGGTATGGGGTRTCTGCAGGTGATGTGAGCTCTCCARCATTTGGTGTTTCTGCTTCTAACAGGGTTTCTCTKTGTGAAGATAGATTGCCACTTGGCCATAAAAGCTGGGTTTGAAGCAGGGAATCATCAGGCAAGTGACTCTGGCCACGGCTCTGCAGACCATAATAGTCCCTTCTGGCCCTAAAGATTATGAATCTATAAATCAGATCATTACCAAAATAGCTATGCCATTTCCCTGTGACATAACAATCATTTAAAATATATTTTAATACACAGAATATAAAAGAGAAATGTCCCACGGAAACAAAATTGTCAAAAAAGCATCAATCCACCGTCTTGCAGCAAGCCAGCAAGTGGCTTTTTGTGCTGTTTTTAGGAAAATGGGAAACGGCTGCCTCCTGCTTCCCAAGAACCTTGCTCCATCCATGTTTCACTATCCCCTATACCTGCTCTGAGGAGTCAGGGTGCAAGCAGGGGTACAGAGTTGGGTGTCAACCCAAGGGAAAGCTGCCTTTCCTCCCTGGAATTCTGTTATTCCCGCTGTATCCAGTTCCTGGAGTCCAGGGGGGCTCAGGGGAGGAGTTAAGGGGCCAATTTAAAGGCAGGTTCAGTTACTGGGAGAGCTCACCCTGCACTTGCTTGGTGCTTGGCCCTCCTCAGGCTGCTCCACTCAGGGAAAAAGATCCAAAACACACAGGAGAAAAACTCTCCTGAGCCCTGAATGGTGATGAAATACAATGCACTTTTTCCTGGAGACTAATAATTGAGAAATGTGAGCCTGGCATAAGAATTTGTAGAAGCCATTTCATGTCTGGATTTCTAAAGAGAGTCTCAGGGTCTGGATTCAGGGCACTGAAGCTGGAGAGAAGCAGTAGTTCAGCTGCCCAAGCTGTTTACAACTACGAGATTATAAGTCGGGGGAAAAAAAAAAAAAAAAAAAAAAAAAAAAAAAAAAAAAAGGGAAGTGAAAAATAAACTAAATGAGAAAATGAGTAAGATTATTTTTCCATTTAGAACTTGTAATACCCTATACTGTGGCTTGTCCTGCAGATAAGCAAATGACAGATACTTCAAATCCACCAAGATGGAGTTATTTAGTATTCCTTCAACATGGAGAGAAATGGAAATGAAGYCTAATAAGGCTCCTGAACTCTTTCTTTACTACCCTCAGAGACAACCGAGAGGCATTTAATTTCCTGCAACCCAAGAGCATAAACTGCACTCAGACACTTTATAAAACCCATCAGGCGTCTTTCCCAAAGATTAAATAAGTAGGACAGCGTTTTCAAGAAGCCGACTTGGAGCTGCCTGAGCAGAATGCCCGGCCAGCCATGTGCTGTGCCCCCTCCTGCCCCGATTCCTGCCCTGCTCTGCTGTCACTGCCAGCAGAGCAGGAATGGCCCTTGGATGGCACCAGCCACCCCTGGGCCCTGTGCCTGCCTGTCCCTGCCACAAGACACAGGGATTTACCCCTTGCACGCCCCCTTTGCTGTCTGAGCTCCATCCATGGTGCCTGGCACGGACAGGACTTGATGCAGAGGTTGCTGTATTTCTGCGGGAGGAGGCTGAGGGGGGATAAATCCCCTCCCAGAGCTGCTCAGCAAAGTGGGGTCTGTCTGCTGATGCTCTGGCAACACTCCCATGGCTTTCACAGCAGCACCCAGGAAGCCTGACAAGCCATGGTCCAGAGCCAGTTGAGTTTAGGATGGTTGTTGTTTGAGCAGAGGGAAGAGGGTTGGATCCACAAGAGTGAGTGCTGGATTCCCCGTGGTGGCAGTGACAGCGTGGCTCTGAGCAGGGGACAGGAAAGGAATCCTACCCACAGGCTGTGTGGCACGGGGAGGGGGCTCTGCTGACCCTCTCTGCTCCTCAGGATAAGAATAAGCTGCAATTAAGAAGAATAAACTCCGACCTATCTACACTGTACAGAGAGGATGGGGGCACTCCCTTCCATGTTATCCTCCTTTCCTGCGGGATTGGGGTGATTCAGAGAARCAGAGCTGGCCAGGGAGTGTTTGCTTCCCCCATCAGGTGAGAGATCGGGGTCTCTGCTGCCTCTGCACCTGGGCAAGCAGGTCCAAAGCCATGCCATTTGGACATGCAGCAGAAGAATTCAGGGAGCAAACTCTCGTTAAAGGGAGAGCCCAGTTAAAGGAAGAGCTCCCAGTGCCTTTGGGAAAGAGCTGTGGGTAAAAAAGSGGGTGATGTGACTGCACAGGGTCAGTTTGGGCATCCCCTCTCTGCTCTGCACTCTTCAAACCCTTTGYCGTGGGCAATAAATCCTTAGAAGTACAGGGAAGATTCCTGAGCGTGCCAGTTTGGGGAGCATGGCAAAGGGGAAGGGGACAAGAAAAAGATCCTGTGTGTGGACGGGCAGCTCATTCCTGCGCTGCAGGCAGGATTCCTGTGTCACACACGAAGCTGGAAGGAGCCCAAAAGCTGCAGCTGCGTGGAGCAAATTGGATCGTTGTATCGGAAACCGAACGGGAGGAACCCGTGAAGGAGAGCGGCGCGATGCTCGCTGYTTCTCAAGAGGGATTCAACAAGGCGAGCCCGCTTCCCAGCGTTACCTTGGCCACGGGATGACGGGGATGGCAGCTGGGGATTCACYGCCACCTTATCTCTGTTATCAGTGCAAACAGCGCGGCAGGCTGCCCCAGCCCTGCCTGCCCCTCCCCGGGGAGTACAGAACCCCAGGGTCTGCAGGGCAGAACCAACATGTCAGAGACACAACCCCTCCGGCCTCATGCAATGAAAAACCCTGTCCTGAGGCCAGTGGGATGGGTGGCTTCAGGGCACGGGCAATAARAGCAATAACAGSCGGGTTGTRGGTGCTCAGAACCCRCTCTGGGTGCTCACTGCTTGCAGGRTGAACCCAGCCCGGAGCTGTGCTGCCTGTGGCCATTGGCTCCTGGGGATGGGAGCACTCCCAGCCTCCAAAATCCACGGAGGAGAGCCCGCCCGCAGGCTCCAGTGCCTGTTGCTGCACACTCGGTAAGAGGAGTTTAASTTAAATGTCAGCTGTGATTTGATATTTTATCTCAGAGTGGGGTGAGTGGCCTTGGTGGCTGCAGTGGGCACGGTTCCCAGCCCCACCGCTGGCCACGGGAGGAATCACCTGGCCACTCTCTCACCCGTGCCAGGAACAACATCCATCCTCTGCCGGTTCTTCGCTGCCCTCGAGTCATTGTTAAACGTGTCAGGAGTGATTTACAGCTGTGTCAACAAGTGGGATCCAATCTGCCGGCCCACACCGCAGGGAGGAATATCAGGAGTAATTCCCAAGGCACAACACGAACAGGAAGGCTGGAAGGGAAAAACACAGCCACTCTCCCCAGCCGCAGGCTTGCCTCCTCGGCAGAGCTGCTGTAATTGCCCTGCATTTCCCAGGGTCTGACATCGCCCCTGGGCATTTTGTCTCGATGTTCAAATGTGGCTGAGTCTGTTTGGCAGGGCTGAAAYTCAGATTGCAGCTCACAGGGGTTCAGCATCTTCAGCCTGTTTCTGCAGTGTGACAAAAAGTGACATGCTTGTCTCCCCAAAGACATCACAATCCTTCCCTTCCAGGGGAGGCTTCGCACGCTGAACCCCAGAATCACCAAAGCTGCTGTTTGGTCCCTAATCCAGCCCCTAACTCAGGACAGGGCTATCCCCAGCACTGGATCTGGCCCTGGCCATTTCAATTTCCTTTGGTTTCTCCAGGTCTCTCCTACCTGGGGGCAGGGACCCAAACTGGCTGTTTCAGATGCAGCCTTGCCAGCACCAAGCAGAGGAGGGCAGAAAGTCCCCTCCATCTCCTCCTGAAGGAGGGCAGGGTGTGTCTGCCTCGTCCTGCCCGTGTCTGCAGACTGGCATGTCTGTGGGCCTGTTTTTGAGGAGGAAGGCACAAATCCATGTGCTCCCAGAGATGGCAGAGGGCTGGCCACCAGCCAGAGGGCAATCCACCCTGGAGCAAACACTCTGGCTCGCCGTGGATGAAGCTGATCCACGCACAAAGGAGAAAGCTGAATTTCTGCGTCGCTCCAATCGAGCCATCACCCTGTCCCTCTGAAGGGTCCAGCAAGCCAAGCCAAGYCAAGAAAGCCAAGTGAAGACACAATTCACTTCTGTTTAACATCACACATCAGTGCCTGCAGAGCCCTTCTGCTCCCTCAGAAATGTTGCAGTGCCCTTCAGCTGGCATCAGGCGTTGCTTCCCCGTGGCAATGTGCCCTGCTTCTCTGGAACCCTTCTGCCTGCTGCATCCTGACTCCGAGCATGGAACATGGAATTTCCTGCCTGCAGATCCCTGCCATAATGCTTTTCTGAGGTCAGGTGGAGGAAGACACGTCGTGGCTCCCTGGAGACCTTTGGGAGCAGTATTGGAGCAGCATGACATTTTCCTTCTGCTTTATGGCTGGAACAATCTGGACAGCAAGGACTCGTGTGTTGGAGTGAAATACTGCTGCCACCACAGAGCTGCATGTAGCTGATGTTTATTTCCCAATGAGGAGAATTACTGTAATCACTGACAAATYTGTAATTGCCAATAAAAAGCAGCAGTGGAAGCAAGCACGTACTGGAGCAAGGCATCCCATTGCCAGGAAATGCACCCACAAGGACTGCCATTCTCCCTCTTCTACCTTCAGTAGGTAAAGAAAATTGCCACACACTTCTTCAGTGGGGTCTCAGACCATCCAAATGGTCTGGGGAGCATATCATGGAAGGTCTGAGACAATGGGAAAGTCCCTTCTCTATTTCCCATTAAAATGTCTGCGTGGTGAGTGGGTTCTGCTTCACACTAGGGGCTATTCACATGTGAGTCAGCCATGGTGGAGCTGATTTAAATCTATCACTGACAATAAAACCTGCTGGGAAAAAAATTACCTTGATGAGAAATCCTCAGAGGGGTTTGGAGCGACTGTCCTCACAGCTCTGCAGAGGGAATTCTTACAGCAGAGCATCAGGGAAAGGYAGATCACAGAATCATGGKGTGGTTTGGGTTGGAAGGGACYTTTAAATGCCATTTAGTCCAATCTTCTTGCAAAAAGAAAAGACATCTTCAACTGCAGCAGGTTGCTCAGAGCTCTGTCCAGCCTGATCCTGAATGTTTCTAGGATGGGGCATCCCCCACTCTCCAGGGAGGATGTTTGCTAAAGCCAGGAGCTGCTGACTGGGGAGGGTTTGAAGCTGCAGGCAGAGCCTGCCTGCACAGAAGGAGTCCCGCTGCTGTGCCCCGCTTTCACACGTGAAAAAGCTGATAAATAACCTGATTCCCACAGCCTGACAAACTGCATGTGCTGGGGTTGCTCTGCCAGGGCTATATCCAGGCAGGAATTCCCCGTTCATCATCTCCCTCCCTTCGGCRTTCTCCTCCTGCTGCAAACACAGCCGATTGCCATCATTATTGGTTTTGCTGTTATTATTATTACATATCACTATTTAATTGCCTGGTAAATTTGCAGTGTCTTGGAAAAAAACAAAGGAGGACGTGTAATTTGAGATGCTAAAGAGAGCAAGAGCAGACAGGGAAGATGCAATGCATCTAGTAGGAGTACTGAAGAGGTGATGAGGACATTCTTAACCTTAATTATTTCAAATCAACTCATTTTGTAGAGTGTGTAGGTTTATGAATCAGATGAAATGTAAATTGATTCATAATTTCCTTTAATTTTCTGCTCTTTGGAGAATTTAAATCCATATTAACATAACCTGTACCAACCAGTTACTAAGAGACAGGAGAAAATTAGCATGGGCAAAGYGGGGGGACTGGCATTTTAATATGCTTGAGCCCACCTGCTCAATTGGGATTGGGACTTGCTAACATGGGGCTGCTCCCATCACAGAGGTGCAGATCTGCTCCCCAATCCCCTCCAGGCAGCCTCAGCTTGCTGTTTGCAAGTATTTTCTTCCAGTGCCTTTCATTTTTGTGATGCTTTCCTCACTGTTTGTCTGCTCGCATTTATCCCTCTGGTGCCCGTTTTCTGCTACCCAAAAACGCACCTGAAGGGAAACGCATGAATCAATTGTGCTGTGCAATGCTGGAAAAAGAGGGCCTCGTAAGTCACAGTACATAAGGGCTGCTCAGAAATTTTCAAAGCTCCTTACCCTGTGCTGCTGGATGTCCYGAGCCAGTGGGTGATGCAAAGTGACACCATGTCCCCCAGGTAGGAGCTCTGCACCGTGCCAGGCTGCATGAACGTAACACCAGCACTTGTCATTTCTGCTTTCAAAGAGGARAGCTTTCCTTTAGGAAATGAGAAAACACAGGAATTACCAGCAACATGAGGAAAAGAATCTGTCAGGCTGTGAGAAYAAGGATGTCTATAAGCAAAATTGCTTTCTTGCTCTTTTTATCTGCATCGAGTCTGTACCGCAGCGGATTCCTTTGCTGCGCATCCGGAGGCTGAGGGGAGCGGGGATGGAGGTTTGGGGACAGCGTGTCCGTGCCCTTCTCCAGAGCAAGGCAGCATCAAACCACGCTGCAGCAGCASTCCAGGCTGACTGACCTTGCTTGTGAGTCCTTTTGGGCAGTGACAAATGCCTGCCTTCAGAGACTGCTCTTACTTCAGGCTGGACAGGAACCAAACGCAAAAAGCACAGGAGACAGTTGGCCGTGTGGGAAGCTGCCTTGGAGCTCTCCTGCTTTGCGATGGGAACAATTTGTTGCCATTTTCACTTGTCCCCCTTGAGTCAGCCGTGCTGATGTGGGGTGGGCAGATTGGGCACCTCTGCTGCTGCTCYTGGTGACATTCTGTGCACAGAGCTCAGCAGGGATGCAAAACACTTTGATTGCTTGGCTACCAARCCAGATCTGGTGATGGGCAGGGGGAGATGAGYTGTGCCWGGAAGTGTTCAAGGACAGGATGGAYGGCGCCMTGAGCAGCCTGACCTAGTGGAAGGTGTCCCTGYCCACGGCAGGAGCGTTGGCACAAGAYTAGCTTTRAGGTCCCTTCCAACCCAAACCACTCCATGAGTTTTGCAGAGGCAGCAGGAATTCGTTCCCARCCCAGGCAGGTGTTGGCAGAGCCAAACCCAACCCAACCATAAACATTTCAAGGTGACATTCGCTGTTTGCACTCTCTGCAGTCCTGTTCCTGTTCCCACTGGTCAGGGATTATTATTCCCTTGCAAGAGTGCCAAGACAGGGGAAACGCATGTGCCCCATGTGGAAAATGCAATTTGTGATGGAAGAACTGCACGGGCGCATTCTTGCTGGGGTATGAAATGTGCTGACTAAAACAGCAGGCCATGGTGATATTAATCCAACAGGAAAAAAAACTCAATAGTGGAATTCTGTTCAGGAGAGAGGGATTTCRCTGCTGCCTCTTGCGAGCACAAACACATATTATGTCATCAGCAGTGCAGTAAATCAGCATTTCTGAGACCAGCTGCCCAATTACTGAGGCAGCTCGATGATGGGAACTGTAAATTGGATGTATGCAAATACAAAATATCAAACAGTAAAGTAAACACCTCCAGGAATTACTGAGGGATCTCTGGACTGAGCTGCTGCTCTGGGCGGATAGCCAGGAGTGCAGTCTCCCAGGGCATGGAACAGAAAACATGTTGGAATGCTTTTGGTGCTCATCAGCATCCCCAGGGTCCTGTGAGACCAGCTCAGAGACCTGCAAACCCCCATGATCTGCAAAGCCCCACGGTTGTGGCTAAAGGGGGCATTGATTGCCTGGTGCATCTCGGGCTCTCTCACAAAATGCATCACCTCCAAGAGAGGAGAGATTCAGATCAGATATCAGGAAGGAATTCTTCCCTGTGTGGGTGGTGAGGCCCTGGCATGGGTTCAGGGRAGCTGTGGATGCCCCATCCCTGGAAGTGTTCAAGGCTGRATGGGGCTCTGAGCAWCCTGGTTTASTGGAAGGTGTCCRTGCCAACAGCAGAGGAGTTTGAACTATATGATCTTTAAGCTCCCTCCCAGAGAATTTTTGTGATTTTATACTCTGCTTTACATCTCTTTCAGGGTCCTTTGGTATTGCTGACCTCTGGGTTTCCCTAAAAATTGGAGCCAGGAGCTGCAAAACAGAGCCAGCCCCTTGCCATCACCTGAGGGTGGTGTGGCCATCACATATTTTCACATCCCTGCTCTGTCTTTTCCAAGCACGTGCTGTGCTGAGGAATTATGTCAGTTTTGTCTTTTCTACAACTGAACAAAAAATAACAGATTAACATTATTAGTTGCTCTCCTCCTTTTGCAATTTCTTTCATCTGTTCTATTTACAGAGATAAGATAAAGTTGCAGTTCAGAGGGACGATGAAGAAATGGAAGTGACAATGATGGGACAACTCAAAGCATGCACTGGTGCCTACAGCAGGGACGAGGAAAGCCATAATTTCAGTGTATTTTTAGAGAACACATCCATGCCAGAGCACACTGAGAAACCTGCCTGAAGCACACTCTCTCCTGTGCCTTTTCCAGAGTACTCCTGCTCAGCTTCTTTCTCTACTTTTGGTTCTTACATCTGTTGTCTTCACTCACAGGTTTTCCTCCTGCTCTATTCATGGTGTGTCCATGCACCCTTCCCTGCTCAGGGCAGCCCTTCTGTGCTCACACRCAGATTTGGGGCTGGCAGGGTTTGTGTTTCTCATCTCAGCACATGCATAAGTTAGAATGAGATCCCTGCTCATCCACAGAGGATGCCAACAATTTGTGGGTGACCCAACTACGAGTGGCTCTGAACCCTTCAGGTCTTGGTTATCTCCAGCAGTCAGCTGCTCCTGCAAGCAAAGTGGTCATTGCATTTCCTGCTTGAAATTTGCTGTGTGTTCAGTGCTGGACATTGTGCTGTCTTCATAATCTACTGCAAAAACCTATTTAATGTCATCTATCCTCTCCATGGACAGGTGGTTAAAGTCTSTGGATGTGTTTCTTCTTTACCCAGCTCTTTAATGAGCTAAACAGATTGAGCTCCTTAAGTCACCCTTTGGTGTAAAGGCAGTTGAAAGGCTAATTACCTCAGAGTCAGGATTTGGGACACAAAGCAATGTGATCACAGCTTGGCAGAAGTGACTTTTACCCCAGCTCCCTGTGGAAAACAACGCTGAATGCACTCAGTCCCTACTGCTTGTCTGTCTGTCTGTCTGTGATTCCCATCCTCTCCTCATCCCACCCTATTGCAGAACTATTTGCCAGAGGGGTATGGTACCAGGGAAAGGCAAGGCCAGCATCCCTGGGGGATGGGGCACTTTCCTTGCCCTGTGCCCCAGAGTGGTGCGGTGTCCGTGGTGCAGCATCATCTCCCTTTGCTCTCCCCCTGTCGCTGTGTGAGGAAAGCTTTTTAAGGAACCTTCCCCTGCTCTCCCTGCGGGCTGCCCACCCCAAACTGGCCAAGGGGGCGAGAGGAGTGGCCTGGCTTGGACCCCGGGCTCTCCCAGAGGGACCCAGCCCTGCATGATGATGATCCCACCCTCCACAATCCCTCCCGCAGGGATGCATCCCAGCTTATCCTGGCGTTGTGACATGGCAAACACCTCCTGCCAAATCCAGCGTCTGCCAGAGCTGGGAGAGGGTTAAAAATAACCCCACATCCACGGGACTGAGCTGGGAACTGCTCCCGGGCAAAGCACAGCTGTGCTCCCGAGCGGTGACAGGGGACACGGGGTGTGCCAGAGGACAGGACTGAAATGGTTTCTGGGTCAAGATTCCATCCCAAGGCTGGCAGGTCTGTCCTGCTGTGGGATGTGGGTGCTTGTGTGGCAAAAGGAGCCGGCAGTGCTGGCCCTGCAAACAGACCCAGCACGAGTGTCAAGGGCAGGACGCTGCTGCTGCTCCCCCAGCCTGCTCGGCTCTAATTGGTGTTTGCTTTAATTTGGGCTATCCAAATCTGTTTTAATTGCCAGCAGCCAAGGTCAGCACAGCACAGTGGGTTCCCAGTACGAGCTGCGTGCTGGGGAATGCGATCCCTGGGGATGTGGGGATGCTGTGGGACAAGGCAATGAGCCCCCCCAGGGCCAGGGAGAGAGGGCAGCTGTTAGCAGAGCTTGGCGTTGGCAGGGGAAGCAATGCTGCACTTCCACCCCTTTGCTGGAAATTTAAATATTTTATTATGCATTTATTATAATTTAGTCTCCAACCAGCCAAGTGTGTAATGAGTTGTATCAGCACTGGCAAAAGGAAAGGCAATCCTTGCCCACCACCAGCTGCTCACCCACCCCATGAGTCTTCAGGGGACAAAAATGCCCTTAMCAGGGACACCTTGCTGTCCTCTCTGAGGACAGAGCCATTGTCAGGCTGTGGGCTACAGCAGGGCTAACACAGGGTTATGTGAGAACTTCGGGCAGTCCCCAGGGGATGGCTGTGATGTTGGAAATGGCAGAGACGGCAGCTCTGGGTTGGCAGGAGGTCACCAACACCCTTCCAGGTGGGAATCAGAGCTTCAGAAGCCAGCAGGAAAACTCGAGAGCCAGGCTGCAGCTCCGAGCTTTGCTGCATGGCCACAGCTTCACCAGTGCCCATTCCACTCTGGGTGCTGTCCAGTGTTATCCACAACATCTGCTTCTCCTCTTTCCTCGGGGCAGGAAAAAGCACCGAAGGGGGGTGGAACCTCACACAGTGATGCTGCTCTTCGGGATAGGCTCCTCCAGGGCACGGCTTCTGTGCCTGTCCCTCTGCTGCCAGGCTGCCAAATCTCTCCATCATTTCATGGGGCAGCAAAGCTGGAACTGCTGCCTGGATAATCCTGGCGTGCAGGGACGGGGTGACACTCCCCACAGCACCACACTGACTCTCACACTTGGAGCATCCCCAGAAAATCTGGTTTGGGGGCTGTCCTGATCCCTTGGTTGGCCTAGAGGTTTGGATTATTTTAATCCAGGCTTGATAACACGATTAATTCCAATTGCTGATTCATGATGTCTGCTTCCTGAACCGTAAGTCCTTTAATATTTCATTTGATGTCGCTTTCAGGGTTACACAGTTTATTCCACAAACAAGAGGTTGGGACAGTCATTAGCGTGTGAAATCAGAAACGCATGCATCAGTAACTATGGCAACTCTGAGAGAACACCAGCTCCTAGTAAAATCAAGAATTAAGCTTACATGAAAATGCTGAAGTAGGAGAGATCCTATCTGCTGAGGGCTTAGCATACATTTGGAAAAGAAAAGGAAGGTCTGAAATAACTCAAGTGAACCGAACCCACCCAAACCCAGGAGCAGAGGTGTTCCTGTGACCTGGCTGTTCTGGTGAATCCCTGCAGAAGGACAAATGTGAAAAATAAATGTGTGTAAATACTGTAGAGTCCACCAGCCTTACCCACAGACTCCTCGTGCTGCCCCTGCAGCCTTCCACCTGCTCGTGGGGTTTGGCTTTCCCAAAAAGTGCAGCTCACAGAGCTCCAAGCAGAGGGGATCTGCCGGGGGGTGCTCGGGGCAGCATCCATAATTAATGATGGAAAAACAATTCTTSCAGCCTGGGCCCTCTCCTGAAGCTCAGTGTCAGATGCCAGAGCAGCTGATTCCCTCCCAGCTCATAGACACAGCGGTGTGCTGCACTCTGTGACGGCGTCACAGAGCTCCCCCTAAATAATTCAGGCTGTCTTTTTGACAGCTCCAGGGTGTAAGGGATTTTCCTTGCCACGGTGAAGAGAGACTTTGATTTCTTCCACTGAAAGCTTATTGCCTCCCCAGAATTTCCCTTCCCTGTTGTGTAGCTGGGAACAAATAAACCAAGAGCCCTGGGGAGAAGCTCTGAGGTGCTGTCCCCTCTGCAGGGCAGCCAGGGCTGAGCCCTGTCTGTCAGGGCAGGAGAGGGGACACCTGTGACACCTGTGACACCTGTGACAGGCTGCCATTAATCTCTGAGCAATCAGGTGCCAAGTCCGTGTGCTGCCCCGTGGGCAGCATCTGCTTGCACCAAGCAGGGATTTTAACACCAAACAAGGTGCTATAAATACCTCAGCAGCCTGGCAAAGGCAGGAATTAGAGGAAATGAAGTTTTTTGGAAGAGGCTGCATTTTCAGTGCCTGATTTAATGATGCTCCTAYCTCTACCTGTGATTATGTTTGCCCTATTCCCAGTTGCTTTTCCAGTGTAATCAGCCTCGAAGCATTCAAATGGAAATCTTTCCTGCTGCTTTCCGCTTCACACTGATTTGGGAGCAGAAGAGGAAGGAAAGAGCCTCTGGCTGGTGGCGGATTTGGGGAAATCAGGGATGGTGTTGGTGGGTGGGAAGATGAGCCGTGGAGGATGGAAGGCCAGCAGCACACCTGGAGCACAGCCTGCCCACAGCACAACCCCTCCCCTGGGAGGTTTTCTGGGGTCAGGGTGATGGATGTTCTGGGGTCAGGATGCTGCATGTTCTGGTGTGAGGGTGCTGCATGTTCTGGGGTCAGGATGCTGCATGTTCTGGTGTCAGGATGCTGGATGTTCAGGGGTCAGGATGCTGCATGTTCTGGGGTCAGGGTGCTGGGTGTTCTGGGGTCAGGGTGCTGAATGTTCTGGGGTCAGAGTGCTGGATGTTCTGGTGTCAGGATGCTGCATGTTCTGGGGTCAGGATGCTGCATGTTCTGGGGTCAGGGTTCTGCATGTTCAGGGGTCAGGGTGATGGATGTTCTGAGGTCAGCGTGCTGCATGTTC
>NW_026623410.1:1280088-1325104 GCF_030028575.1 Malurus melanocephalus | reverse complement strand
TGCTGCATGTTCTGGGGTCAGGGTGCTGGATATTCTGGGGTCAGGATGCTGCATGTTCAGGGGTCAGGATGCTGGATGTTCTGGGGTCAGGGTGATGGATGTTCTGCGGTCAGGGTGCTGGATGTTCTGGGGTCAGGGTGATGGATGTTCTGGTGTCAGGATGATGGATGTTCTGGGGTCAGAGTACTGGGTGAATGCCTCCTTATTCTTTAGAAAACTTCTATTTCTGAAACCAAGCAGTGAAGAAGTGACCCTGCATGTTGCTGTTGCATTCCAGCTGACACAATGCAGGTCCTCCCTGGCTCCAGGGGTGACTTTTCCATTGGCTTCTCTCTCTGGACCAGGAGACACCAGCTCTGCATCCAAGGAAACTTCTGCCAGCCCACACTTTTTGAGGGGCATGTGCTCCAGCACTGCAGATGTGCAGGACAGTGGGTGTGGGATTGTCCAGGCTGGCCCAGCAAGGTCCTGGCACACAGACCAGCCTCCTGCTGCCTTTGGGCCAGGGTGGACACGGCCAGATGCATGATCTCCATCTTCTGGAGCAATTGGAGCTGCCTTCTCCATAAATGCACTGCCAATTCTCATCACCAGGTGTGTTTTAGATGCGGGCCCATGCACGCGTGGTGGACATGTGGAAAGAAATCACAGGGCTTAGCAAAATGCCCTCGCACTCCACGAGATCAAGCTTTTACAACAAACCTGTGTGTTTCGGCTGGAAAACTGTCAGGAAGTGTTTTGATGTTGAAAACTGAATTCCTTTGAACCCTGTAGACAGAGACATTCACAGCTCATGAGAAAGGTGGTGCCATGTGCGTGGGGGGCGATTTGCAAAGGCACTTAGCACGAGCTTGAAACCCTGACCCAAATCCAAATTAAGTATTTTTCTGGCAAAAGAGGTTTATTTTTGATGAGTTTTTATCCTTACCGAGAGCACCTTGTCCCTGTAAATTATCTGCAGCCTGGAAGTCTGTGCAATTATTATACAGATAATAAAAGGAGCTTTTCCATATGGCAGGAAGATTCCTTCCTTATTTTCTGCTCTTAAACAGACGTGATGCATTTCCTTTCCACCAGTGTGAGCATAAGCTGATATTTTTGAGCACTCACAAATAAAACGGGTCATAAATACTGAAAAGGCAAAGCAGCTGTGTTCTTTTGCAGTAATATTACAGTAGCAATCATTTTATTCACCCTTTTCCATGAGGGTGAAGGTTCCTCGGGACAGGTCAGCTCAAGAGCATCTTGACTTCTGGTTTGGCTGCTTTTTGGTCTCACACCTGAGTTTTGTCCTGAGCGGGTTTTTTTTGAGGAATTGTATGACAGAGGGTGAGCGATCTCAGAAGAAGCCCATCGATGTGATCAAATTGTGAATGGGTGCAGGTCCCAGCCAGGGTGGCAGGAGGGAGGACAGCAGCAGCACAGGAGCATCAGATAGAAGCAAGATGCCTGTCGGGAGTAATTCCCAAAGGAAAACACCTCCTGATGTGACTGGTGAAAATCTCTGCTTTGTGAGGGCTGGGCGATGCTCTGGGCATCAGGGATCGCCCCRCCATGGGCAGGAACATCTGGCCCTGAGGCACAGCTGGAGGAGGCAGGAGCACCCCAGCTGCCCAATGCCTTTTCTCTCCAGGGAAGCTCAAGAATCTCTTATTTTTATGGGTTTAACTCCTCACGTGTCCTTGGCCCTGGGAGACATCTACTCTCCTGTTTTGCTGGCTCTGCTGGCAGAGACGCTGCCCTCACTCCCTTYGTGCCTCAGGCAGGGACAGCCCAGTGCAACGGGCAGGAGGAAGTGATAAAGAATAGATGCTCCTTGGCCCCGTGCCCAGAGGCCTTTGAAGGCTCCTTTCTCCCCTGCTGTTGTCTCCTTTGATGCTGTTGCTTTGATTTGCACTTCAGAGGCTGCGCCAGAGCCCTCCAGGCTGGAGGGAGACTTTAGGGGAAGAGCAGTGCCCTGCAGCACAGCCTGACCTGCTCTCTGTCCTTCTGCAGCATCCTKCTGGCTGAGCAATGGCTGCTGCAGGCAGCAACTCGAGGGGGAATAAATGTGGAGCTTCGCAGAGCAGCTCCCAGCCCTGCCTGCTTGTTATTTAAAGAAACCCACTTCTGCTCGCTTTGAATCATCTCAATAAGAAAATAATGCAGCAAGAGACTGCTGCCTGTGGGGTGCCACAGAATTACCACCGTTGGGTGAAGGTTTTCCATTCCCAGGTACTTTGAGATCTCTCCGTGAGCCAGTTTTCAGACTATAAACTGCACACATTTGTAGCTTGTGTATTAATCAGGCTGATGGGTGACACSGTGACAGGTGCCTGTGTGTAATGCCAACACGTTCACTTCTATCCATCAGCCTTGTAACTGTGTGGGGAAAACCCCAGCACGCAGGGTTTGACAGGATGCACTTTTTGTTTAAATAGGCAGAATTTGTTTTCCATTAAAGCTGCCCAGGGTGCTCCCATGTGCTTCTCAAGCTGCCCTGCCCATTGCTGCCATTCCTCCTGCTGTGGCTACTCGCTCCTTCCCAGCCTGTCACCCTCAGCYCCCGGGGATGTGGCTGTGAAAGCTGATTTTGCAGAGAAATGATCTGATTCTTCAGGCCTGTCAGGTGGAGAGGCTGTCACGCTGCTGCTCTGCGTGACGGCAGCAGAAGGCACCTTTATCCCAGATGTCTTCCCGCATCATCCCCAGCTAGGGAAAACAATTCGAAAAGTGACTGACACYTCTGGAAAGAAAACCCATTTGGAGATAATTTAGCTCCTGCTTCGTGAGTTTGCTTAATTTTCCCGTGGACTGGTGGTGTGTGTTAACACTGAGAAAGAGCCTTTGCTGTGAACAGCCCATCAGCTCCAATTATTGACTGTGCTCCTCGTGTCGGTGTTTGACAGGGGATGCAGCAGCAGACACCAGCCAAGTGCAAAACCCCATGTGTGGTCGCTGCCCTGTCAGCAGAGCTGCCACCTGGCTCCAGGGAAAGCAACTGGTGGGCACAGATCCATGATAATTTGCAGGGTTTGTTCCCTGGTATGAGCCAGGACCTCGGTGTGTCCCCTGCAAGTGTCAGGGGAGGCGGTGAGCGAAAGCAGCGGGCTGGAGAATGCAACCTTCCCCTGTAATTGCAGCCTGTCCGAGGTGTGAGTGACAGCCAGCTGGGCACAGACAGCTTTCTTGGGAAGCAACGGGGCTCTGCTTCCCAGCAGAAAAGCAGCAGCACGGTGCTGACAGCCCAGGAAGGGGGTGTTGTGCAGGGGGAATAAATGGCTCCCTTTGGAAACTAAGATAAAGTTTGGTGATGGCCTCAAATGAAAGGGAAAGGTGTCCCTGGGTCTCGATAGGAGATCCTCATGGATCCTCCGTGGATCGGATGGAATGTTAAATGAAGAAGAATTTTAATGCAACATTGAAATTATGAGTTTAAGGAGAGAACTGCCAGCCCAGGTAGTGGGGAAGGGTCCCATGGCAGTGTTAGGAGTGTTAGGATGTCCCTGTGCCAAGGGCTCTGCTGGGAGCTGGTCCCCAAGCTCCCCAGTCCCAGGGGGACAAACCAGAGGCTGCCATTAGCATCTTTCTGCCAGGGAAAACTCATTAGGACGTGAATTTCAGGCAGATGCAAAGCCTGCAAGATTACAATTTACAAAATCTGCACTTTGCGAAGCCTGCATTCTGAGCACTGCTGGCTTGCAGCTCRGCTTTGGAGGAGCAGATCCTGATCCATCAGGGAGATGCTGGTGCTCACAAGGAGAGGTGAGAGCCTGCAATGAGCACAGCTAATGTGGTGTGAGAACAGACAGCTTGGCAGTCTGTGGGAACACCAGCGCGCTGGAGGCTGCCTGCGGAATAAAGCAGATGAAATTTCACAGCTCTATTATCACGCTCTGAAAGGCAAGCAGGTCTCTGCTCCCCAAACGAGGACTCCTGGCCAGCCCTGCGTGCTTTGATGGCCCAGAAAATCTCACCTGCGAGGGTGGGTGCAGCAGGAGCAGCTGGGTGAGGATCTGTGAGATGCTGGGGATCACCYTGAAGGACAGACAGCAGGATGCTGCTCTCCAAACTCACCTGGGGAAAGCCCTGCTCGGGGGAATGCCCCTGCCCTGGGAGGCTCTGGGGGAGAACAAGGCACAGCCTGTGCCCACTCTGCGGGGTTTGTGGTCTGTGTGGGTCCCTGCACAGGGTGGACACCAGAGGAGAGCTTTGGAGGGCTTTTGCTTCTCTTTTTTCTCTCTCCTCAGTGTCCCTAAGCCCTGTGCAAGTTACTCCCCTGCTCTCATCATTCCTCACCGCTTTCTCCTTGGCAAGTGCTCCAGCAAACACATCTTAAAGGAAATCAGCAGCTCATATTCCCCTGAAATTCTTGGATAGCCATCATTAGTGCTGTCAGGTCCTGTGCAGACCTCAGGGCCAGGCTGGGAAATCAGCCTGGGCTGGGAATGCTGCTGGCCAGAGGGGTTTTCTGCTCAGCTGGCAGGTGGGAGCACGGACAGGAGCTCCTTGCTGGTGCTGCACAGCACCAGGAACTCCCTGGGGATGCTCTGGGATGCAAGAGGGAGCTCAGCCAGCTCCAGGTTGAGCTTCCAGATCCTTCAGGCTGGAAGTTCTTTCGGTGCCTTTTCCCAGGGACAGAGGGCAAATCTTTCAAGAGCATCTAAATAGCTCAGAAACCTGTGATGTCCCCAGCCTTACAAACACCCCCAGCACCTGTGACAGGCTGCTGTCCATCGGTCCCCTCATAAGGAAGGCATGAGTGGCCTCTGTGGCTGCATGAGCGGCTCTGTAGGGTCAAAAAAGCCAGGGACCTGTCTCTCTGCATTTCCTTCATCAGCTTGACCTACATCCTTCAAATATTTTCCAGCTCCCCTCCAGCTCTGGCAATTAGTTGCCTGTGAAAGAGGCAATGCTCGTGCCYGGGATGAGTTTTGTAGCAGAGCAGCTGGACTGCTCCACGCTGACAAAGCTGTGCAGAGCCCTGCTGTGAAATTCRGGAGATCCTCGTTTATCTTCCCAGATAAGGTGAGCTCCAGGGAGCTCCCAGATGTGTTTTAGCTCCTTGGCAGCTCCAGCAGAGGAGACCAAGCACAGCCTGGGGGAGAGAGTGGCTATTTACAAGCCCACACACGGGTCTGGTGTCTGTTCATCATAGTTCAGGGAGCAAACACAGCACCCAGACTGCTCCAGCAGCCGAGAGCTGCCTCCAGAACACAGCCCACAGGTGGGAAATTGGACAGTCAGCCTTTACGTCTTTACTGACACAGGTGCTCCTTTTCCTCTCCTAATTTGAGGGCATTCTGGGAGATTCTGACATTATGGCAGTAAGAGAAAATGCAGCGTTTTGTTTTCCACAAAAACTGGTCGTTTGCCAAGAAGACATCTCAGTGAGGAGCCCGTGCCCTCCCCGGTGCCTCCAGCTGAGCGCTTCCAGCAGCGCTGCTGAGCCATCCTGTGCCATCCCTGCTTCCCCCACTCTCCTCCTCACAGTGAGGAAGAGGAGGAGGATTTGGGCTGAATTCTGTGTTTCCACTGCCTGTTTTYCCCTGACTTGGCAGAAACACGAGCCCCTGAGAAGCGCAGGAAACAGAGGAGCGTAATGAAGGCAGAGAGGAGCTCCAGATGACACTGGCTCTCGAGAGCGGTGCTTTCCCCTCCCTCCCCGTGCTCACTTATTGCATCTTGCTGGGGGCATGAGTCACATTGGTTCTGGTGATGGATGAAATTAGCTCCAGTGTGGAACGGGGAATAAAAAGCCGTTCACCAACGAGACATGTGCACAGGCACGGAGCTCAGGGCAAGCATCCTCTCTGCCTTTTTCTGCTCCCGCGCTTCTCGCAAGCAGCTCCCTTTTAATTAGATGGGATGCAGCTCTAAGTCAACTATAAATGATATTATCAAACTAATAGAGTGCGATCATATCTTGGCTTTTATTGGTCTGGGAGCTGCTGCTGGCTGCCATGGGAACAGTGTTTTTCACAGAGTTTTTGCTCAGCTCTGGTGCATCAAAAGGAGGTCAGGGGAGAGGTGATGAACCTTTGGGATGTCCTTGACTTTGCGAAGAACCAAGGAGTGGTTCTCCTCAGAGACTCATCCATTGGGATGTTTTCATCTTCTCTATCCTGGCCATCTCCTGGGCCACCCTCTGCCCCACTCCTCACCAGCCCACTCCTTTCTCTCAGGATTTGGGCTCCTCCAGAGAAAACCTACCTTGAGCAGGAGCAGTTTGTTCTAAGGGTTAGGCTGAAAGGTTTCTTCCCCACCTGYCTGCCTTCCCTCTGTGATATCCCTTTGAAAAGATCTATCCATGCTCTGTGAACAAAGGCAGCAGGAAGTCTCAGGGCCCAGCTGAGATCTCAAACCACCCCCTGCTGCATTGATTTTTTTTTTTGCATGGGACTAATTTTTTAATCAGAGTGATGTAGAACACGATCAGCAGCAATTAAAGGCTGGCAGGCTAATTAGTGTCAATCAGCATGGTTTATGGGTATTGGCCTTGTCAATCAAGCTTGATATTGTATGTTAGTGAGATTRCTTTTGGATCTCAAAGCCAATGCTTCACAGAGAGCTTTTCTTTCTCCAGATGCTTATTAAAATAGCACAAGTCCTTCAGAAAGCAGTTAAAGGACATATTTAATAGTCCTTTAGTCACCAACAATTACAGGTAGATCCTGTGCTAAACCCTACTTGGGGCTACAGCAGATTAAATGCCAAGCTTGTTCCCGTGCTCCTGAGAACTGTTGTGGGTTCATCCCACCCTTCCTGGGGCTGTTTTTCTCCTGGGCACGTGTCTGCAGAGGCTGGGGCTGGAGGAGATGGGTATGGCAAGCTGGAAAACAGGAATTAAATGGTCACTGTGGGAAGGCTTAAGCAGGAGAAGGGCAGGATTTCTTCCAGGGACAGACTGGAAATGCGATAAGGGTTGCTAGGTGGTGTTCAGTGGGAAAAAGAAAAAGGGGAACAAACCTGTTGTAAGCTTGATCTTGACAAAAGCAAATGTCCTTTGGAAAAGCAGGGTTTGGAAGCAAGGAGAYTTGCTGCAGCCAGGSCAYTCCCAGCACTGCTGCTGWTCTCCCCTCAAGGCTCCAGATTTGAGCTGACTGTGGGCATTGGCAACGTT
Organism: Malurus melanocephalus; assembly: GCF_030028575.1. Taxonomy (NCBI): domain Eukaryota; kingdom Metazoa; phylum Chordata; class Aves; order Passeriformes; family Maluridae; genus Malurus; species Malurus melanocephalus. The sequence continues at coordinate 1,318,002 of NW_026623410.1, read as the reverse complement.
TCCAGGATGCCATGTGAACCCATGGAAGAAGAGCAGAGTGAGCCCTTCTCACATCTCTTCCCTTGCAAGTCCACGCACCCTGAGCCTGGGGCTGCTCTTGTTAACACAAAAGAATTGAGCAGTGAGCATTAGGATGGCACAGCTGCCACAAGCACACGCTGGGAATTCGAGTCAGGAAATGCTCCCCAGCCCCAGCACGCAGGGAACTGCTGTGACCTGCCAGGAATGAGGAGAAAGCAGCCACTGCACAGGAGCAGAGGGATTTTTACAGCACACTCAGTTCCCTGGTACAAAATTACATCTTGACATCACAGTGGAAGATCCTTTGCCTGGTTATTGCCCGAAGACATACATTTTATCTAAGGAAATGCTTAATTGCTCCTCGTTGGACACTGGTTATGGAACATTAGGCATCAATAAAAGACAACTCTTAAAATCCGGGCTGAATACCCATTTCCAGTGCAGCGTGGTGGTTACAGTCACAGAACAGATTTGCTTCGCTGCGTTTTTATTTTTTCCTTACTTTCCCATTTGGAAAAGTGGGTGGTGTCCCTGCCATAATCACATCCCTGCTTYCCAGCTCCAGCCTTGGGCCTGAAGYTTTCCTGATGCAAAATGYYCCATCCTTGAGAGCCACAAAYTTTARYTCCTTGCTGATGTGGGAAAAGCACAGCCCCRAGACAGAAGAGGAGGCTGCACAATGCTCCTCAAAAACATGAGGATGCCAGTTGCTCTAAGGACATGGGTGCTGGAGGAAGCATTAATATTCTTGGCCACCATGCCTCCCTAACATCTGTTGCACCAAAGCAAAAGATGCCCAAATAAATTTTCAAAATCCSCTGCAAGGGAGAACACTCTGGTTGCTATTTCTACACCCAGCTGTTCAAGACTTGCTTAATCACCTTTCTGCTTTCCAAACATTTTTCAGAGCTGTCCTGCCTCAGGGAGGGGCGTTTGACACCTGTGTCCCACTCATAGCAGTGTGGTGGTACATGATGGAGGGGCTCCAGCACAGCCAGTCCAGCTTCCTGCTGTGGAGAAGGATGAGACAGAAATCACACCATGTCCAAAAGCAGATAGCTGGGATCAGGCAGGGGTGGTCCTGATGAAGCAGTTTGCTCCTGAGCAGGCTTTTGGATATTTMCTGACAGGTCCAGCAGAAAGGAAGTTCTCCCAAAACATTTATGCTGCCCTATCTCCTGCTAAAATTTCTTCCACCAAGGATTCATCTCCTCCAAAAGCTGATGTGCATTTGCCAGRAGGAGATCAGAAGGAAAATTTTATGAGGATTTCTCCTTTATTTGTTGTTTGGGACTCTCCCAGTATAACACACTTTCTGATGATGGCCCATTCCGTAGTTTCCTACTTGGTGCAGGTAAAGATTTATGCAATTCCAGGTGCCAGCCTCACTTGAGAGATTAATGAGAGATAATGCCTTACAAAGAGGTTTATTGAGTTCTCTGAGTTCATTCGCCAGCTGTGAAGTGAAACATCTGAAAACAGTTTTTGAATACTAAGTTCTCCCTGGCACCAGCACAGGAAAGGGAAACAGAGCCTTTTTCTGCTCAAGATTCTTATTCTGCTGGGCAGAGCCAGCTCCATGTGCAGAGCCCTGGGATGCTGGGTTATCATCCTACTGATCTTTATCTCTGTTGCACTCAGTGTATCCTGACCATGATTTGTGTTTTCACACAGACATTGGGGTACATCAGCTGGGGAGAGCCCATGGGGAAACCCACAGCTCTGAAGGCAGATTTTGGCAGATTATTTACCCTTTCCTTCAGCATGTCACAGCAAATCCCAAGTGGAATATGTGGGCTTTTCCTCTGGGAGACACCAGTGGGGAGGACCTGGGCATCTTCACCMCTTATTTATTTATTTACMCTTTCAAMATCCCCTCCTTGGARRTGACTTTTCTGCCTATCTGCAGAATTTTCCCTTTAAAATCGCCCTCCTGACAACATCCCAGCAATATGACTGCTGCTTCTTGGTGCCCTGATGAAGAGCTTGGAGAGATTTGTTTGCAAATGCCTTTTGTAGTAACCTCGGGGAAGCTCACATAAAAACAAGCTACAGTATTCTCTCTTCCCTGTGACTGTTCTTTGTCTTCAAGCAGCCATAAAAGAGGGCAATCAATAAACCTTGCCAGGGTCTTTTTAATGCTTTTTGAGCCATTATGGTCATAATGCTTCTTCGGGCTGCCGTGTCAATACACTCGAGACACTGAATATGTCAAAACCACATAAAATCTTTATTAAGATGAAATTAAATGAGCAGGCCCAAATCAGTAATTTAAATGGATATTATCCTTCAAGGATGCCAGACCTAGAAACCAGACACAACTGAAGAATTCAGGGCATTCCATTAGGATTGAATTGATGTGAAATTTAAACTTTTGCCACAGTTGCTGGGCAGGAGGAATTCAGGAGGGTGGGAATTGCTGTCAAGGTGCTCTGGACACCTGCCCTTTGTTTTCTGTTGCAGCCTTGGCCTGAGCTAAAAATGTGCAGCAAATCTGGGGCAGATGGGAGGAAAACAGTTATTGGTATGAAAGTTCAGTCTCTCTCTGCTYATCAAATTAACTCAGACTGAACAAAGGGAAAAAACCTCCCTTATTTATATATGGTTGGGGTGACAATGCATGGAGCTGCTCTGGGTGGCATTGCAGAGAGTCTTGCATGGCCATCCTTGGTGAGTGCACTCTTCTCCCAAATCCTCCCAAGCACATTATTGAGTCCCCAAAGCTACCAGTGCCATGCTCACATGGAGATTCTGGTGGCAGAACCACAGGCAGCTTTCAGCTTAGGGCTGCCACGCTCCTCCAGTCTTGCACAGAGGCTGCAGCCCCAGGTGTTTCCTCCTGCCAAAAGAAGGTGAGGACAAGCAGGATGTGTGAGAGCTGCCAGCACCTCGGGAAAGAAAAGCTCCAGTGGAGCCCCACTGGGCTGAGCAGGGGAGCAGCACACAGGGGAATGCAGCAGCAATGRCTTGGGCTGCTGTGGGCTGGATGGMAGCTCCCAGGAGGGTAAAATGGCTGTGATTTAACCCAGGGCAGCAAGGAGCTACTGCAGGTACCACGAGGTTGTTGGGACACAAGAGCTGGGCCCAGGCAAATCCACAGAGGGATTTTTCACAGGGGACGGGATCCAGCTGGATTTGCCTGGGCTCAATGCATCCCAGCAGCCTGCCCGGTTTGCTTTGCTCCACTTGTGAGCTCCTGTGCTGCAGCTCCACACTGCCTGGGACACGAGTGGGTACAGCCCCACCCATTGCCACTGCCCAGCAAGGGATCACAGACCTCCTGTGCCTCTGCAGGACCGGGACAATTTGCTCACCTTTAGGACCAGAAAGGCTCTGAGGARCTTGGGTTTGCATCTCCAGGCAGTGCCATCACTCTGGTGTCCCCTGCGAGCTGCAGGGTGGGGCTGGCTSCTCCAGGGGTTGTCACTTGTCTGGGGGTGTCACCTCAGCACTGTCCAGTGGGTTGGTTATAGGTGGGACAGCACCAGCTGGGTCCCTGAAGCACCAGCAGCCTTCCCCTGCCAAGGCATGGACCCCCTCCTCCCCCTGTCCCGATTCCAAATGGCACCAAGGGATGTCACCCCCTTTTCCCACTGGAGGACAGGGAATTTGCATCCCTTCTGCATTTTAATTGAGCGGCTTCTGCCTCATCAGGTGGGATTCTACAGCTTGCCAGGAGGATTTCGCTGTGCACAAAGGAGCTCTTTTTCTTCTCAGCGGAAAGCTGAAAAATTGCTCGGTTCCAGCCTATTTAGTTTTAATTGTTTCCTTTAGTTCTCATTGCCCACAGCAAAATATCACCTTCCCCTAACAACCAGCCAGGCTGGGAGCCAGTCACCCTGGCCAGCCGCTGTGCCATCCCTCCTGCTGCTCCCACAGCCCCCAGGGGTCTCGTCTCTGCTGGCAGGGCTGGGTTTTGGGGAGGGGGCATCACCCTCAGCAAGCACCGGGCAGGGAACAGCTGCAGAACAGTCACTGCTGTGCTGTCTCTGTGTCCCCAAGGTCTTTGCTGGCTGCTCTGGCTCCCTCCTGCTTGCAGACATCCACCTTTCCCAGCTAGATCACCTCTCCCCTGCTTCCCAGCCCCCTCCAGCAGCTGCTGAGGAGGGGCTGGCTCATAACTCCTGCTCCCAAGGTGGCTTTGAACAGAGAGGGATGCGTTGCTGAGGCAGAACACGATGCACACGGGGCCCTGGGGATGATGAACCGCAGAAGAGAAAAGCCTCTTCTCCCTCCCTTCACCAGGGTGGGCTTGGAGCACCTGTGGTTTTTTGGGAATGATGWGGTGCACTGCATCCCAGGTGAGCATCACCTCCAGGAACTCTGGACTCACTCCAGCTCCTAAGGCCTTCCACAGGGACACTCCSCTCCACAAAGAAAACAACCCTGTGCCAGAAGTGGAAAGCAGGGTCTTGCAACCTCAGGAAAAACTTGTGGAGACTCCTAAACCTTCTTGGAAGTTATGGGACCTGCAATATTCCCTTTCCATGCAGGCTCCATTCAGGGCCACAGCCAGACATGCTCCCAAGCAAACCTGAGCAACAGGTCAGGCTCAAGGAAATATTAACTTATTCCAGTATCAGGTATGGATGCAGAGCTGGCCATCAGGGTGAGACAGAAAAAAAAACCATACACAGAATGTCTGAGTAACCCTGATCACTGAATTTATTCCCAGGGTAAAAGATCTCTGSACCAGGGTTCAGCCTGATGCTGAGCACTGCCTGGGCTGGCACATCCCAGCCCGATGCCAGAGGTTCTCCTGAAGGTTTTCCTCTGCTCAGTTCTGGGGAAGAGCTATAAAACAAAGGCTTATAAATTAATTACCTAAAAGAGCAGCAGAATGTTATTAGATACTTGGGAGTTAATTGCACTGATGCTAATCACATGTATTTTAATGGCACCAGCAGAGGTGTGATATGTAATTCCATAGGTATTCCAGAATAATTTAGCAATTTAATTAATTTCTGCTAATACCTTTTAAATCACCTGCCCACTTCCTCTTATGTTCCCTGTGGGAAAGGGGAAAGAAACTTTTCCAATCGGCTAAATCTTTTGCAAACTCACTTTTCTTGGCMAAGATACTGTTTTATTTCTCAGTGGATTTAATTAACATTAGAGTTATCCCTGGGTAACAGGGTGGCCAAGCAAGACTGCGATTGCCTGGTTCTAAAATTGGAACTCTGGATCAGGGACGGTTGAAAAGTTTTGAACAGATTGTGATGGGCTGAGAAGATGGAAACTAAAATGATTTGTGGATTTAGGTCAAATTCGGTGAGCAGAGCCAGGGGAAAAAGTGGAAGAGAAATGTAAGCAGCACCAGGCATTTTATTCCATCTCCTCAAAATGAAATGTTTGGTTTAGAGAAAGCAAAAATATCCCTTTTCACATGTTTAAGATGCAGCTTTTCTGCTTGTCTCCATGTGCCTCCCCCCAGGCTCAGGCAGCTGAGGCACACCCAGCCCCGGGGCAGCATTTCAGCTGGAAAAATTATTTATTTCCTTTCTGCACCCACCCTGCTCAATGCAGGCAGGGCACAGAACCTCGGGACGGCACTTGGGAGCCCAGGGGAGGTGGACAGCAGAGGAGACAGGAGATTTGAGCTGTATGAGAGGTGATCCCCTCCCTCCCACGCTGGCAGAAAACAAACCACCAGAAGCCATTGCTCTCACGGGGCTTTTATTGTCGGGCTGGCCCTCGTCTTTCACCCTGCTGCCCTTGCTGAGCTCGTCATCACCACCCAGACCTGCAGAGGAGTCCCCAGCCCAGCTCAGCCCAGCCCCAAGCCCAGCCTCCTGCCCAGGGCAGAACACCCTTCCCGGCTCTTTTTGGGGGGTTGGTTGTTTGTTGGGGTTTTTTTTTTTTTTTTTTTTTTTTAATGTTTATTTTAAAAATATAGTAGCTGTGGAAAGCAGCCCTCTTTATAAACGCTCGATGCCGGAGTGAAATGCATCATCACCATCCTCACCCCTAATCCCTCCGGGGCTCCTGTGCCTGCCGGAGGGTTGGGGAGGCTGCTCCGGCTGCTGCAGGCAGGGAGGCTCTCGATGGCARSGAGAGAGAGGGAGGGAGGGACCCTTCTAAAAATAGAAATATTGTGCTGAGTTGTTCGGAGTGAATGAAATACATAAAACACCAGCATTCGATTAGCTTTAGCTCGTCAACTATTGCTCCCGGCAGAGTCGGCGCAGTGCGCGGGTGGAGGCTCAGTCCCCCTGGGCCCCCAGCCCCTCTCCCCACCGCAGGGCTCCCTGCTCTCGCCCACCACAAAGACACCGGCCCCCAGGGCAGCCCGGGCGCCCCCGGAGCCGATATAAATAGGAAACTGTAAACACAACCATTGGAGATAAAGAGACATCTACGATCACAGGGTTTACTGCTTCGAACGCCCCACCCTCCCCACCCCCCGCTCCATCCGCACCCCTATGCCCTTGTCCCCACTCCGTAAAAAGGTCTCCAGTAACAAAATCTTCGATCCAGGCTTGGAGTAAAGGTGAGGTTGTCGGGGAGTAAAAAGGGACATCGCAACCTTAGCGGTCTTTGCTCGGGAAGGGAGATGGTGGGAGGAGTGGGAGAGGGGGTCAGCTGGTTCAGGTCCTTTGCAAGTCCATTTGGTTTGTCTGGAGGACTCCTAGGGTTATACCTGAGATGAAGACGTCGAGAGGACACTCCATAGCTCAATTAGAACGCGGTCGGTGGTTTTGTGCCTAGAAGAGCCCTCGCTGCCGGGATTTGTCTGTCGCGCTTGCACCGGGCAGCAAGAAAGCAGCGTCACCCCCCTCCCGCTGGGCACGGGGCCGTCTGAACCAACGCTGGGCTGGGRCGTCCCTCATGTGTCCAGGATCTCGCTGGTGGGCGACGGCTCGTGGGGGATGCCCTGCGCGCTGTGGATGGTCTGGTTGTGCGAGAGGGAGTTCTGCTGGAGCTCCAGGGCGATGGCGTTCTGCGGRAACTCCTTCACCTGCCGCTTGTACTCCAGGAAGGTGCACGCCTTGGTGGCGATCGCGATGATGTTCTTGCCGATGAAGATGGTGGAGACCCTGCTGTCCTGGAACAAGATCATGTTGACGGCGCGGATGAAGATGGTGACGATGTTGATGGTGACCAGGCTGAGGACGGGGTAGAGCATCATTTTCTGCGGGGCGATGTGCTCCCCTTGCATGCTGATCTCGCTGAGCGACACGCAAGGCAGGATCAGGAGCAGGATGTAGCAGTAGAAGAACATGAGCCCCTCTGCCCAGATGGGCAGGCCGGTCCTGTGCGGCTCCCACAGGTTGGCCTGGATGTCCAAGATGTCCAGCAGGTCGAGGGCCACCCAGAAGAGGCGTCCCCGCAAGTCCTCTTTCTTCCGGAAGGTCCGTATGTACTCCATGCTGTCCAAGGCCACCAGCACCAGGTAGAGCCCCGGCACACAGATGGAGAGCAGCAGGGTCAGAGCTTTCCTGGCCACCGTCTCCAGGTTCTTCTTGTCCGCTTTGTAATTCTGGAAGATGAAGTACAGCTTGATCTCCAGCACGAAGATGTAGAGGAACCACAGGATCATGGCGTAGCCCCGCTTGGCCGTCTTCACCTCGGCCCCCACCCACACGGCCACGTAGCGCAGCACGATCAGGAAGCAGATGTCCCCCACCAGCACGATGATGCAGACGCCGATCTTGCGGGGCCCTTGGTTCTGCTCCACCAGGTAGGCGTCCATGAAGGCCATGCTGGTCATGATGACGATGGTGGTGAGGCAGACGTGGCGCTTGTCGGGCGGCGGCAGCACCATGGTGAGGCGGGCTGCCCTCCGCGCCTCGGCGCCGGCACTAGGGGAGCGCTCCCKCCGGCGCTGCGCGGGGGCACATCCGCGGCGAGCCCAGGGACCGAGGGTGGCTCTGTCCCCCACCGCCACCCCGGGGAGAGGCGCCTGCAGCAGCAGCGGCTCAGCGGGCAGCCCCGCTGTCCCGGGGCTCGGGCCGGCCGCTGCGGACCCCAGCCCGGCCCTTCGGCCCTCGGCGGCCGTGCCCTGCAAGCAGCGCGCCTCCGCCCCCAGCCCAGGGCTGGCTGAGCAGCCCAGCCCCAGGCACCCTCCGCCACCGGCAGCCAGGGCTCACGGCTGTGTGGGGCCTCCCGGAGGAACGTCCCTCCTCTGTGGTGGGTCCCCCATCGCTGTCAGGCTCTCCAGCAATCCTATGGCACTAGTAGGTCTCCAGGCTCCAACCCCAAATCCTGGTATAGATCCCTGGAAATGCAGTAGGTGATGGAGCAGAAAGGGAGCTCCCCCTCTTCCCGGTGAGACCCCACGTTCCTCCAGGCTCTGGAGGGGTCCTGCTGTGTCCTCACAGGGAATCACCTTCACTCGTATCCCCACAGGGCTGTGCTGCTCTCCTGCCGCTCCCAGCTGTACACGCATTCCTCCATTCCTGGAAAAGATAGTGGAGAACAAGCATTAGGATCCCTCTGTGTGCTGACCATGGAATGGTGACAATGACAGCCTCCTCAGCTCCCAGCACACGGTGGTATGAGCTGGTTTCCCATCAGGTACCATCCCTCCCCTGGGCACCCATCACCACGCCCTGTGCATGACAATGCAGAACAGCTTTTTATTGAGTATGAACACAGTGCAGTGTCCTGCATGGACACACTGTGCTGCCCTTACGTGGGCAATCCCTGWCCAGAGCTCCTCAGCAAGCCCACGCCCTGGGTGCTTCTGCTGTTTCTGCAGCACAGACACMAACCCACAGCCCTGATGGAGACGTGCAGGTTCACGGCATTCCCAGCTCCGGGTATCCCCAGCTCCAGCAGGGACACAGACCCACCTGCTACTGCAGAGATCCCAGCCTGGGGACAGCTCTGCTTAACACAGTCATGGCGTTTTACCATTACTGAGCAGCTCTCAGGGTGTGGGATACATCCCTCCTTGAGTAGGGGTGAGGTTAGGGCTGGCACATGGGGGACGGGGCAAAGCTGTCCCCAGGGTGGCATGAGGTCCTGGCAGCTTCCTAGACCGGTTCAGCTGCTCATGGCCACAGCTCCTTCCYRCCATGCTGTGCCTGCCTAATTAATTTGTTAACCTTTCCTGTACAGGGAATGCACTCCCAGAAATGAACAGGTAGGWCCCAGTGCACTCAAAAATGTCACTGAACTGCCTACATGGAGACAGACCACAGTCACAGCCACAGGGGCTGGAGGGARGAAGCCAAGCCCAAGGAGGTGTAAGCCATTAAAAACCTGCCCTACTTTGCAGCTCCTTATGTTTATGGGGCCTCATTTAAATAAAAGCTGGATTSTCTCCTGCTTCAGGGAGACAAGAAGAACAAAGAAGAGAAAGTGGGAAGCCAGATGAGTCAGAGCCAGGCCTGCCTTGTGCCTGAGTAGGTGGACAGCAGGAACGCGTGTACCTGTGCCCTGGTTTCCACAGGATGTGGCAGGCAATGATGTGGCATTCAGCAAACGTTAGCGAGGTACTTGAAGTTGCTCCCCAGCCAGGAGACCCTCAGGATATTCTTGTCACCAGCAAGGAAAACWGGCGTGTTAAAATAATTTCTCAAGCAGGAATTGCTCAGAAAGAAACCAAAAAGATGTGTTGGGAATTTGCRGTGCTTCGCAGGCAGCCCCGCTCTCACCAGCGTGGCTCTCTGCAACATCTCARAGCTGCCGTTTGGGGCTTCAATTTCTTCTTTCTCGAGGTTTTGGATAAAAATATACAGTCATTGCCGTAACTGCCTTAAAACTCATGCCAAGTTTTACAGGGGATTTATAGCCAAGGATAGATAATTCCAGATAAATTAGGTCTTTCAGGAGGGAACAGAGGCTTTTTTTCCTTTTGCCCTGTAAGTATTTATGCCTTCAAAAGACAGCGGTTATTTAAAGGGCAGTGGGTTGCATCACAGCACGGCGAGGTTAGGAAGCAGCTTGCTTGTAAATCCTGCACCTCTGCCCTGTGCGATCTGGGGAGCTGGGGGAAGGCAAAGCTCCCAGCCCAAGCTCTCCTCGCCTTCGTGAAAGCAGACAGAAAACCCTTTCCTGCCTCCTGGTGAACACCCGGGGCACCGAAAGGTGTTAACTCACGGTGTTTACAACAGCAGCCAACAAGTCTTTAACCACCAGTGTGGAGCAGATCGTTTTCAGMAAAAAAAAAATCATGTTCAAATGGCAGGAACTTCCCTGGCCTCTGCTCCTGAAGGGCTCACGGCGGCTCGGGCTGGGTTTGACAAACATGTTCATTTGTTGTGGTGACCTTTCGGAGCGGAGGAAGGGGACTGCGGGGCCGGGCTGAATCACAGGGCTGGAGCGCTGCTTCCTCCCGGGTCAAATCATGCATTAACCAGGGTGAGCACCTCTCTTGCCTTCTGCAAATTGTTTCCAAGGCACTCGCTGCGGGGCAAGCTTTTCTCCTTGTTTTCCAAGGGCTGGTGTTTTCYTCACCCCTTGCAGCCCCGGTGCTACAGGGAAACACGGAATTCTCTGCAGATCCACAGAGCAGACTTTGCCCATCTGAGTGATCCCTGACCATCCTGTCAGGTAGGGGGGCACATAAAACTCTTCTTGGAGGACTATCAGAAAAAAGYAGGTTGTTTTTAAACAACCATCACTTCGTAACTTTTAAATGACTGCATCTGACAGTACGTTCAGAAACTTCTTGAGAACTGTGCTGACTAAACAAGACATTAAACATCTCAGAGAGCCAGAAGAGCACATCTGAGGGAAATATTTGTTTAGACAAGTATTCACAAAACTTTCTTCCTGCAASAATTCTTGTAAAGAGAAGGCAGCCCACCCAGACATAACGAGCTCGGAGCGTTATGGGTGTCAGCGAGCCAGGCTGGCAGCTCCCTGTGGGAAGGGATCTGACAGTTTCTGCATCATGCTTGGTGCCAGGGCTCTGAAGAGCAGGTACTGCAGCAATGCTTCAGTCTTGGCAGCTGTGGGCCTCCTTACCAGGACGAAATTCAATCCCTAATTGCTCCTTCTCCTCTGCTTCCACCCTACAMGAASAGCTCCATTGCACTGGAGTGAGYAGATGCCCTCAATAACACYCCCGRCAGTGKGGGACCAKCCCCAGRGCAGCACCCAGCCCCACCAGTGCAGACCAGCAGGATGGGATGGGCATGGGGAGGGGGAGCAGCAGCACAGCCCCACTCCATCTCTGGGGTGTGCTTGGGGATACCCCATTTCCCTGCCAGCCTGCCCTTCCCCAGCTTCCCTGCAGGATGGGAGAGGCATCAGTGGGAATGGAGACAGCTGCTGATTTCCTGGAGAGACTCAAGGATCCTGCAGACGGCTCCAAACCCAGCTGAAAGGCAGGGTTTGCAGTCTCACCTCTGCTCTGCCTCCTCTGGCACCGAGGCACAGGGAGCAGCCCTGGTGCAGCCAGCCCTTCCCCTATTCCTCTGGTGCCTCTGCACCGTCTGAGAAGTTATTTCTTGGTCTYGCACCTCTTCTCCCAGCCCTCCAGGACGCTATAAAGCACTTGTGGTTACCCAAGGACATGCGGTCGTAGCCTTGCTCCACCACCAGCCCAGGCAGTTCGGAAGAAAATTAAACTGTGTTTTTCCCGGCGATGGCGGTAGCTCGTTGCGGGGTGATTAATTACCGCCAGCTCTGCCCTTTCCGGYGCCTGCAAACCGCAGCCACCCATCACCGTGCCCTCCTGCCCCTTCTCCTGCCTGTGCTCAACGTGTAGCACCACACCCCAGAGCTGTGAGGATGCAGGAGCTGCTGGTATCCCCCCAAATCCCGTCTCCTACCCTGGGGAGCAGGCGGCTGCAGACGAGCCTGGAGGGCTCGTGGAGCCACTGGCAAAACAGTCTCGTTAACGCCAGCAGGCGCTTCCCAAAACCCAGCTCTACCTGGCAAATTAATTTAARTTATTTATGTCATTTGAATTCTGTCTATTTTTAAAAAAGGGAGTGAGACAGAGGTATACACAACGCTCTTCCCGGGTAATTAGGATGCCGCAATGCTTAAAGCTTCATTTGCACTTTAATTGCTTTGATTTATTCCAAGCTTTCCCGAGTGCAAACGCAAAGCTCCCTCTCACTTTAGTCCTTCAGCCCCCTCGAGAGTCGCTGCCCCACCACTCTCTTTTCCCAGCTACAGTGCCCATCCTGTCTCCAGCCCGGGCAGGAGGAGGCAATGGGCACAACMAACACTGCTGGGGACTTCAGGGCAGCTGTGGCAGTGCCACCAAGGCGATGGCATCACTCCCTGGCAGCCGGCTGCGCTTCAGGGAGCCGCTGGATTGCAGCCAAGTGACCCGCAGGCTGCAGAGTTCGGGCACAGGCAGCGGCTGCTCCTCGCTTACGCGATTTGTGACCCCCTGAACCACCTGCGGCTCTGTGCACAGCATAAGCACGGGGCTTAGAGACAGGGCAAACTACTCTGACTGAGAAAAAAACTCTAAATCAGGTCATCCCCGAGCCATTGCATGTTCCTGCATCACCTCACCGACAGTCGGAGGCGGTGGGTGTCAGGTTCAGCTTCCCTGACCTGCCCGGGGCAGTCCCTGGGGACAGACAGACGGACAGACGGATGGGTGGAGGGAGGATACTCCTACCCCAAGGAACAGGGAAAGTCGCTGGGCAGCGACTGTGCCCTGCCTCCTCCAARGCAGTACCGGCCTCTCAAGTGCATCCTGTGAAGGAAATGAGATTGAGGACGATTTTTCCGGCCCCTGCCCACTAATTGTGTCTGAAGGAGGAAGCAGCCCACTTGCTAATGATTACAGATCATTTACTGTGTAGGCAAGCACCAAGGAACGGGGAAAGAGCTGCAAACTGTTCCTAGAACCTGCTCAAAATAAACAATGCCATGTCAGACAAAACCAGCTCCTGCTTGTACCAGTGAGTGCATCAGCTGCAAACCCCCTCAGTCCCCTCCGGGCTTCATTTCACCCCCCCTTTCCCAAAAACTAACACAAGCAGAAGGCATCAGAACAGTTGCCTGAGTAAGAAAAAAAAAAATAAAACCACCCTCTCAATCACATCACTTTGGTGATGGGGTGGGGAAATGCTGCTTGCCCAAAACAGAGCCCTGCGCTGGATGGATGGATGGATGGATGGATGGATGGATGGATGGATGGATGGATGGATGGATGGATGGATGGATGGATGGATGGATGGATGGATGGATGGAACAAAAAGCCAGCCTTTTTGTTCCCAGTTCTGTCCCCCACAGCCACCCTGGGCAGGGCTCTCTTGCTGGCACAGGCAGCTGCAGCTGCCAGGAACATCTCCCCATTCACAAACGCACTGAGTCTGATGATACTTGACAGACGTGTCAAAAGAAAAAAAAAAAAAAGCCTTTTCAGATGTTTCAGGTGTTTAAAAATAGTTAAAGAAGGTAAATGATTCATTTTGACTCGTACATAAAACGTGAAATTATAATACTATGTTTTGATTCTACCAAAACAATTTACTATTTTCCCAGCAAAATGTTTCTGCAGAGGAATTTCCTGCTGTTTCCATGTCGGGTGCATTTTCAGGATTTTGATCTAATCTGGACCAAACCCCAGCTATAAAGGCATCAAAATCCCCCGCAGTTTGTTGCCGAAAAGGGCACATTTGACAAACATCTGTCTAAATGTATGTTTGCCATGGTGGGAGATGCACATGRAGCTGAGTGCCTGTGGAGAGCAGGTTCTCTTTTTTTGTTTGTTTGGGKTTTGGGAGGYTTTTTTGTTTGTTTTCCAGGCTTTTTCTCCACTTGTTTTGAGGTGCTGTTGGATTTCATGTGTTTCCTGCAGTACGTTCCCACAGGGACAGCAGGTACAACCAACACCCTCATTTCTCCCCCTAGCCAGGTCACCTACACCACCCCAGGAAGGTCCTGTCCCCTGCCTAGGGARCTGTTTTGCTTCCATCTGAAGGAGCTGTGCCATCCTTGCGCTGGGAATAGAAGCTTTTCCTGCCCCAGGCACGGCAGGGCTGGCAGTGCACCTGCAGCTCGCAGTGGAACAARGCAATCTCACTAAAATGCAGCCACACACCCCAGCTCTGACCTCTGCTGGGGCATTCCTGGTGAGAAAGTCCTCCCTCAACTTGTGGTCAACAAGTTTCACCTGCACACAAAGAMCACAGCTTGGATTTTTCCTGTGCAGCCAACGGGCATGAATGCAAACACCAGGAGCCAGCCAGGCCAGGAGCATTAAACTTGGATCTGATTTCGGTAGCCTGAGGATGTACTTTTGTGTGTGATTCACAGCCATGTCCTCAGATAACCTCACACTGTCACTGGGGGAAAGGAAATCRTGGAGCCAGAGCAGAGCCCTCGCACAGATGATGCTTTCCCCCGCTGTCTGCTGGAAATCCCTACAGATGGAGGRTGGAAAACTCCCTGTTCCTGCTCATCCATGTCCTCACTCTCCTGGGTGCTGGCAGAGAGGCACAAACTTTCCAGAGTGCTGCTCCCAGCACCTCACCCAATTCACGAGGTGCCTGAGAGCCAGGTGGGGAGAGGGAATCAGCTAATTAAAATAAAATGAAAAACTGGAGCGTGGAGCTATAAATARGAGAGAGCTGGGAGTTTCCTGGTGCTGCAAACACACTTGTGGGGAAGGAGCTGCCGCAAAGCTGGGGCAGAACCCTGGCCATCTACCAGGGAAGAGGCAGCTGAGATCCACAGGCACCTCCTGCCTGCCAGAGGGTGTTCAGACAGGGATGACTCTGCAGGAATGGCAGCAGGGACGAGGGGCTGGCTTGGAAAGGCTGTGGGTGTCAAGTGCATGATGCCAGTGAGGCAGGATGAGCTCCAAAGGGAAGAGTTGGGAGGACAAAGGGGTCTGACTCTCAAACTATAATCCTGGACACCTCTGTTCTCCTTGATGCTGGAGGTATTGAGCACTTTCTGCACTCAAGTAGTTTTGGGAGGTGCTGCAGCAGCCCTGTGTCAGGGTGGCAGGACAGCAAGAGTGACMATGTGGGTCCTGCTGCCACCAAATGCTTGTCCCCAAACGAGCAGGGGGAGTTGGCTTCAGCATCACAGGGCTGGGGAGATGCCCCTGGAGGCCAATCAGCTCCTGCACAAAGCAAGTGRCATCTCTGCCCTCGCTGGGAGCTGCCTCCAGCCTGTCCCTGCTGCCAGGCTGTGGTGGCACATGGCAGCCAGGCAGCAATCCCACAGAAACAATTGTGCCCCATTATTGCCTCTGCCCCGAGCACRGGGTTAGCAGAGGTGGAATGAGCTCGGCAGGCTGCTGCTGCTGCTGCCATCAGTCTGGCCTTTGATTAAGAGTGATTGTTCTGCCCTTAATTAACGGGAGGCAGCTGCTGGCTGCTCTGGTGGGATGGAGAAGCAGAGCCCAGTGGCTGTGATGAAAGGAGATTGTGTCGGCTGGTTCCTGCTGAGCCTGGCAAGGCCACCCTCGGCCCAGTGACATTCCCAGCATGTGGGCCATGTCACTGGGGACCCCGAGCCCAGGGAAGGGGACTCAGCCCCACCAGACTGCCAGGGTTCAGCCTCTGTGTGAGCCAGCAGCAGAGATGGGGAATGTGAACAATCCCTGGGGTGGTTTTGCTGCTGGCTGTTCTCCCAAGCCACCTCGAGGCGGTTCTGCTGGTGRTGCCTGGCTGGTTCCCACAGGGTTCATTTCCTGCTCTGCTCCTCAGAGACCTTCCCAAGGCAGAACCTCTCCCGTGACAGCAGGTCTCCTCCTCTGGTGACATCTGGCAGGCTGCTGCTCCCCAGGGTTAAGGCAGCCATCTGCCCTGCACGGGGCTGCCCTGGAGGAGGTGTGACAGATGAACCAGCATCCCCAGGGCATGAGAAGGAATCTCAGCATCTTCTGCTCCCCAGGGCAGTGACTTGTGGGCARGCAGCAGTAAAAGCCTCACCAAGTACATCGTGCATTTTCTCTGAGTTCAAAGCTCACCTCAAACCTTCACAGTGCAGGGCAAGCACATGAGAAAGAAACGACAGGCACCTTATAAAATCAAGGAACCTTTGCCTTGCCATGCACTCACTGAATTTATTTTGGCAAGGCTGGTCCAGTGGTAATTATTGATGACAGTAGCTCAGTGCTGGATGCCATGAGAACTCCTGGTGGTGCCCTGCTCAGCGGTTTTTAACTTGTTTGAAACCACAGCTGAGCCATGGCAGGGGTGGTGATGCTGCAGGATGGAGATGGCCTCTGTAGATTCTGCTCTACATTTGTTCTCCATTGTTTAAGCCCATGCCATGGCCAGTACCTCCTGGAGTGTGCTCCCTGGCACAAAGCTCAGTGTCACCTGCCCATCCTGCACCTGCCTCAGCCTCTGGGACGGGGGCAATGCTGGCATCTGCTGCTCTGGCATCACCTGGAGATGAACACTGCGCCCATCTGACCAGCGCAAGAAAAATAATGCCAGCCCCGAGGTCACTGGGGAGACACTTCTCTTYCTCTGGTTTCTAGCCTTCTCTCCACCAGCCATCTAATAAATCTAATAAAATCTGTCTTGTTSATGTCTAATTCAATTCCAGCACCCAGAGACCAGGCTCCTTATATCACTCACGATCCTAACCAGCTCCATCCTATGAGCCAGGCCAAGGGGCTGCTGCAGGCTGCTCCGGAAGAGAGCAATTACCTGGGATCAGGACTCACTCTCCCAATCAAGTATGTGCTTATAGATTTTCCTTGGGTCACACCTAATTGAATTTTTAGGTGCTTGAACACCATGGTTTCAGAGGCACCTGAAGTCTGGCAACTAAATGAGGTGCCTTGAGTTTCACCTCAAAGATGAGTGACTGCAGCACCATCTGGGTATTCCAGTCAAGATCTCTGGTACCTTCTCATTTACTTCATATTTTAATTAGCTGATTCCCTCATCCCCAGTCAGGTGGGGACACTTCCATGCACCCCACACAGCTCAGACCACCTGGAAGTGCCCCAGCACCCCAAGGTGCAGAGGTGTGTGCTGCTTATTGGGACTAAGCCATTTGTTGGCACAAACTGTTGGTTTTTCAGGCTTTCCTTCCCGATGAAATTCTTTTCCTTCTGAAAAAAAAAAAACCAAAAAACCCCCAAACCCACACCTTAAAAGAAATCCAAGTCATTGATCCTTGTAGAGGATCTCTGCTTGGAAGGACCCACAGGCCATGCCATCCTGTGGAGCAGGGTGAGCCRAGGAGGGCACATGGGCAGGAGCAGGGCACTTGTCCCCAAAGTGGGGACACTCCCAGGCTCCTCATTTCCAGGTCCCAGATGAGCAGAGAGCTCAGCACAGATGTGGCACGGAAACTGGGAGATGCCCTCCCCACCCAAGAGCACRAGCAGGCTTCCTCTCCCCCAGGAGGATGTGACAATTTGCTGTGCTGGAGCTTATTGCCCAAGGGATAAAATATTTATGGCTGCTCTCTCTAGCTTCCCGTTTCAAGCCACGGTGACTTATTTGTTACAAATTTACATGCATGTTTAAAGACATCTTTATGTTCCTTCCAAGTATAAAAGGTATATTTTTCCGTGTAGCATTTTGCCAGTCAGAATCAGCCACCCCATCTACTATGTGCCTGCATTTGTGCCCAGCTCCAGTGCTCATTTTCCTCTTGGTAATGATTATCATTATATGAAGAAAAATGGGTCATTTACAGYGGTTTCTCCCCAAATGAAAGGCTGTGGGATGCAGGATATCATTAAAATTCTAAACCTGACTTCCAACCTCAAAAGCAGGCTCTTGCTATTCGGGTCTCTCTGTGGAGAGAGGGAGGGAGGGAGGTGGGGAGAGGGCTCACGATGAATGTGTTTTGGCCATGAAATCCCTGGCTGGCACCTGTATGGGCTGGGGTCATCCCTGTGCTGCCTCTCAATCTCTCCAAGCCTTTCTCCAGCCCATCCCATCCCCAGGGTTCCTGATCCAGCGGATGGCACAGCCAGAGCAGGTGATGGGAGTTCATTCCTGCCRTAAAAAGAGCAATTTAGCCCCTGCCAGAAGGATGTGTCCGGGTGTGTTCCCTGCAGGAGGGGAGGCTGGCACGCTGGAAAGCTGGTGCTGGACGAGAGAGGAAGGACAATGAGGTATTTGGGCACAGCACCTTTGGAAGAAGCGCTCCCCTTGCCCTTTTCCTTTGCTGGGCTTTAAACAGTGTCACTGCTGTCCCGTGGGACATCTCGACTCCTTCCCTCGTCATTCCTGGTGCCAGCAAAGTGTGCCCTGCCCACCCCCAGGGCTAAATCTGTATTTGGAAGCAGATCTCCCCCTGCCTGGTGCCCTGCTGCCCCAGCGCCTCCTCCCTATCTGCCGGKATCCCCAGAGGGGGCTTCACRGAAATGTTTTGCTTGRAGAGGCTATGCAACTCCCGTGCAAGCCTGAAATTGTTCTGTGCAGAGCTGGAAGGCAAAGCTAATCCGTTTTGCAGCTTAGCCAGYTGCTGAAAGATGCTTTTTAAGAGTGAGGAGCTGCTAACTGTTTTCCTCCTCTCCATGAAATGGGAGGGACAAGGGATATTCAGAGGATGAGAGATGGAGACAGACCCAAAATGGCTAATTTAGAAACATCTTGCCCTGAATTGTTAACTTCTGAAGTCATTCCTTTCTAAATGTGCTCTGAACAGACTAATTTTTCATTCTCTTTTTTTTTTTGCATTTTAAATCAAAATGCCACAGAAAGGTCTTTTGCTGCTGACCTGCAAGGAGGAGCATCTCTCCATCTCTCCTCCTTGGGGCCAGTCCCTGGTAGGGGTGTCTGAATGACAATTTAGTTTTGGTCAGTCAGACAGGCTGCAAATCCAATATAAATTATTTCTGTTTGKCCATCATTTAATTATTTTCACTTTTTTTGAGCAAAATAAAAAAACAAAACAAAACAAAAACAAAAACAAACAAACAAACAAAAAAAACCTACAAAGAATGGTTAGGAGATGCTTTGTTCAGCCTCAGAGATATGTCCTTTCTCTCTGGGGTCATTTTACCCTCCTCCTCCCCTCCCCTCTGCTGATAACTTCAGATTGACTTTAAAGTAGAAAATGGTTTGGACCTTTCAGGAACAATGAATGTGGGTTGCTAGAAAACACAAATCCAGGGGAAGAGAATTCTAACCTCACTCCCAGCTGTTGCCACACAAAGCCAAGGGCAATAAACCCTCTTTCCATCCCCTCRTGGCCACAAAGTCATCACACACATCCTCCCTCGGTGGAAGGGAAGCTCATGCCTGGGAAAGTGGGGATACAGTGTGGAACAGAGCAGACATTTCCCAGTTTTCCAGAGAAAAACATGTGAAATGTAGTGAATGGAAGGTGTTTCTCRCTGAACTTCCAACTGTAAGAGGCATGGGGAAGTTGGTGTTTGAAGAGCATCCCTTCTGTAAAATAGGCAATGATGAAACCTTCTGAGGAAGTGGTGAGGTCTGGGGACACTTGGGGGGACTGGGGGGGCTGTGGCAGCCAGGGCCACTGCTGGGCTGGCAGAAAACCCCCCTGGCTGCAGAGGCACTGGCAATCAGCTGCTATTTCAATTTGCATCTGAAACTGCTTCTGGATGCCCTCCCTAAGCACCACACCAACACCTTGCACTGATTTTTGCATAACCATTTCCCCTCTCCCCTCCTTGCTCAGCCTTACCCTGTTCCACCCTCTGGCTGGAGGGTGCTCTCCCTTGGGATCCCCTGTGGGCTCATCAACCATTTCTCATGAGGATTCCTGGAAGCCCACATTCCCCTGGAAGGATGGGAGACATGGGGATCCTCCACTGTCACAGCTTCAGGGGTGCCTTCTGCTCGGTGTCCCTGTGCATTACAACTCTCCCCTGTATTTATATCGAAGCAAGGATGGCCCCAGCCTAGGTAAAGTGGGATGGGGGGGGTCCTCTGGCTCTCCAAACCTCCCCTGCTCCTGCAGGGATGAGGAGCACCCTGGTTTGAGTGTTCCTACAAGAACACTGAGCCACCTAYGGCTTTTTGGATGCATCTTTGCATTCTCTTCCCATGGAAAGCTGATTTCTTTGTGCTGCGCTCCAAAACAGCTCAAGTGCACTTGTAGGAGAGACTGTGGAGAGCTGGCTTTTTGTCCCCCTGAGCTGGAGCACAAGTGACATTGAGCATGATGTTTGTGTGAGCTGCACTCTGCAGGACACCCTGTAACCCTGGGACTGTGGCAGGGTGAGGAGGGCACAGCCAGACTCACACCTGCCCTGATTTGATCCCAATKCAGCTTTGAGCTGATTGAGACACACACAGCTCGATGTTGAATCACAGGGATGGCCTGTTAGGAGAGATAGGAGATGGTAAGATCCCATTACAGGTGTCATTTCTGCTGTCAACACGTGGAGAGCTCCTATCTGCAGCTTCTGTTTGGTGATGGGGAGCTCCAGAGACAGGGAGCTTCCTCGGTGTCAAGCAACACACGTTTCTGTGGGCTGGAGATAACCCAGAACAGCAGGGAGCGTTTTGGGATCCTGCAGCAAGAAGCAGCATTACTCATTTTGGGCAGCCCCTTTGGAAAAGTCTCCATTTTTGTTGCAAACACTACGTATCAGGAACAGGGAAATTATTCATGACGTCGAAGCTGAGCAAGGCCACTCCACCTTCCCTCCCTCTACTGCACTGAAAATAATAGAAAACAGATTTTTTTTTTTTCATAATCTAGATGAAAAAAAGCCCCCAAAATGAAACAATCCGTGGTCGGGTGGTGTTCAGCTGTGGGCCCTGGACCTGCCTCTTGCACTGCATCCCCACTTTACCCAGGAGCCAGCTCATTGCCTCAGAGCATCCAGCAGCCAGCAGGGTTTTGCTGGCAGCTGCTGCCTTTGGCTCTCCATATCCCTGCATACTAATACGAAGTAAAATGGGATGGTAATTTAATCCTGTGCCACTAGAAGCAAAGCATCTCACAAGCCTGCTCATCCTCTCCTCTAAGTTTAGCCCAACAGTGTATTAAAAAGCTGCTACTGGATGCTCGCCAGCCCCTACTTAGCTCAACTACCTGACTCTGCAGAATAGCAGAAAATTCTCCATTCTGTGCTATTTCTGATCCTGGGGAGAACGACCCAYATCTATCAGGGAACTTGACCCCCCACGGGGCCTGCAGGAAGCCGGTGTAATTTGGAAAAATGTGCTGAATGACAAAGGTTTTTTTGTGACATTGGGCATGTTTCCTGCTGCCTGGAATCTCGGCCTGGAGCTCCTTCCTCACTGCAATCCCGTATGCAATAATGAATAAATCTGTCCCTGCTCGCTTATAAATAGTTTATAAAAGGTTCATAAATAATTTCTGGRTGTTTTAATGAATAGTTAATCAATTGTTGCCGGGCCCAACAGGTCAGCAGATTGCTTTTATCCTTCAATTGCAATGGCTGCTGATGAGCTTATAAGAATCGGTAGCACACCAATGTCTGTGATGGGCTTGTGGTGTCTATAAAGGGTTAATAAATAATTAATAAATAATTAATAAATTATGCCAGTGCTCTTTTAATTAAAAGCTGTAGAAGGCCATTGAAAAATGCATTCTTGGAAAGCCACGGGCAACACAGCAAGCAAACATCTGGGCTTGGTTTTGTATCCCTGCCTCTGAGGAGCAGAGCTGGCAGAGAGGAGCCAGCCCGGCCCGGCAGGAAACCCGGCTGCCTGAAGAGCAGCAAATTTCCTTTATTCAGGGAAATCCAGCTGATTCCAGAGAAGCTCTGTGCCTGCCACGGGCTGTTCCTGGTCCCCTCTTTGAGCATGGAGCCTGCACCAGGGATCTCRGCCACCTCATCCTCAGCGCTCCGGCTGCCGCAGGTAAGGTACTGGAATGACAGGGGACATGGATGCTTGGAAAAACAAGACAATTYCCATTTTGTAGGGCCCATTTTTGCACTCTCCTGGGTGATTTGGGGTGAGCTGCTTCTCCCCTGGCCTCAGCATCCCCTGTGCCCACAGGAAATGCCACAGGGAGGGGCTGAGCTCTGCAGCACCACGAGGCGATAACGCCAAACCGTGTTTGGTCTCCCTAGGAGAGGCTCTTTATTATCATTAGACGCTGAATATTYCTGGATGATAAAAGCAATTAAGTGTAAAAAAAGGTAATGATCCATCCCCTATTGCATCCCAAAGATATGAAAATCCCTCATAAAATTATCACCCTAGCACAGAGTTGGACCTAAATATCTTTATAATGTRAGACAGAGAACTTTGCTTACAGTCAGAACATTTATAAAGCATTCAATTAGCCACCGGAGGGTTTCTCAGTATTACCCAATTCTCCACGAGCACAGAGGCAATTATAGGAGATTCAAACTTTTTAAATTAAAGACAAAAGACAGGAGAATTTGGATAAGACCCGTTCCCAGGTTCACCCTGGAACACACATGCAGAGGAAATTTCATGCGGATCAGGCTTCATTTACTGCACAATTTAGCTCAGAGCCAGAGCGAGACTCTTCCCACTCCTTTGCTGCAAGATCTTTCTGCACAAGAAGGGGACCATACGTKATGTGAGCTGCTCCTGAGGATGCTCCTGAGGGGCAGTGACACCCYTTGTCCCCCTCCTGCAGACCCCACCACCTTTGCAATGTCCCCAAGCCATTTGGTGAGGATTCCAATCGCAGCTGCTCTGGGGCCATCAGCCCCTGCACACCATTCCATGCATCCCTGTGAGCTGCTGCCATGCCCAGGGACTAATTTAGGTTGGAAATAAGGTGTGTGTCTGTAACAGGCAGTTAATGGCGAGGGTGATCAATCACGGCAGCAGATTAGTGAGGGATGTGATGGATTTCCCGGTTCCGACACCTTTAAATCACCATCAGTTTCCCCTTCCAGAACTGCTCGGGCTGTGCCAGAAGTGATGGGCTCGGTGATGCATCACCCCATCACCCCACTCACATCCACCCCACTCACATCCACCTGCCAGGGGTTACCAGTGCTCTCCCACCCTGGGAGGAGAAACTCTCCCTGCATCGGGGGCTTTGATCACTTCCTCCTGATTTATATTTTGAGAACGTTTCGATGGATCAAGGTGTCAGGCCTGTACTGCTGCCAGGAAACACTATTTATTTTTAATAAGGAGAGAGCAGCAGGTCATTTCATCTCCTGAACCTGCTCTGCTCCTCCAGTGGGCAGGTAGGGCTGCACCCTCCCAGCAGCAACACCTCCCTTCTCCTTTCAGGGTGGCTGTGGCAGCCCTTTCCCCTCACYAGGAAGGCAGCAGCATCCCAGCATGGCCCCTTCCCTGAGATTCTGAGGATTCCCATCCTCCTACACATTCCTGTGAGATTTTCTTCTCCAGAGCTGCTCCACACCGCCATGGCCTCACACGAGCMCAGGAGCTGCTCCCACGACAGACTCATCATGAGTGGCTGCACCATCACAGCAATGCTCTATAAAGGGATCCAGAGCCGTGCCTTTCRCTCTGCTTTTGGCTCCTGAGCCTGCTTGGCTCCCAGGCAGAGCTTTGCCTCCAGCCACCAGTGCCAGACACTCCTCCCTGGCTGCCAGTGCCAGCCACAATCCTCCCGCAGCCGCACGCAAGCCTGGTGCCTTCCCAGGCAGCATTCCACAGGGGCAACCATGGGGCCACCACCCCACACCCACATCCCAAAGGACCCGGGCAGGCAGAGGCATCCTGGGGAGCAGCTGTGGGAGCCCCAGCATGGCTGGATGGTGGGGTGCCCTCAGGAGTCCATGGAACCGGCTGGCACAGAGCACCCTGAATCACTGTGTGGCTGGGAAGAAACGAGACGGGATCCTCCTGTGCYATCCAAACTCTTCCTGTAGAGCTGCTGGAGGAGTCTGGGCTGTTCACAGGACTGGGTGTGGGGGAAGGAGGCAGCACAGAAAGGTGAGGTGGAAGTTAACACAGCTGTGTGAGCAATATCCATCACCACGTCTGTCCAAAAGTCGTTCCATTTTTTTGCTGAAAAGCAAAGCTCTCCATTACTTTTCCCAAAGCACTTGGAAAATCTGAGCATATCATGCCTCCCTCAGGGCATCCCCTCACAACCCTTGGCATTCTCCATGCTCTCTCTCTATGGGTATTAGACAAAGGGTGTGCACACGATGAATCCCAAACTGCAGTTTTGCCAGTGCTGATATTGCTGTARCCAGCGAGGGAGGCAGGGCTGCAGGCAGCACCCCCAGGGCTGGCACCCACCAGCATTTTTCTCTACCCCGTTGATCCCAGTCAGTATTAAAGCCGTGCTTAAGCATTTTCCAGCTGCTGCTGCTCTGAAAAATCCCTCTGTGTATGTTAAAATGGCAGGGCTGGGTGCCCRTGCTGCCTTCCCTGTGCCCAGGCGAGGGAGAGAAGGATTGTGAGCATGCTGAGAGAGAGATTCCCCACTGAGACAGCAAGTTCTGCCTCTTGGGGTACTTACACCCAGCAAAAAAGAAAAAAAAAAACAAACAAAAAAACAAACAAAAAAAAAATCAGGGGGAAAAGAGCATGCTTACAAATCCATATATTCATACCTATATGTATGTCATTATGCTAAGTCATGGYGAGACAAAGTGGATTGGCTACAGTCTTGACGTGCTAAAATTAGTTTTTATGTAAAATAAGTATTTGCTTCATGTAGGGCATGTTGGTATTAAGATTTATTTTCATCCTGACTTGTATTAGTGCTTGGTATGATTGGGCAAGGCCCAGGGCACATGCATATYGTTTCCATTCATAACACACACATGGATTCATGACCTAGCTGGAGAGCGGAATTGCCTCGCAATCTTTTTTCCACTGCGGAAAGCTTAATAACCATAGAAGTCTCAGAGCAAAAAGAGACCCCGTGCATTTGCTCTGCAAGAAGAGCTCTTGAACGGAGTTGTAGGAGGCAGGGGAAGCATCGCACCAACTGCCCAACATTCATTACCCATGCGGGCTCATTTCCACAAGCAGGTCCCATCGTGTCTGTGGGACTAACAGCAGATTCCAGGGCAGTAAATGTTGCTGAAGCGCTTGCATTAGCCCCAGGACAGCCCCTGACTTGCCCAGAAAAAAAAAAAAAAATCGAGTGAGTTTATTTAGTTCAACTCTTTAACCAAAACGCCTTTGGCAAAGGCACTTTAGTGCTATGAAAAAAACGTAAATTGAATGCTTACAAACGTCTGCATCAGGGCCCTGTGGTCCTGCAGCAACAGAAATAGTGTYACCATCAACAGGTGGAAACAGTGAGTTAAATAATGACTTTTGTGTCCCCCGGGGCTTTGCTGAGAAACATTCCATCGCTGCGGCAGGGCTGGGAGCAGTCAGAGCCACGGGGAGGATGCCGTGGGGATTTATCTCATGGATACAGCATTTATCTCAAGGAAACAAAAGGTCCAGCCCTGAGAGCAGCCAGGGAGCTGGGGCTGCCCATGGGGAGCAAGGAGAGGAGGCAGGAGCAGGATGGGAAGAAGCACCTGCTTATCTGCAGGGGATGGGAGAACAGGMACGGTTGGGTTTGTGCTGCAGAGGAGCAGGGATGACAGAAAAGGCACCGTGAGCACCGGGGACACTGCTGAGAAACAGCCCCCTTCAGGAGACCTCTGCTCAGCCTCAAGGGAAAAAACTCCTGACTACAGATGGGAAAGTCACAGTTAATTTAGGAGAAAGAAGATGGGTTTACAGAGAGCTTTTCGCAAGATGGAGACAGATGCATGAAGGACTGGCTGAAGCTCTGGGCTCCTGGGGTCAAGGCTGAGGAASATGTACTCACTGAAAGAGCCTGACCAGGTATTTGGAGGAGCTGGGGTCACTGGCCCAGCTGAGGGACAAGGTCATTTTGGAATAAAAGGATCACATTGAGGGTTTGCTGCACATCTCCCTGAGGGGCATTTTGGAGTGCTGCTGCTGCAGACAGCRGTGCTGCTGGGACTGGCAAGAGCTTTGCAAGGGGCTGCTTTCCAGGTGGAGGCCGAGGTGCAGATGCTCAAACCAGTTCTGCTTGGATGTGGCTGGAACAGCTTTTTATGTGCCAGTGGCAGAACTGATGTGAGGAGATGCTGCTTTTGTTTGCTTTTTAAGAAGAAAGAAGGTTATAAATAAGSCAGCTGTAGAAAGCAAGCTTCTGTTGGGTGCTGGGGGAGCAATCACCACTGGGTTCAGTATGAATGAACAGAAAAGTATGAAAAACAGGCTGGGAAGCGAGGGCTTCATGCTGAAGAGGAGAAACTGGATGAAGGGGTCTCCAGCCTCTTCCATGTGAGTTATTTTAGCCCCTTTGGCTTATTCCCCACTTTACCAAGGAGATGGCAGCATGCAGGATCYGGGGCACCAGAGCTGTGGGCTCTACAACCCCAGAAGCCTTCAGCTCACAGACCTGCTATCTCCTGCCATGTCCCCCTCCCCTCACCCCACAGTCCTGGGGCTGGGGGCTCCCTGCAGGACACTGCACCCTCATCCCCAGCTCCACTGGAACACATCAGAACACACTCCTTCGTTTCACACACGTGGCATTTTACAAACACGCGTGGCATTCCCTCGCCAGTGTCAGCATCGACCTTCACAGCTGCCATGGTGATGAGCACCACGGAGAAGCCTATAAATAACATCAATGTGCCACACGCTGGCCCTTTTATGAGCCCCGCTCCTTTTGATTTACTCATATGCAAGACATTTTACAGGACAGCCCAATTAAGCTTGACAGACGGCTGACGATGAATTCCCGGTGACGCCTTGCAAATGCTTTGTTTTAAACCAAACAAAAGGATGCAGAAGACCAGCAGAAGCTGCTGGTGGGATTTTGCATTACCCTGTGACCTCGGCAGCAAAAGCCACCGGAGAACACCCTGGTGGAGGAGACAGAGCTCACCAGGCTGAAAGTTCAGGAGAGTTCTTTAACTCCCCCACTGCATGCACAGGGCAAGGGTCCCACTGGGTTTTTAGGATGCCCCAAGAGCACTGCAGCCTGATAGCACACGTTTTGTCTGTGCCTTAATCTGAGCAGGGTGCTCTGCTGTCAGCGGAGTGCCAAATGTGGTCAGTGCTGTGCAGGGCCCATGAATTCTGTGTGAGGCCAGGAACAAAAGCCCTGATCAGGGGTGCTTCGGTGGCATCAGCACCCACTGTGCACCCAAACTCAGTCATTTTCCTCTGCAGCCAGGCTGCTTATCCAGGCTTCCATCACTTTTTCTGAGATGGGCACTCCTCCCCCAGAATCCACCRTCACCACCTCATCTGGCACCTCTGCCATCCCAGCAGTAATTCCTGTATTCCAGATGGACAACACAGATATAAAACAGAAGACCCAGGGCTTGCAGGTCATGTCTCTCTCAGCCCCTGACAAGCCATAGCTATCCTGGGAAAGCCTCCTGCACTCTCCTGGACCCATTTTCATTTTATCTCCCAAACAAATAAACAGCCATGATAGACAGCCCTCATCACCCAAAGCTGCTTGAGCCAGATGATTTTCTCAGCCTGATGGCATCTTTCTTATTCTCTCCCTGTACTGTCAGGTCAAGGGGGAGCATTCCCAGCAGATACAGGTGAAACTAAAAGGTTATTCACTATTGGAATTATTGAAGTTGCTTTCTGTGTTGCTCTCTGGGCAAGGCAGTGCCTGGATCCCGTGTGATCCCCCTGCAAGGCAGGGGCAATGAAGTCCCCATGGCACATGGTGAAAAATACAGATTTCTCCCTGACAAATAAACACAACAGCATCTCTTCAGTTCTTTTTGGCTGGAGCCCAGAACTAGATTCAGACCCAAATACCTGCTTTTGGATTTTTGATATTGAATGATTCAACAATATTGAGGAAGGCAGGGGCCTCATAAAATCACATTCAGTCACTTGAAAACCCAATTTCCCTGCAATTTTTCAAACAGAGGAAGTTTTGATCAGCTTTGGTTTGATGCTGGGTTGACACCTGAACCCAGGTGTCTGGAAGGTGAATGAAGAGCAATGAGTCCCAACAGTCACCTCAACTACCCGAGCTTTGTGATTATTTGGCTTCAGGTTTATAAATTCCCCCCAAATCCACACTGAGGCTGTCAATTCTCTCCTCCCTTTCAGCATTTTCCCCTTTTATGTCTGCAGMATTTTTCTCTGCTCTTTATTCCCTCTTCCCCACATGGTTTTATTTTGCCTTTGCCAAGGAAATGTAGCGTAAGGCAACTTTGCAAAGTTCTTTTGAAATTGTAAATTTCCTGTACTCCCTCTGCTAGACTTGGGCATGAAGGAGTTCAAAGCAATGCTGCTCTCATGAAATTCACGCAAATTTGAATCAAGAACCACGTAGGACTCCAAGGATTCATTGCCAAAGCCTGCCTATAAGGAGGACAGAATTAATTATGAGGTTATTAACACCACCATGACCTCCATTCTGAGCGAGGGAGGCACCAGCACTGCTCAAGGTCTAAGGGCACGCAATGCTACCTGAGGTGAAAAATTGTGCTGGTTTCATTAGTTTGGATGAGTTGTGTAGCTGCAGAAAATGCAGAAAGACCAGAAAAGTCAAGAAATCAAAAGAGGAACTAAGAAAACACGAGATTGAGTTCTGTCAGGGAAATAAGAACTGAAAAACCAGTGACAATATTGCAGAGGGATGGGGAAGGGTGGAAGGAAGAGGCTCCCATTCCCAGGGAGCCCAAGGTGGTTTGCTGCTGTGCTGTGCCCTGAAAACCAGYGGTCACACTCCCCAAAATTTAAGGGAAGATGAGAAGAGTACATCTACAAGAGTAGATGAGAAGTTGGATATTTACCAATACAATTAAAAGAAAGTTTTAAAACAGGAGCCAGTGGCTCCACAGGTAAATTAATTTTGTGGGAGCTACCCAGGAAAAGGATGTGCAGCAGCAACATAAACTTCAGTAGCACCACAGTGAGTGGTACCAGCAGACTGGGGAGCCAAAGGGCACRGGGCAAGGGGAGGTGCTGCTCAGCAGAGCCAAGGCACAGCAGGCTCTCCTGCAAACACAGAAAACCAGAGAAGTGTTACCAGCCAGAACCTTGCTCACAGAGACAAACTTCAGCAGGAGCTTAAACCCAGCTCTAGAAGAGAATCACGAGGTTACAGTCCACAGCAGGGAGTGTTTGCTCAGACACAGAACCGGACCAGCCTTAGCACCAGGAAATTGTTCAATGCTGCCAGCACATCCACAGGAGTTTCCTTTGCTTTTCAAATGCAGGCATGCAAGTCCACAAGGGCCAGCCCAGGCTGTCCTACCTTTAATAACTCAAGAACTCAGGACCTTTAATAATAGAGTTGATTTCAGGCTGCAGTTTAACCTCGCTGTGTAAATGATGGGCAAGGGCAAGGCGTGGCTATAAAAAAGCCAACCTGCATCACCTGCCTCTGCTGCTGCTGCAGAAATGAACCCACAGGGAACAGAAAAGTCACTCCAGGGCAGCAGCAGTGGCAGCTGGAGCTATTTGCTAATTGCCAGGGACAACCAGGGACCTGCCATTTGCTCKCTGCCTTGCTGTGTCTGGTGTGTGGGCAGGGTGAGGGCACGCTCRCACTCTGCCTGGTTTGCAAACAGCACAGGGGAAAAGTTCAGCTGGAATGCTYGAGCTGGGAAAAAGCAGCCACATGTGAGGATTAGTAACACAGCTTTCTTCTTCACTGGAGCCACCAGCAAGGCTGCAGAGATGTGTTTGGCTAAGCAAGTAATGCTACGAGCCATTCAATGGGCCCAAAAGCACTRTCCTGGGGCTGTAACATGCTGGGCAGTGAGCAAAGCCAGCACACACAGCCCCTGCTCCCAGGGTGTACACTCCACAAGTGCAGCGTGGCTGAAAACAAACATCCCCATCTACAGCCAGGGCAGTGGTGGGACACCGAGAGGTTCCTTTCATTTGGGAGGCCCTGCTGTTTCTCTGACCCTTCTAGCCCTGAGACCACAAGAAGTCTGGATCTTTCCAAGGTGCTCATCTGTCTTCTCCCTCCAGCCTCATCACCTGAGGAAGAACCCCCTGGTCCCAGAGAAGTGATGATTCGTTCCCTCTGTGGATGCAGGGACCTGGATCTGCATCCGATGCTTCCTCTGGGAAAAGGAAAAGGTGTGATGGGCTGGTGAGAAGCAACAAAGATTTCCTTATGTATCCCAAGCACCAAATCCACGATCAAAGCAGKCTCTCCGTGGATGCTCTGCACAGCTGGACGCTCACACGGGTTTGTCTGCAGAGCTGTCACAGTCTGAGCCTCTGCTTTGCAGCCAGATTTTTGTATTCTGTGCTGATTTCCCAAGGGTGTTCATTTGGGCTCATCATCCCCACAGGGATCAATAGGACTGCAGCTGCTGTCCTAGCATCTGCAGCCAGCTCTGCTGAGCAGCAGTGTGGTCTGCTGGAGAAAGCAGGGGCTGCGAGCCAGGAGCACTGAGAGCCAGCCCAGCTYTGCCAGGAGCCAACGCCGAGGGCTCAGCAGAGCTGATCAGTGCCTTCAGAGCCATCCAAGGCAYGTTCCAGGCAGGCAGTGACACCGGTGACCTCGTGTCCTCCTGATCACTGGGGACAGCACTGAGGAGCCCCGCGGGTCCGGCAGGCAGAGATCAGGCAGTGCTCACTCCCTCCACAGCCCGCTCCAGCCCTTCCCCTGGCTCTGAGCTGGGAAGCTGAAGCTCTCCAGCATCCGTGGCCAGGATCAAGTGAGAGGAATGTCACTAAAGCAGCCAGGCTAGGCCTGGCTTTGGGCTGGAGATATCTCCTCTGCCCCAGCCTCACATTTTGGGACAGGCCTGGGAGGGAACCCTTCTGCAGAGAAGCCTGCTGGATGCAGAGCCAAGCCCTGCTCACGAGCAGAGCCTTTCCAATCTCCCTGAGTGCTCCCAGACTCTGCCAGCCTCTYCTTGGAATTACAATTCCATGGAATTACAGTTCCAACAGCAGGCTGGAGGAGACCAGAGACCAGCAGCCATCTAAGACGATGCAGACGCGTAACTCTGGGTTAAAATCTTGATTAACATCAGCTGCATTCCTTCCTGTGGTGATCCTGTGACCCAAAACTGATGCACGCTTCATGTTTTGACACTGCCATATTCCAAATATCTGTGTTAATGCCATGTATAACCTGTCTTCCTTCACTCTGTGCTCTGTGGTCACCACGCACMGGTGTGCCACACAGGCACAGGGATTCCAGCCTGATCAGCAGCAGCACAAGCTCTGTTAGTACAACTGTACAATGATGCCATCCTAACCCCTTCAATCTGGAGGAACCAGACCCACAGGAAAGCATCTTTGTCTCCGTGGTCACTGTGCTGAGCCACAAGCTCAACAACATCATGAGTGGTGCCACTGGAGCCAGAGCCACCAGCACATTTCCCTGCTAGCACATCCTTCAGCTGTAATAACACCCCAGTGGAAGAATTAAGGATGCACTTTGTCAGGTGCCCGTGTTTGCAGTGATGGATTCTGCACCTGGTTATTAACCTCTTGCCAAAGCCCAGYGTTATCTTGGGTGGAAGTGATATTAAGGTAAACAGCTGTTGATAACTTATCTCCCATTATTCGCCACTTCATTCGAGGCCAATATTTGCTCACATCCCAGAAGCACTGCTCTATTCCCAATGACATCTGTTTATGGAGGCAAATGAGAGCAATTTTTATGAGGTCTTAGGTACTTATGGGGCCATGTCACCCAAGTGCTTCCTAATCCTGAAAGTGCAACACAAGAATACTCTGCAGGGGTACAAGGGCTGGACACGGCTCAGTCTGCAAAGGAAACCAAATCTGGAGGAGGAAACCCAATTGGGGGAAGAAACCCAGCTTGGGGAGCATCTCCTGCAGACACAAAGGTGCTGACCCAATTTCCCACCTCCTGCATCCTGCACCAACCTCTTGCCATGCTGCTGTTTCTCGTCCTTCCTCCCTCAAGAAGGCAGGTCAGCCATGGGCTAGCAGGTCCCAAAAGGTCCCAACCATCACTGTGACCTTTTCTCCTCCCTTTTTCATCCTCTAACGGCAAGCCTTTAACCAAGGCATCAGATGAGACATCYCCTGCCACTTCATCACTCAGACTAGTGTAGGTAAGTTAGCTGAAGAAAATAATTCTTTGTGTTTTCACTGTGGGCACTGTCAGGAGTGTGTCAGTGGTTGCTTTGTGGTGTTTTTCCAGGGAGTCCATTCTCCTATGTATTACTTTTGCTGATGCTGTAACAGTAGGGCAAAGCCTTAGGCAGACTCAGACCCCGCTGTGCTGGACGTGGCAGAAGCAATGATCAGAGAACAGAATTTGCATTCGAAAATATAAGATCCCTGCAGTATAACTCTTCCCACCACTATCAGAAGGACTGGGATGGAGACGGGCATTCTGGGATGAGCTCCCAGGCATTTCCCATCCACACCACACACACAGCACAGTTCCTGCTGTCTCTGTCTCAAGCTGTCAGGTGTGAAGGCAATTCTTCAGTGAGCTACACAGCCCCAGCTCTGCTCACGACCTCTCCTCCCCTTCACCCCACCACTGTGATGAGAAATCAGACCCTGGTGACCACTGGGCTGTTTTATGATGCCACTGGAGCTGGTGGAGTCAGCAGGGCTGAACCCCTGATCTGTGAGAAAGTGGCAGCCCCTTGAATGGCCTCGGGCTGGCGAGAGACCACAGTTAAAACTGAGTCTAAGCTGCCAGTGGCAGGGACATTTTAAGTGTGTCCCCTGACTCCCTACCCAGCTGTGGYGAGTTTATAGCCTTTGATACAGTTACATGAATCACCAGGAATCTCCCACTTCCTTGGAAATACAGCGACAAGCTCTCCAGGGCTGGTTTCAGTGGTTTTATTCCTAGGTAATAGCCCTCTCCTTCATTTATAGCTATGTCTAGACACACAGCGAGGAAGGTGCTATAAACACTTGATGGAAAAACCCTGTCTTCCTCCTAATTCCTGCATTTCACATCCCCACGGTGCACTGGGTACATGGTTGTAAGGTCTGTGCTCACACACCTTCCAGTGCCACCGGCYCCGTGTGACAGCAGCTTGCTGTCCCCAGCAGTGGAGCGGGGCTGGTCCAGCCTGGAGCATTCCCAGGGGCTCTTTGCTCAAATCTTCCTCGAGAAAATGGCCAAGTGGGAAGGGAAGAAGGAAGAGRTGCTGCAAATCCCCTTGGGAGGGTGCAGCAGGAGCAGAACTGCTCCCTCCTGGTGGCATTTCTCAGCACTGCCTTTCCAAGCAGGACAAGTTGTGGAGGAAGAAATCAAACTTGCGTGTAAACAAGAGGAAAGGGAGGATGTGTGTATTCCTTTTTTGGGGGATGCTAATTCATTATTAATCAAAACCAAGAAAATTAGCATAATGGGATGAAATCCTATGATGTTCAAGGCCTCTATGAATGTCAAAAATCGTTTACTAAGTTTAAATACTGTGTTTAATGCACCCATAATTCCAGTGACACYGCTCCAGTTATTCCTTGTGCAGAGAGAGTCTGTCTACCTATTTTACATCTCCCCAGGGCACTTGAAATAACTGAGGCYTCTGATCAGGGTCAGAGAGGTCAGGGTGAATCTGTGCTGCAGCCTGGGGCTGACCCAATGTCACTGAGGCAGGACACATCACAGGGAAGGAAAACTAAATCACAGCCCCATGGAAGGTGATGGTGGTGTTGGCCAGGACCAAGCACACAAGGGAAGGGGCTTGGGAAGGGGCTGATCACACCTCGGCCATGGAATCATAGAATCATTTAGATTGGACTGTAGAGTCCAACCACTAACCTAGCACTGCCAAATTCACCACTAAATGATGTCCTTAAGTACTGCATCTACACGTGTTTTAAATCCCCCCAGGGATGGTGACTCAATGCCTTTCCTGGGCAGCATGTTCCGGTGCTTGACAACCCTTTCCACAAAAAAATGTTCCGTAATATCCAACCCAAACCTCCCCTGGTGAGTCCTGATGCCATTTCCTCTCGTCCTGTTCCTTATTGTCTGGAAGGACAGGGCAACCCCACCTTTGTACACCCTCTCTTCAGGTGGTTGTAGAGAGCTCTTACATCCCCCCTGAGCCTCCTTTTCTCCAGGCTGAGCCCTCTAAGCTCCCTCAGCCTCTCCCCATCAGTCTCACRCTCCAGACCCTTCACCACCTTTGTAGTCCTTCTCTGGACTCACCCCAGCACTTAAATGTCCTCCTTCAAGTGAGAGGTCAGAAATGAACCCAGACAAAGCACGAGGCAGTGAGAGATCGATGGTGAGTGAGCCAGTGACMCTCCCGGGGTGACTCTGCGCCCTGCAAAGCTGCTGATGCCAGTCGTTACCGATTATTTTACAGCTCTTGTGTGTATTCACGCACTGCACAGCACTCGGAGCCTTCAAGATAAAAGGTACTTCTACCAGCACTTCAGTGCCTTGTTTCCTATTATAGGTCTGGTTTTGACACTCCCCCACCCTCTTATCTAACTTTCTCTACAAAGCTCTTCTCACTTTTTCATCTCTCTTCTGTGGTCCCGGCCAGGGAAAAAAACAAAACAACAAAAACAATACCAAAACCGCATTTATTTCCCTTTCAGAAAGCTTGAGCTTATTCAGACACGGGTATCTGAAGACAGGAGACTTTCATAAAGGTGATTCTTTAACAAAGAAATATGCATACTTCATTGTAAACTCCTCTTTTCAAAATGGCTCGGTACTTAAAGAAGAAAGGCCCTTTGTTTTTTCCTTTTTATTTTTGTTTTCATCGAGCCTAGTGAATGTTTTAATTAAATTGGATAGGAATTTTCACAGTTACTTGATGTGAAAATGTGAGCCTATATGAGTCGCCTTTGATGCTTGAGTTATGTTTTAAACACTTGATGAGTCCTGCAGAGCTGTTAATCCTTTTAGCATGGCTAATAGCTGCTGCTGGAGTGCTCCTGAAATCCTGTTTCATTTGTGTCTGCTGGGCTGGAGGCTCCCTCCGGAACGGCASCAGGAGACCCCAACCACTGAGAGACCCCAGGGCTGGTGGATTTTTGATGGGAACCACAGGAACCTTCCCACATTTGTAATAGGATGATGCTGGACAGCTCCAGCGTCCTCTTTCAGGAACACGTACATCCTGGTGGCATTTCAGAGCTGCGCCAGGGGGACGTCAGAGGAATTTATGAGCCCCCCCCCCTCCCTGCCACTCTCGTGGATGGGTCACCTGCATGAAATGGTGCAGCAGGAGCTCGGGAATGGTCGCCTGACCCCACACTCAATATTGGAGCACACGCCGCAGTCTGCGTGTGCCATCCTCTGCTCTGTTCGGTGTYGCTACCTTAAAATGAGACTTTTCATTCTCAAATATTTTGAGTTCAGCTCTCTCCAGATTTGGCAAGCCACCCTGCACCTTGTAAACAGGCTTCCCTCTGCTCTCTAGCTCTGGATTCGCTTGAAGGATAGGTAGCGAACTGACTTTGGGGAAATGCAAATGCCTTCCACAAAGGATGCTGCAGGGAGAGATGAAAGCCAACTCCATTTGCATTAGGTCTGTAACTGGATGTTTTCCCTCTCCCGTTTAGACTGTAGTTCACACACACACGCACACACATTTTTGCCACRGAGCTATTTGTTGTCAGCTGCTCCTCCCAGGAGTTTTAAAGAAATCCCTCTTTACACACAAAGCTACTTGTCAGGCACYAGCAGCAAGCTGCACAGGTAAAAGGAGCAGCCCGGGGGCTGGGATCCAGCAGAGCCCTGTCGTGACCTTTTGGGCCAGTGCCACCTTGCTCTGCACCCCTGTGCACAAAGGAGGACACCCGAGCCTGCAGCAGGACCAGCAGGACCCTCCTGCCACCACCCCTGGGCAGCATTACAGCTGGAATAGCCACAAGAAAAGCAGCGAGTTGAGGGGCTCCAACTCAGATCACAGGCTGTGCTTTTGGGTGTCCCACAGCAAGAGAGCAATCCGTCAGTTGGTTCAGRCAGAAAAGCAGGCACAGGAAAGGGCTCTCTCTCTGGATCCATGTGCTAAATAACGGAATAAGCAGGGCTGTCTCCCAGGCTGGTGCGTGTACACAGCACTCCTGGGGGTGGATATTCATCCCACGGCTGCTGCTGCTGCCTCCAGATCCTCCACTGGGTTTCCTTTGTAGAGCTCCTTGGAGAGCCTGCAGCGCACAGCCAGGCACCCAGAGCTGGGTGAGGACACGGGGAAGCAGCACTGGGGACTCAGCGCCAGACTAGAGCTYCAGCTGAGGTGCTGTGCCAAGCCATGCTCACTTCCCTTAGCTSATCGCTCTGAGACCCTTCTCCACCATTTGCATGGCTTTTTGTAGATATTTCCCTTTTTATTTTTTAAAGGGAGCAGGGGGATAACTCCCTGGCAGCAACCAGAGGAGTTTTATGAATAGTTGTGCTCAGGCAGCCTTTGAAGACACTGAGGGAAATGGGATGGGGCTGGAGGTCCTAGTACTGCTGGTGTCCTAACCAGAGGCGTTTCTGGCTTAAACTGGCAGCCAAACATCTGTTTTCATTCTGACAGCAAGAGCTTTGCATTGGGAAACAGATAAAACCCAGGGAAACAGAAAAAAAAAAAAAAMCGTTTATATTCAGCCCTGTCTACTGTTGGTTGCGGCAAAACCCGTAGAGAGTCCTAAAACTGCAGAATCTGTGCTTATTTCATCTTATGTCAGCGACGCTCAGGAGAAGGGGATTTCTGGGGGAGGATTTTTTGCGCGCAGTGATCAGACTCTCGTACTCCCATCCATTCTTGCAGATAAACCCTGTGCACACAACAGGCACCTGGGGGAAGCCCARTGCCACCTGTGATGTGCGGCCACAGGGTGGACATCCCGCAGCCGGGATCATCAGCCTCACACCAGCGCTGGCAGGTCAAGGRGCTGCGCAGCACCCGCGGGGCACAGCAAGGCTGGGAGATGAGGAGGGCATCGTGCTGGGACTGGGCATCGCTGTGAGCCGGCGGGAAGGATGGTCACAACCAGAGACATCCAGATTCCTGGCGTAAACCACCACGGGACCCCTACACCCTCATGCCAGCTGCCCGAAAAGTGTGACAGTGGCAAGTCCAGAGCAAGGACTCCCGGTCTGGCCTCTCTCCCGAGCAGGAGCGCAGGACCGGGCTCCCCGGAGATGCGCTGGGCTGAGCACACCTTCCCTTGCGCAGGGCAGAGCCACAGATCGATACCCCACGCCCACGGGAAGCCACAGCTCAGCCGCACAGCCCGTCTGCGCGACCGGTGGTGACAGTCTGCCACCGTGCAGGGAAAAGAGGGAAAAGGCTGCAAACAGGGATCTTCGGCGCGCACGGAAGCACCCCGGTAAAACCCACACCCGACAGTGCCGGCAAGGCAGGAACCTCAGCAGCACCCCCGTCCCCCGGCCCACATCAGATCTGCAGGTGGGCAGCGCCTCTGCTGCCAGGGCAGGAGGGGAAAGTCCCACTCCGAACATGCTGGGCACTCCCAGGGAACCTGACCCTCTCCTCCTGTCCCCGGCTGTGCCACCTCTCCCACGGGCTATGTCCCCTCTCCCACACTCGCTTTCTGAGGTCGTCAGCAGAGGGGACGTGTTTCCAKGGTGGAAACCGGAGCATCCCGAGCCTCCCAACACTCAGCCCTGACAGGAGGCTGGAAGGAGCYCGCGTTCCCTGCCGAGAACCGAGCTCCAACACGGCGCTCATCCTCCAGCCAAGGCCTAGCGGAGAGCATCCCCGGGAGCGGGACGGACCCCGCGGGGCGAGGCACCCGCACCCTGCGCAGCAGCAGCAGGCTCCGGCCATGTCCTTCGGGGCTGCCCCGTCCCCGGCGCTCCCATCCCCATGCCAGGCTCCCCGAAGCCAAGTTTGATCCAAGAGCAACAGAAGCTTCTCCCGCACCAGCCCGAGCGGCCGGTTCCGCTCTCCCCCACCCGTGGCCGCATCCCTCCGCACCTCGCCKCTGCGGCCGGTCCCGAGCGGGACCCTGGACCACGCCGCTGCCCCGCCGTGGGGCTCGGAGGGTGCGGGCGCAGCGGGGAGCGGWGGGGAGGAGGAGCGGCCGGCGAGGGGGCGCTGCCCGGGGCAGCCCGATCCCTGCAGCATCCGCCGGYGGAGTGGCGAGGGGGCGAAAGGAGGGAGCCGGTGCCCGGTGGGACCGCAACGGGGGAAACTTGCGCCGCGTCCGGAGCCCGGCGAGACGATACCGCGGCGGATAAGGGGGGATGCTCGGCGCCGCGCGG
>NW_026623410.1:1261673-1279658 GCF_030028575.1 Malurus melanocephalus | reverse complement strand
GGCCGTGCCCACCGCCCCTCCGCCCCGCGCCGCCGGCGCTGCGGGCACCGAACACCGCCGGGAGGGGCCGCCGGCAYCCCCGAGCCCGCCGCTCCGGCCGCGGCAGCCGGGCGCAGCCCCGTCCCCCGGGACCCCCGATACCGGGAGTTTCCTMCACCGCCATCCTGCAGCCGGGGTCTCCCATCCCCGCTCCTGGCGCTCGGGAKCACCCCGTCCTCCGGSGTCTCGTCGCTTTGTMGCCGGGTCTGGGACTTGCCCAAGAYCTCRGGGCAGCCGAGCCCATCCCAGGGACCGAAGCGCGACATCAGAATCCAGACCCCTTGCCTCCTTGCTCCCGCCTCCATCCCTGGGGGCTGCGGTCAGCCCCCGAACCCC
This sequence comes from Malurus melanocephalus, assembly GCF_030028575.1. Classification (NCBI taxonomy): domain Eukaryota; kingdom Metazoa; phylum Chordata; class Aves; order Passeriformes; family Maluridae; genus Malurus; species Malurus melanocephalus. Next base: position 1,279,283 of record NW_026623410.1, on the reverse strand, counting down.
GGAGTCCTCAGCGCCGACTTCTGGAGCCGATCCCGCTGCCAGAGCCCAGGWCTCCCTGCCACCACCCTGGGGAGCTGTGGTCAGCCCCAGAGCCCAGGACACTGTCCTTAAGCCCTTGTCCCGGCTGTGCCCCGGGTGCGGCTGGGTAGCTCTAAGGGGAATTGGGATGAGGCTGCCCAGTCTTTTCCCGCACCGCACAGCCTTCCCATATCCCCCAGAGCAGCGGCCCCACACCATCCCATGGGGAGCCCAAGTCAGGCTGATTCCCTCCTGTCTCGGTATCCGTTTTGCAGTGCCTCTCCTGTCACTGAACTTCCTACCTCTCCCAGCCCTGCCCAGGCGCAGGTACGATGCTTCACCGGGAGCACTGCTGCAGCAGCTCCGGCCCCTGAAAGCACTGCGAGCACTCTGTCATAGGTGGGCTTTGCGTGTGGGTGACGGGGATGGGAACTGATGCTGCAGGAAATCTCTTWACTCCACGGAATTAGGCTTTTGACAGCAGCAGCTGAAGAGTGGTGAGCCCTGTCCTAGACATCCAGCCTCAGTGTGAGTGTTCTCCTGGGGTGCAGAGCCAGTGATGTAGGTGAATTGGCTCCTCGGTTAGCTGTCCTCATCACCGAGGATGTGCAGCACTGAAAAGTGAAGAGCAGAGGGACTCCAGCCTGAGCCCTGCTCGCACCCTCCCACTCCCAGGCTCACAGCACTTCACCGAGAGGGAACCATTGCACCTTCACACCTTACCACGGGAAACACTCTCCCTCCGTGGCAGGTGTGGGGGCCTTCCTGGGSTGCAGAATTGGCTGGCCCAGAGGCTCCCACTCCTCCCAGGCTGCAGCTGCCCCTGGCATGGCTGRCTGCCTCAGCTCCCTCATGTGGCTGCAGTGATGGGATACAAACCAGGGGGAATCACTGGGGTGATAACTATGGGAGAATCAACAAACCCAGAGGAACCAGGTGATTTTGGAGGCAAAGCCTGGAGGGTGCTCTGCACCAGATCACCGCTCAGAATGTGAGTGTCTTCACAGCCTCGCTCCTGTAGCTGAAGCTTCTCCAAATGAAAGAACCCTGTGGAGTTACGGATGGGACTTTGTGAGAGGGGAGCCCTCCCAGGCAGTGGGATGAAAGCAGATTAAGGCTGCAAGCGTATTTAGATGAATMCGAGCTTAATCCACTAACCAGATCAATCAAAGCTGCAAGTGATGCTTTTCCTCTGGAGTGCCTTSCTTTTCCTTGCCTGTTCACTGCAGGGCAAGAAGCTCTGCCTGGCATGCACAGCAGCTGCCCTCCTACATCTGGACTTGCTTTATCTGTGCTAGCCAGCCACAACCTCAATTTACAGCCATATTAACAAGCAGTGCTGTAGATTACCATGAGGACACACTCATCTGTGTCCATGCCAAGTATGGCAGGCAGGCCCCACTTCTGAGTTGGAGCACCATTCCAGTGGGTGGAATGGGAAGTCTTGCAAAGCAGGGCAATTTGGAGATATCTCTGTGCAGTCCTGGTCACTTATCACACTTACTCTGAATTATGCTTCGCTTACACAAACTCTAATGATGTTACTCCAGCGAGGCAAAGCCAGCTCTTATGCTAATTTGACTATCTGTTAGTCTAATAACTCTTACTTACATTTACTGTGCAGCTTAATATTGTCAACACTCCTTAATTTTGGTGTGAGAGTGCTTTTATGGTGAATTATAACAGTAGAGGTTAAATTGCACAAATGCAACTCCCCAACAGGTCCATAACCAGGGAGTTTATAGCTGAAGAGATTAGTTCATCATCACACCCAGCCTTACGCACACCACTGGTTACTTCTGCATCAGGTCTTGTGTTTGGCTTGGCCATATGTACTAATTTATTCATCGAGGAGCATGTCTGTGTTTTCAGATCACTTGTGAGCCCTGCTGAGCCCCCTGAGACCGTGTCTCTCCATGCCCTTAGCCCAYGGGTCTACTCTGCCTCACCTCCCCCGTGTGCTGAGTGACAGGAGACTTCACAGAGCAGGCAGCACACAGGGCATGAGCTCGGAGAGTTTAGCTGTGAGTCACAGCGCTGGGTCATTTGAGCCAGCACAGAACAAGGTTTATGGATCTTAAGGGTCCCCRTTTGGAAACACACATTAGTTGGTTGTCGGTGTCATAAATCTCCCCATTTATCCCGCTCGAGCTGGATGAATAATTGGAGAGAGGTTTGTGGCTAATTGATTTGCTGATCAGTGGAAAGAAATCATGAATAATTTATTGGATGGATATTACCCCACCATCCGTAAAGCTGGCCAGTTACTGAAAATAATTAGTTGCAAACACTCAATTTTTCAGCCAATGGCTTTGTTCATTTGCGAGAGCACCTCACACTTCTCGCCCTCCAGAGTGGGTCCCCACAGATTTTTCCTGGGCTCCGTGCACACATCAGCTCTTGGCTCTTTCTGTGTGGCAGTTTTTCTGTGTTGGATTAGTCCCACACAAGGCACTGTGAAGCCAACCTTTGGAGCAGAGAGGCTGCCTCTCACCCTCACGGGTGGGTGAGCAAAGGGATGGAGCAAAGAGTTGGGACAAGCACAACAGAGGAGGAAAATCCTACATCAGCTTCCAGGAGGGCAGACCCCGGCTTCTAATTCCATTTTTTAAGCATAAATCCTTCAGCAGGCACAGAAATRTGTCAATTTTCCTTCATCTGCATGAGTCCTGGTCCTCCCTTTACAGGCATTCCTTGCAGCACCTGGCACAGCAATCAGGCAAGATCTGCATGGCTGCCTCTTCTGGGTTCCAAAAGAAAAAAAAATAGGAGAAAAAAGACTCTTTGGTTTCTGTAAAATAGCTGTTTATTTGCCAGTTCTTGCATGTTAAGATTTCTGAGAAAACAAACAATCTCCAGAGGCTTCTTGATGTTATTTGCCTTCTAGCAGAAATCCCATCAGCTTCTCCTGTGGTTCTCAGATCTGGCGGGGGCAGCTCCCCTCCCTCCTCTTTTTCCGCCCCCAAGCAACACGCAGACACCCTCCCCGTTGAATTACCATCATCTTTCCCCTGCAATATCATCTCGGAGCGACTTCCTTGGCTCACAGTTGCAAATGTGYTCTCTCCCGTGCTGGGGATTCCGAGCAGCAGGAGTCAGGAGCTGCCTGGAGCGTGTGCGATCCAGCGCCAGGCTGTGCTTGTGTGGGAATGAGAATCTCCTCTTCCCGTTGAACCCGGGGCGATTCAGAAACCCCTACAGAAGCTCTGCTGTGTTTAAATTTAATGGGAATAGGACGCCTGAGAGCACAGGAGCTGTCCCTGATGGGCACGGAGAGCTCCGTCCCTGTGGGAACCCGGTGGGGTTGTGCCAGCACCCGCAAGCTTCGTGTGGTTTAGGGGAGTGATTTTTTAGGAAAGTGACTTTTTGGGGGAGCTCAGCAGCTGCCCAGCCTTGAGCAGGGACGGTGAATACCCTGGAAGCCGAGCTGGCKCTGCTGCGGGAGCCTCGGAGGGCTGCCTGCTCGGCAGGAAGTTCACAGCCTGGGACCGAGGGGCTAATTTCATTATGCAATGTTTGCAGCCAGAGTCAGGACTYATAATTATGTCTTTCCTCTCCTTGCTGGCTCTCAGCAAAGTCACGTCTGCTCTGCTCTGCGCGGTGTTCAGCCATGCCTGTGAGAAAGCGGCGTTGTTGCTCGGTGGGGAGGTGGGGACAGAGGCTGCACATCCGAGGGTTAGCAGTTGGAGTCCCTGCTTTTGGCGCTTACCCCGGTCACTGACGGCTGATGCCAGGCTGGGAATTTGCATGTGGTCCTTACGACCCAGAGAGAGGGGATGTGCAGCCCTCTGGCTCCGGGACCGCAGTTCCCCCCATCGGAGCATCCCCTGGGCCGGGCTGCAGCGGCTCCGTCGCTTTTTGCAGCCCGCCAGGATCGGGATGCAGCCYGGGATGCATCCCCACTCCCAGCAGCTGCCAGGGGACCAGCCAGCCCCCTTCTCTTCCCTTCTCTTGGGGCTGTCCTCCCCCAGGACTCTTGTTSCTTCCAGGGATGTCCATCCCCGGCTGCTGGGGATGGGGGCTGCTCCCGCACCCGGATTTACGGTGCTTTCGTGCGTTCCTCCCTTCCCCTCGCAGCAGATGCTCCGTGTAAATCAGCGCCGCGGATCAGCCGCGTCGTTCCGCACCAGCTGCGACTTTTGGCCCTGGAACACTTTGCCGGGGCCTCCAATAAAAACACCAAGACATCAGCCCTGGCTGAGCAGTAGCTGTCTGCCAGCTCTCCCCGTGCATCCAGAGAGGATCCTGTAGCCTGTGCCAGGCTTGGGCGAGCCAGGGGGATCCCCAGAGCGATGGAGAGGAGCTGTCTTGCGTGTGCGCATCCTTCCTGGGGGAAAAGGACTCTGAAAAAGATGTCCTGGATGCCCACCCTGCCCTTGGTGCCTTTATCTTTGCAGCRCTTTGGAGAGAGCTTGCCTGGAAGCAAAGCACTGATGCGTGGGTATTTTTCACCTTCAGATTTGCTGTTGAGCTTRTTTGGGTGGAGGATGGGCTTAATGGTCCAGGCTGAGCAGAAAGAAAGGGGAAAGTTTGCTCAAGACAACCTAATTGATCTTAATGAGACAGGAAGGGCTTTGTGCTGCAAACACCAGTGTTTGTTTTGTGAGTTTAATGCATTTTCTGGCTGGCTTTGATTACTCTGGGGAAGTCCTCTGGCCTAATAAAYGGAGCCATAGGGAATTAGAACTGATAATTTCAGATGCTGCTCTCGGCCCGAACCAGCTCAGCCTTCCAGGGGGGAAACAGGACTGGGAGAAAGGTAATTGCAATGGATTCAATCAGCTCCCAATTACCAGGCAGCTTTGGCTCTGGTGGGTGAGCAGCAGCCAGGGCTGGGTGCCCAGGGACAGGGCACATCGAGTGGTGTCCTCCAGTGGGGTGACACCGAGCCCGCTTGGGCATCCAGCAGCGAGCTGGTGCTCTCAAAGAGCCAGGAAACTGTAGAGAGCTTTGTGCATTTTACTTCCAGCTGATAATGATGAAAATGGCTGTTGACAGAGGGAAAATTCTTTTTCAAACCCTGGGCATTTGGATCGTGACTTTCCTGGAAAATGGTATAATTTCTGCTTTCCTCTACACTGAAAAATGGAGCCATAATGTGGTTTTGTGCTTTSTATYGGTATCTCCTTAAATGTAAGGGGGRAAAATGGCTTTGAATCTCACAACTGCTGCTGAAAAGGTGTTTCTCTGGAGAGCAATGTTTCCACTGAGAGATTTCTTCGTGCCTGTTAACAGCTGCCTGCCCCCATGGGTTTTCTGGGGGCACAACCATATCCAAACCTGTCCTAAGCCATGACTGGGATGAGGAGGTGGCTGAACTCATGCTAGTGATGCTGTGGCAGATATGGCTGAGAAATGTCCCCTGAGATGCCAAGACCTGGGATGTTTTGGGAAAACGAGGACAAGAAGAAGGCCATGACATTCCTGGTACCACACACTGCACTCTGGCTAAGGAACTCCCTGCTCGTCCCCCTGGGCACATCTGGCATGGGTGGGAAGAACAGACCCTGCAGGGCAAGGCAAAGGAGGAATTGGTGGTGTATTGGAGGGGTAGGCAAGGAATGGTGCCAGGGGAAGGCAAACACAGCTCCCATGGGATCTCAAGGGATGCCTCCTCATGACAAGGGAAGGAGTTGGTGGAAACACAGCAGCTTCTTAGTGCTTCCCTTCCAGACAAGAAAAACATGGAAAAAAATCACTGCAAACTCTCCTTGCTCCCATCAGTAGGAGGGAAAAGAAAATGCTCATTTGTCTTCTTTTCTTCCCTTTCCTTCTCTTTTCTCACCTTTGCAAACAAAACTCACTTAAGAGGGTTCCTTCCCTGAAACTCCTTCCCCCTGCTCCAAACCCTTCCCTGGGGGATGAAGTGCCAATACAGGGCTGGGGACAAGGCAAAGCCACCTCCCCATTGTCCCCAGCCTGCCSTGGCTGCTCAGCYACCTGCCAGAGCCATGCCAGCACCYCGGGGACAGGGACAGYGGCGGGGACAGGGGCTGAGCAGCACCGAGGGGCTGAGTCACGGGGACGCTATGCCTCTGCATCCCCGGGAACGTCATGGGAAGAGCAAGAGAGGGAGAGGAGGATTATTTATAGCTGCGAGAGCAATTACACGGCGCTGGTAGAGGAGCTGGCAGGCTGCTGGCTGTGCAGGCACCGTCACAGAGCCCTGGCTGGGGGCTGGGAGCTCACGGTGCCACAGAGGGCACGGCTGCTCCTGCCGGGTCACGCTTGACCAGCCGGCTGGCGGCTCTCCAAGGGAAAAACAGGAATAGCCACTGTCCATCCCTGCCTTTTTCACCCCAGAATATCTCTGGGTAYCCATCCCCAGTGCCTCGTCGCTCAACTTCCTTCAGAGCCTGGAAAATCCCCTTTGCTGCTCTCCTGCCCCCTTGGACCAGGGATTTGTTCCGCTCATCACTTCTGCTTCCCAGGTCCATTTGCTGCTTTTCACATTGATTTCTGTCTATTATCCCACTCTGGCAGTTGGTGGATTTGGGGGTTTTATTGCTAATTACTCCCCCTGCTCCTCTGCTGGGGGAAATGCTTCCCAGCCCATTTTTAACTGCTCTTCAGGGCATTAAACAATATTTACTAGAGATAAACAATTTTAAATCAGTCAGTCTGGACAGGCTGCTTTGGCTTGCAGCTCTAGTCAGAGGCTGGCGATGCCCTGAAATCCTCTCTGGTACCCAAACCTGTCAGGACCGAGACAAGGCACAGTTTCACTCTGCAATTTATGGATGGAGACCAAATGGCTGTAGAGGGAATGCACGGCTGGAGACTGTGCGGGCGAGACAAAAGCTCCCTGCAGAAGCCCAGGCAGCTGCAAAGTTGGGCTATATTTAATTTCAAATGCCTGGAGGGTTCCCGTTTGATTTCTGGGAGGATTTCAGACTGAGAGCTAATAGGGATATAGTTGAGGTACATCTAAGGCTCTTTGCAAACAGCGTGCAGGCACCTGCTGAGCTTTTCAGGAGAAGATGGGATGGTGCTGGTTTCTCTGCACATCGAGGAGGAGTTTTAGACAGGAGGAATGCCAAGGGAAGGGCAGCTGCAGTGGTGACTCCAGCCCCACACAATCCCCAGGCAGGGCAGCAGAAAGGCTTTGCACATCAATGCTTCTGTCCCTCAGGGGGTTTTCAGTCACTGGAAAACTTWAAAAAGCAAGAGGTTGGGAAATCTCATCAAACTCCCTGTTAGAAGGTTGCAAGCTGAAGGCTCAGAAATTAGGCAGGACTGGTTTTATGGCAGTTGGTTTGACCTCTGCTCTGCCCCCATCTCCATTRCCATGCAGTGTTTAGTTAAACGATCACTTACTTCTTCCTCCTGGGGCTTTTCACTCATTCCAGYGCACATGGAGCAAAATTCAAGTTGTGCAGGAACCACAAATCTGGCCTTTCCCAACACYCGAGTACTTATCTCGCTGCCTGAGCAATGTCTTTTTTTAACAGAGCCGTTTTGTCTGTAGGATCTTAAATAATTTGGTATCAGTTGCTCCATTCCCAGTGGATAATTAGCTCCTGCTGGTAATTGAGCAGCACACAGCATCGTTGCCTTGCCTCCCCACGTGCCAGGTTTGGCATGAAGCAGGGTTTTCCTATTAAAGCAGCCTGCCTGGTAACCKCCCCACGAGGCTCTTGATTCGCACGCTGCAGACCCGGCTTCGACATTAAAAACCCATTTAGAGTTCCCGGGCAAAACACAGGAGTCAGAAAAGTTAAATTGTGTTAATTCTGCCTGGAATGTCCCAAGGATAAGCAAGGCCAGGATATTGSTCTCAGGTTCCAAGCCCTGCTCCGTGCTAATGTGCGCTAATTTTCCTGTGGAGCTGGAGATATCACTGTCGAGCAGGGCTATTACCAACAGGTTACCGGAGCTTTGTGCAAGGGAAAATGGGTTTATTTTCTGCACAAGGTATGGTGAATTTGCATCTCAATGAATGCATTTTCCTTGAAGGAATTTTCCATTATGGGAGAAATAGATTCCTCTGGTGGATAAACTGCTCCAACCTGTGGGATGTGCACTCCCAGCCCTTGCAGGGGCTGACCAGAGGGTGCTGTGAAGAGGGAAGGGGTAAAACCAGCCCTCCCTGCTCTGTGCATGGCTGCACTGCACAAGTGGCTGGGCTGGAGATGATTTCTATGATGGGCAAAGCTGCCCGATGCCTACCTGAGGCTGAAAATATCCCAACAGCTGGAGCCTTGGGGTGCAGAGGGAGGGAGGTGGGAATTTTAGCTGCATGGGAAGACACAGCTCTGGAAAGGAGCAGATAATCATGGTGGTGATGAACTGCATGAATCATTTAGGAGGAGGTAATCTCGTGCCATATGTTATGTGTCGGTACGTGGAGAACGTGTCACATCCATTAGGATAATAATCGCACAGTTCATCCTTCTTTGGGGAAAAAAAATTTAAAAAATCATTCCCTAGACTCAGCAATGCTTTCAGGGCAGAGCTGGGCTGTTTTCCTGTGGTGAAGAGATTGGGTACTGAARGTAGGCACCTGTGTCAAAAAAGAAGAGGAAGAAACAGCTGGGTGGGAAGGAGGGAGAGGAGGGGAAATGCTGCTTCAGTAGGCCAAGAGAGCTGAATAAAACATGAGCCCTTCCCTAGGCATCTATGAGGAGGTCAGGATGGATGCCAAGCCCTGGGTGTAGAAAGACAAAGGCTTTTGAAGACTCAGATCTTCCCCATTTCCAGCCAGAAATGCTCCAGACTCTGAATTTTGTTAAGATTTTTCTGTGGGATTTGTTAAGGATTTTCTGTGGGGTCCAGAGGACCCCTCAAGWGCCATGGGGCAGTGTGGGGCTGGCACTCCCCGTGGGCAGTGTGTCCAGCAGGGATGGTCATGCCCGTGTCCGAGCTGCCCTCCCAATGCATGCTGGGCACCACGGCTCCAGCCAGRAATTCATTTTCATTAGCGGCGTTCCAGGCTTTTAGGCAGCCAAGCAGCCATGCCTGGGAGACTCTGGGGTGAGCTGTCATTGCTGCACAAAGGTAGCTAAGCTCCCAAATCCTATTAAAGAGAATGACCTGAGGAGAGGCAGGATCCAGCTGTGACAGCAGGGAAGGGCAGCATCACCTTCCCTCCACCTCCCTCACCCCACAGCAGCGAGGCTGATGGTTCTTTCTGTCCCAGGCAGTGACCTGAGACACCTGCATTGTCCCAAAACTGCCTGAGCTCTGTGGTACTCACCATCCACACTGGGACTGCCATACCATCCACCTCCTGAACCTCTCCCCAGGCTCCTCTGCCTTCTCCTCCCTCCACTTCATACACAAAGGAGCTAAAATCCAGCCCCAGGACCCCCATCAGAGCGTGGCTCTCCTGCTGACTAGCACTGGCTTGGCAGGTGAAGGTTACTGTGTGAATTAACTACATTTAGCCCCCAGAGATTTTGGGGAGCAGATGCCAATGTCACACCACCAAAAGCCCTTTTACTTTGCATTTCCCAYTCTGACAGCACAGCTGGGGCTGGAGAGGGGAAGACCAAAGCACAGCCACCTCCAGAGAGCTTCCTGACACTTYCTGCATGTTATACTCTCTGTCAAGTGATTTTCACCCCCAGCAAGTTCGAGGCAGYGCGGTGTGCAGCGAAGAATACAATAAAATTGAATTATTCCGGTGAGAGAAATTCTCCTCCTCCCCATTTGTCAAGCTTCCTGCATCTCATTCCAGAGCAAAGAAAAATCACCCAGCAATCCATCAGGAAGGGGAAAAAACCACAAAACCTCCACAGCAGGTCTGTTGGATGGCATAGCAGTCCCTGGGGTGCTCAGGCTCCCTGACAGGCTCCTGGATGCCCCCCAGCCCATCTCCCTGGAGCAATGCCCCTCTGTCCCCAGTGCCAGGTGATTTCTGACAAATAATCTGCAGCAGAGTGGCTGCTGTGTGATGCAGGACAGTCCCAGGGGAGGCTGTTTCCAGGGGCAGGTTTCCATTGCCCCCCATGGGAACTGGAAGTGGGATGGTTTTGCAGAGGTTGTGCTCTCTGAGCTSCCCCTCCACTTGCAGCGTGCCAGGGAACTCAGTCACAAAGAGGAATTTCATATTGATTTCTATAGCTCTGCTGAAATTCTTTATTATGGAGCTGAGCACGGGGATGGAAAACTTCAAGGATGGCTTGAGCTGCTGAAGAGTTTTCTGAAAATCTGGGAGAAAGTGGAAAAGCCAGAGGAGGAGGAAAATACTCTGYTCTTAAAAGGCACAAATGAGGAGATAAAGAGTTTTGCAGGCTACGTGTTTCTTCTTTCTTCTGAAGGGAAATTATACCCAAATTCACATCTTCCTCCAGAAGCTTCTGATGAAATAGCAAGTTTTGGATTGAATGACTGCGTTAAAAGGTGTCCAGCCAACTCTGTTCTGCTGTACCGCACCTGTTTTATCTGTGAACACAGACCAAGGACTTTCTTTCCATTACCTTTTCATATTTTGGGGACTAGAAAAGGTCAAACTCATTCTTTGAACTGCATAGAAGAAGCTCTGTGGAACCCAGTAGATGTCACTGGGGTGAAGCTCAGTAGCTGGATGGGTGAAGGGCTGGTGGACAGCAAATTGAGCCCTGAAGGCAGACCAGGAGTTGRATTTGATGATCCATGTGGGTCCCTTACAACCAGGATATTCCATGATTCTGTGATGGTATTAATTAAAACTTGATCCTTTCCTTGTCAAGGGTCAGCTTTGCCTCCTAARGGCTCCTTCCCTGCTCACCCTTGCAGCCCCCAGTGCCTCCTGYAGTGAGTCCATCTCTCTTGGAGCTGCCTGCACGCTGCCAGCTGGCAGGAATTCCCTTTGACAGCCCCAATCTGTCACCAGCCAAACACCTTGAACTCCAGAGAGTATGGTTACGGACAGTATAGGAAAATAAAGGGGCTGTCCTCTCAAAGAATTTATTTTTAAAAAAAGTCACAAGCTTTTTTGCTGTTTAAAATAAAAATAAATTCAAAAGTCAGTGGGTTTTGGTTTGGTCTGTAGAATGTTGTTCTTAAAAATTGCCTTTCAGAGAGAGCACCCAGGGCTCTGCCTCAGCACCACTTGGGTTTCTCTGGGTGCAGAGCCAGRCAAATCAACAAATCCCTGCTCTTTTTCTCCTCTGATAATTCTGAAGAGTAGGAATGGCCCGTCATTGTTATTCTGTGTCACTGTCAACAAAACAGAGYACTTCTTTTGTGGCTTGCAAATAGCAAATAACTTAATAATGTCATACCATTATGCAAGAAACCATTACCTTGACTCTTAAATTAGAGAGGCTTTCAAATACGACCAGTTTGTCACTACCCTTTATGGCTTTCTTTGAATGGAACCAAGAATTCTCTTGCTTCTGAATAAAAAAAAATAAATATATTGTAGGGGGAGGAGCGATGTCACTGGATGCTTTGACACTTTTTTCTCTTTTTTGWGCAGGAGGAGGCAAATTCAACTTTCCAAATTCTCCTCCAAGACATTTGGCCAAAGGTTTTCCCCGGTCCTGGGCAGCAATGCTCAGGAACCCCTGGCTGGGAAAGCAACACCAGGAGTTTCACTGCTGCCTTCCAACTCCTCCATCCCCTCCATCCTCTCCATTCTCTCCATCCCCTCTCTCCTTTTTCCCAGACAGCTGTGGGGAAACGCTGCTGCTTCTTGGCAGTCACAGGCACACACACCACCGGAACCTCTGTGCCCACCAAACCTGCTCTCAGATAAGCAAGGAATACACATTAATCTAATTATAAGAGTCCTGTAGGAGCAAATATTTAGCTAATGAAATCAAGGTAAGGAAGAAAACAAAAAAAAAAAGAGCTTGTTTCAAATAGAGCTGACCAGGCTTTGTACAAACGACATCCTTCCCAAGAGCAATGTCTCAGCATCTCCCCTGGGGTTATCTCTGTTGGGGTGTGCTGGCTCAACTCATTAAACTCAACGGTTTCTCTGGGTATTTCACGTTTCTCTGCAGCCCCAAATCACACCTCAGTGAGGATTAGAAGAGCCATTGTTCTGCCAGTTCCCTGCATCCCTTACAGACCCCAGGCRGCAAGCGAGAGGGATTGTCCACAGGGAAAGCCAGAGCAAAGCCTTCCTCACAGAGCTGGCCTCAACTGCACACTAAATTTGGGTTAATTATGAACACATGCTCCAAGATAAAACTTGAAGGAAGCGCTGAGCATCAAATACACAATGAATCTAATTAACGTGAGCACAGCTAATTAGATTAGAATCTGTTCACAATATTGCATGTGTGCTCCAAACTGCTGGCTTTATGGGAGTAATTAAAAAAGTTAAGTAGGGTTGGAATTCACAAATCCAGCAGCTCCAATGATTTCCTCTTAAGCACGTGTTCTTTCCATATATTGTTGTTTTATTTTATTTCTTGAAGAAACTGTTWTCTGTGGGTCATTTGTTCCCCCAGAATTGGACAGATCCGAGTTCCCAGCGCTGCCACTCTCATCCAGGGAGATGGGCAATCGGCAGCTCCGGGCTCGTGGGGTGTTTTAGTGGTGGGATTTGGGTTGGGGATGTAGCACAGGCTCTCACCAAGAATTAGAAGCTGTTGTAAGGTCCTCACACCAGTTCTGGGAGGCTGTAGGAGAAGAAGATGGTGAATTTATGGCTGAAAATAGGGTGTTTTGCTTCTTCCAGTGATATCTGGAATGGTGAGCAGGCTAAGCAGCCTGCTGGGACTGACCCTGTCCCTGGGAGGAAGAACCAAGGGATGAAGGCTCTTGGAGCTCTGCTCAGCTGAGCCTACAGTGAGGAGGCTCCTGGAGATGGGCTATGGGGGATGGCCAGCAAATTCTACCAGCCCAGCCCAAAGCCCAGTGCAGCTCCTGTGGTCCCTTGCAGTCCCTGGCGGTGCTGGAGAGGGTCTCTGTACACCTAGAAGATTTATCATGTATCTTAGAAAGGCTTAGCTCCCTAGATGGATCATTTCCTAATGAAATTGGACTAACCTGAATCCTTACAGCTATTTATTTGACAATTGTTTCTGTTTTTTTACATCAATTCTAAAGGTGAGGGTTTGGTTTTTTTTAAGGAATTGTGGTTTTGGTCTGTGTTTCATGCTCCTTACTCCTACTGCTGCGGCTTTTTACTGTCACATAAAGACTGGTCTGGTAAAGGCTCCTGACAGACTCTTTGTAGCTGGAAATCCACYGCAGCTGATGCTGTTGGTTAAAGGYTGCTCTTGTGATCCCATCTTCTGATCAGTGAATCCAGCCTGGACCAAAAACCCTGCCTACACTCTGCACAGCCTGCACAGCCCCTGATCTGCAGCCCCTGCCCCATTCCTGCTGCCTCAGGAGCCTCCTGCCTGCTCCTGAGGCCTCATTTCGTTGCGTCGTACCTGGGGGGAAAATCGGATTTTTGCTCAATCTCAGCGTTGACAAAGCAGAGGAAATGAACAGGGTGGGGGAGACGCCATGGAAACTTGCCTGGGAATTTTGGACACTGGCACATCCAGCAGAGGCAGTTGGCTTTACTTAATTAAAATGACGGTTGTGCTGAAATACCTAATTAGATTCAGGCACCTGTAGCCAGACAACCGCAGCATTGTGYGCTGGCCCTGGTGGCAGCGATGTCACTGCTGTCCTCGGCAGCTCCCGCCTGGCACGGTGTCAGATGGATGCTCTGCTTCACTGGGCYGCTGCCTGTGCTGGGCCCTTCTCTCCCAGGGCTGCCCTGCAGAGCAATTTTCCAGCAGGGAATAAAATGAGCTTGACCTTTTGCGTGCACCTTGCAGCCAAAGTGCTCCGGGGTTCAGCTGATCAAGAAACATCTTCTGTCACCACCCTGGTGGCAGCCACAGTGGCAGGCCCCAGCAGCAGCCATGGATCTCAGGGAATTTGGGGTTTTAGGACTCTCAGCCCTAGGATCAGAGGAGGAAAAGGTTGGATTTTTGGGATATGTATATTTGTGCAGTGCTGTGTGTGCTGGGCCAGCCATGCACYGTCCTGGGGACAGAGAGTGGTCAGCAGTGGCAGTGGCACGTGGCTGAATAAAGACCCCTGGGTTTGTGTCCCTGCCTGCCACCAYGGTGCAGGGCTTCCTTCTGCTTCTGGCAGCAGATCCCAGATCCCTGTCACTGCACCCTGACCCCCACASCACCCTGTGCTGCACCTGCAGACCCTCCAGAGCTCCCCCAAACCAGGAGAGGGTTCTGCAGGGCTTGGCTGGAGTGGCTGGGCTCAGCCAGCTCTGTCAGGCCGTGCTCTGGGAGCTGGCCAGAGTCAAGACCGGGAGATTGCCAAGTGCTGACGCTCAGCTTTATCTTGCAATTGATCCAGAGGCAGAGGGAGYTGGAAGTTAATGGAGCTGGCTGTGGATTTAGACAGGTGAGGATTGCTTGCGCTCCCGTTATGGGCATGAATCACGAGCGATAGCCTCCCATTCCTTACTGCTGGAATGCAAAGGGCTCCCTGCAGCCCCAGGAGCCCCTCATGAGCTGCCACGATGCAGCTTTTGGGCCAGGGGGACATCCCCACCTCCGGGGATGCTGCACAGGGAGCAGCAGCCAGAGCACAATTTTGGGTGCCGGGAAGGAGAGCGAAACCCCCGAGCTGCTGGAACAATTTCATGAGTCACCGCGTCCTGAATTTCACTCCAGCCCACCCATCTGTCATGACTTGGCTGCAAGACAGAGCCGTGAATGAGCGATCTTCCCCCACGGAGCAGAGMGGGAACAGACGGGAATCCGCCCCGYGCTTCCAAAGTGGAGGTTTTGATTACCACGGAGCGCGGTAGCTGACAAGCTCCTCGAGGAGTAATTATTGTTGTGAAAGTCATGACAGAGCTTCACACGTGCAGTGAGCACTGCTGTGGAGGCACCAGGAGCAGCCCCAAAAAGGGATGGATGGCTGCACACAGCGTGGCCCTGAGCGCCTTTGGGGAGTGGTGATAGTTTTTCTGAGTCAGGTTTATTTGGGCCAGTCAAAAGTTTGATGTGGTTAGGATGATGCTTAGGGTTAGAGATGAGGTAATTATGAATACCTTCTATTCATAAGGGGGCTGCCACGGAGAGGGAAATATGGCCACAGAGCTCTGCTGGGAACGCCACCAGGACATGAGAGCTGTAGATCATCGTGATGGGGCCGTGTCTCACAACTGCATGGGGTGTGTGAGAAAAGGATGCTCAGGTCAGCACTTGTCCTTCCCGAGGCTGGGAGTTGATCCATCAGCCYTCTGGGAGCACTGTGGTGATGCTCACCAGCCCAGATGGCTGTGTRGTTTGCCCCTGGTGCTCAGCCCTCTCCCTCCTGTCAGCTGCTCAGATTGGAGTTATTGCTGCAGYGTTTCCCGGTCTTCTCGGAGCCAAAAGCACATCAGTACTTATTTTGTTTAATTTACGCTTAGATTCCTGTGCGGAGCTTCTCGCAGTTCTATCCCCAAAAATATGTTAGAGGAAAAGGTCAGCTCTTCAGGGCCCAGCACTCTATAAAGCCCATGGAAAGGGAATATAATACAGCAGATAGAGCAAAATTGGTTTCTCTGTTGCTGAAAACCCCTCAGGTCACCGGCTTGTTTGCCAGGCTCTGAGTAAATCATTTCTCTCCATTTCAACTGTTTCCCAAAGCACTTCCCATGGGGTGCCCAGCACCTCTGCTGCCTGGCTTGGAGCTGCAAGGTGCAAAAGCCTTGCTCCCAAATCTGACAGGAGGATATAGCTGGGTTTGGAAATTATGTTTGACCCTCCTTGCTCACAAAGCCTTTGCTAGTGGCAAAGTGGGGGAGAAAATCCTCYTCATTACTTGGTGAACAGTTCACTCGTTGTTACTGCTTGGGAAGCACCAGGCAATYTGGGAACCAGTCCTTGTCCAAAATCCATTTCATTTCAGAGCAAATCAAACTCTGGCTGTTTTCYTCCAATTGTGTTCCTGGCTCGTGAGGAGCAGAGGCATTTCCAAACAGAGATCTTTCCCATGAATGCTGATGAATACCGGGTTTTCCACAGCCRTAGGAGACCTTCCCAGCAGGTTCAGTGTATTGGACTTTCTTACACAGGGTGGGGGAGAGATTAYTTTTCCATCTCCTAGCTTTGGTGTCCTTTTCAAGCTAACAGTGGGTAGGATGGCTCCCAGCTCCCTGACCTTTCTGCACATCGTGCTGGGACACCCAAGAGCACATTTCCTTTCCCGGAGAAAAGAATCTGGTCCATCCTCTAGTGAGTGCCAGGCTGGGGAGGGATGTACAGGGAAGCTGACATCAACCTGTGTGGCTGGGAGAGAAAAAACTCTTTGTCAGGCTGACCCCTGTCTCCTGAGAGTCTGGGTAAAACCTTGAACACAATTTTATTCAGGAAGCATCCAAACACGGATGTGTTATCAGCCAACTTCCCTCCCTAAACTCATTTGCAGAAATTAATTTCAAGAAACATTCTGGAAAGAAAAAAGTTCTTACTGTTTTAGTGACCAGAGATGTGTTTAAAAAAAAAAAAAAATCCCTATTTCCCATTGAATGGAGCACTTGGTTCAACTCATAAGCAAACAACGTTGGTAAGTACTGCAGAACAAACCCATTCTCATTTAAATTTAGCTTGATTTCTAAATGAAACATTCCTAATAGATCACTGGAGCCTTTCGGGATTGTTTCTATTTAACATTATGACTTAGCAACTATCACATTCGGTGAAAGGAAAAACACTTTGCCAAATGTGCAGTCATTTAGGCGAGCCTGAAATGGGGAACAGCCTCTAAACAGATGGCCATGTTTTCTGAGCCTTGTTTGGGGCCCACTGACACTGGGGCTGAGGTGCTGTCCTGGATGTTTTTTCCAAGCATGGAAAAGTCCCAGGTTTTTCTCTCCACCCGTGTGAGGCTGGGTGATGTTTTGGTAAGATCTACAGGCAGGGGACCAGCCACGATGGGGAGGGCTTTAAACCTCTTCCCCATTTCGCCCCCTGCCTCCCACACCCATAAATTATTCACTTCATTGCAGAGATCTCATGAATTATTGATCTCAAATTTGGTGTCTCCTAGCAACATGTTTGCTGATTCCATTGCCATCCTTGTCCAGTCTCTCGGACACAGGGGATGTCTCCGGCCCCTCTCCCTCCATCTCCCCTCGCTCCCCCTGCCCAGAGCCGGTGTCACAGCATGGCTGAGCCCTCCTCTCTGCCTYTATGGGGACATGGGAAGAATTGGTTGAATCTCCCAAGTTAAACCCTCTTCTGAAGGCAAGACCTGTGGGGTTTGTGCCATCCCAGGACGAGCCAGTGGTAACTCCACGGAGGATGCTCCTGCCTGTCCTGATGTGGATCRGCTGCTCCAAAGCTGCTCCCAGAGCCCAGGTCACTGTGTTTGAACCTGGAAGTCACCTCCAGGAGTTTCCTGCCTCTCAAAAGAGAGGATCAAGGAAAACAAGCCAGCAGAGATGAACCTTTTCAAATAGTGYAGCTGGAAGGGGAAGTAGACCCCAAAATGACCTCTGTCTTGTMGCAAACTCTTCTGTGTGGTCAATTCCCTGGGAGAGCAGGTGAGGAGRAGCTTTGCAGCATCTCCCAGCCAAATGAGTACCAATCTGGGAAGGGATGCACAGGGAAGCTGACATGAGCCTGTGTGGTTTGTGGGAGACAAACTCTTTGTCAGGCTGACTCCCGAGAGTCTGGGTAAAACCTTGAACAC
>NW_026623410.1:1149560-1261473 GCF_030028575.1 Malurus melanocephalus | reverse complement strand
AACAAACCCAGCTGAGCCTGGTTTTGGGGCTGCCATGGGTCTGGAGGGTGTTTTTGGAGCAAAGTTTTCCTTCCAGGTCCAGTTGGAGCAGTCCCACACTCTGCAGGTACCTGACTGGATCCCCAGCATGAAGAAGGGGCTGATGCAGCCCCATGCTACAATCTCCTSTAAAACGCCACCTTCTCTCCCTATGTTTCATGCATAATTCAGAGGTTCCTCTAAAAATAAAGTTCCTCAGGCAGCTTTTGAAGCCTGAGTAATTTGCCTGSCTGCTCACGGGAGAGGTGAAGAGCTCTGCTCTCCCTCGGGGCCRCTCATGGAGGTCTGGCCGAGGTCCCAGCCGCGCTCGCTGCGGGTGCAGCTCTGGGAGCACAAACCTGCCTTGCACAGGGTGAGATCAAAGCCTCTGCCCTGTSAGGGCATCACTGGCCTCTGCCTTTCTCTTCCTGCAGGGACAGCTCACAAAAARCATCCACTGGTCTTGGTTTATTTTTTATTTTCTCCCTGGTTGTGCTGTGTCASTGGTGACCTGCGGTGACAGCAGCGCCGTGGGGCTTTCAGGGGACCGTGTCACGCAGAGCAGGAACAGCAGAGGTTGTTTGTTAACAAGACAGCAGCCACGAGGTGACTGCACTGGGCTGTCACCTGTTGGCTCACACACACACACAGAGGACTGTGCAAGGCAGGATGCAGGACATGTGCCCATGGGAATGTGTTTTCACTATGCTACATCACCCCCAACATGAGGTTTAATAGCCCGAGATCAGATTTGATAAAAAAGGAAAATCTTGGCCTTCCTCCAGTGCYTCTGCCTCCTCTGAGATATGCTGATGTTGTTCTGCTTGACTGAACCCAGGTATGCACCTAGATCCTGCTGTGCAAACTGTGCTCATCTTTATTCATATTTAGAGACCCTCAGTACAACATTTAAAAGACTACAAAGGGCAGAGCTGGAAGACTCTTCCTTCTTCTTTTGTTTTTTTAGTTTGCTGGCAACCCACAGGTTATTGCTGGAAACTCTTTTCTGATCAATGGACTGATTAAGACCTTCCTTATGCTGTCAATTATGCCAATTAGGTTTCCCTCTGCCTAGGAAAGGATCCCTGCCAGTTTTCCTGCAAATCTGCAGCGAGGGCGGGCGTTTCCGTGGGTGGGAGTGGCAGGCGGGCAGCAGAGTGGATCCCAGCTCTTCCTGTGCTTAATGGCCTTGGTAGCAAATCCCAGGAAAAGCAGAGCATGATCAAAGCAGCCCAAAAACTCTGCTGTTCAGCCCTGGCTCTTTGCWGGGCTCTCTGARGCTCACTYGYGCTCCCTGAGCAGCCAAGAATRGRTGGATCACTCAGGAATAAGAAAATGATGGGCAGCAGGCAAGAAGCCCTTTGCATTTTCTGCTGGTCTGTTAGAGTAATTTCCTGATTTCCCAAAATAGCAAGCAAAAGAAACAATCCTTTTTCCCTGGTATGACAATAATAAACGGGTCTGGAGTGTCTCTGTGCTCTGCTTGGGTAGAGTTGCAATCCTGAGAACCTCTGAATAAAACACTGCTTGTGCCACCATGGTGCCAGGGGCCAGCCCGGGAGTCTGTGCTGGTGAGGGAGCTAAGACCAGGACAAATCCCTGCATTTTGGACCTTTTTATTCCTTTCCACTTGGTGGGCACTGAAGCAGTGAGCCYCAGCATCACAGGGGTGATGATAAGTGAGTGAGTGATAAGTTAGTGATATCTGAGTGATAAGTGAGTGACAATCAAGTGATAAATAAGTGATAAGCATCCCCCTGTCTTTGAAAAGTTCCCAAGCAGCTGGGGACTGGCTCTTAATTTAAAATATTATTTCCAGACTGTGGCTGTTTGTGCAGGACTTCTCCTTTTGATACTTTTGAAGCTGACCTCATCTGGTTTTTCCTGTTTTGCTCTGATCTAAGCTCCCTGGGAGCCAGCAGGGTGAGCCTGGGTCTCGCTGGAGGTCAGGGGTCTCCTTGCTCAGCCYGAGCAGCCCCACAGCTGTGATTTCAGGGAACCTGGGAAGCGCCTGAGATCCATCTCACTGGACAGGAAATCAATATCTTGTTTTAAGATACTTTTCTATTGCTGTTGATTGCTTTATATTATATTAAGAGCCCTTCAGGGCTCTTTCTTGGAACCAGTGCTCTTTAATTTCTTTATCAATGACAGAGGCAGTGAGGCGAGGGCACCTCAGTGAGTTTGCAGATGACACGAAGCCAAGCAGCACATGACTCGACAAAAGGAAGGGATSCCACCCAGGGGGACCTGGACAAGCTGGACAGGAGGGACAMGAGGCACTGAGGGGTGGGAGAGGGTTCAGCAATGGGTGACAGAGCTGGGGAAGGGTCTGGAGCACAAATCTGAGGAGGAGAGACTCAGGAATTGTTTAGCTTGGAGAAAAAAGACTTGGGGAGACCTTATCACTCTCTACAAATTCCTGAAGGGAGGTTGTAGTCAGGTGAGGGTAGGGCTCTCCTCCCAGGTGATAAATGACAGGACAAAAGGAAATGGCCTCTAAGTTGYACAAGAGGAAATTTAGACTGGATACCACCAAAACTTTCTCCACTGAAAGCATTGTCAWGCATTGGAAACAAGCTGCCTAGGGAAACAGGAATTCTCCCTCATCCCCCCAACTTTCTCTGCTAACAAAAATGATGCTTCTTGCTCTGCAGCTATTGGTTCCAGCATGGAAAACATGTGTAATTGAATTGGAGACAGCTGCTTGGGATTAGCAGAGAGCCCAAAGAGTTACTGCGAGATAGCCACAGCTGTGTGCACTTGACTGTGCTCCTAATCACGGGAAGGCAGCACCTTCATCACTGTCAYTGGCTCGGCCACGGAAGGAAAGATCAGATAGCAGAGCTCTAACACAGGAAAAGGAAGGAGGTAGAGGGTGGAGATGTGCCAATTCAGCTGGGCCATCTGGCAGATGAAGATATTGAAGAAATATCCCCAGGTCCTTGGATGGTGCCAGGGTGGCCAGCGCTCCGAGTTTCTCCTTTCCTGGTGGTAGAAAGCACAAACCTTGTTGTGTTCCAGCATGGATTGAAGGGGCTAAAAAGCAGAGAAGTTCCCAGCCTTTCCCAGGCCAGATAAGGAGGCAAACCCCTTGGCTGTAGAGTAAAGAGCCAAAAGCTGCTGTGCTTGGAGTGCTGGGACATGAGGCAGATGGGTTTTTTTTTCCTTTTTAATCTAAGCCGAGCAGGCACCTGAAGGGGAAGGCAGAGCTCCAGTGCCTTGTTCAGATACCGAGGGCTGTGCAGGCAGGAAGGCTGTGGGACCCTTGAGGACWCTTTTATCTCAGGAACAGCAGGATTTACCTTTTGCTGCATCTTTCCCTGTAATTACTGAGCGCTGCTGGTTCTGTGAGAGTCCCTCCCCAGGCAGCAGGGAGGGCAGAGCTCCCTGAACGGATGGGCAGAGAGGGTTAAATGTGAGAGGGAAAAGAGCCAGGGCAGGCTCAGATCTCCACAGCCCATCAGCCCCCCACAGCCAGGGGCAAAAGGCAAATTGTGGCTCTCACCAGCTCGGGGYTGAATCTCTGCTCTCCTCTGGTGAGGCACAGCATGGGCCAGCCCAGCGCCTGACACTGGTTCATGTTTTGTTTCCTGTGAAAGAGGCCAGCTGAGAATCACACTGTGGAATAGGTGTAGAACAGAGAATTTTGGGGTCCCTGACAGCTCCTCCCGTGCCTGTGAGAGGGGCTGAGTGAGAAGAAAATTTGTGCAAGCCCAGCTCCCTGCAGAACGTTTCCGGCAGGGCTGACGAGGAGCTCTCCCTTTGGCTCGGAGGCTCCTCGGGGCCCCTTTGGAGATGCAGACAAAGACATTCCCTGTCTCTGAGAGCATCTCCCTGCTCCAGTGGGAACGTGCAGAGCATCAGAAGAGCCTGTCCCTGCTGTCACACACCTCTGCTGTGCTGTCCCTGCAGGAGCCAGGACGTTCTCCCCATCCCTGTGCCCCTCAGCCCTGGACTGTGCACTGACCCGGGGCTGGGCTGGCCATGTCCCACTGTGTCACACCCAGCTGGCTGGCAACTAAACAGGAATATTTGGCCACTGTTCCTCTGGGAACAGGATCTTCCTCGCCAGGGCACTTGTTGCCTGCACAGGAATTTGTGTTTGAGCTGGCACGGCTGTCAGGGACGGAGAGGCTCCGGATGCTGCGGCATTCCCGCGTCTGTCCCTTTGCAGCACTCCATAAATTCAGGCTGGGAATATTTGTTGTAACAGCGTGACCCATTTAGYACGGGGGAATGTCTCCTGCTGAAGTGACAGGTTTAACATTTCCCTTTAACCGGTACAGATTGTGCCACYCCTGGGTAATGTGTGAACAAATCACGTTGTTAGCGCTGCGCCATAAACCACTTTTATCTCGGGCCGGGAGAAGCCACAGAGACCTTGCTGACACCACCACGGCTTTGAAATCTTGGGGGCAGACCTGAAACCTGCTGATATTGGCTGCCCAGCACTGTGCTGTAGAAGCCTTGAGCTRTGGTRGYTCCAGTTCCTGCTGGAAGACCCCCTGGATAAAGCTGTGTGCTCTGCACCAAGGCAGTGTCTGGATCATTTTTAACCATTTACATCCCTGYACAGCTGGCCACTGGCTGTGACCCAAATCAGGCAGGTTGGTGACCCAGGTGACTCTGTCCCTGCCAGGGCCCACCACGGGCATTCTGTGAGCCCTGTCCCTGCAGAGCCTGGAGCTCCTTGRTTTGGCTCTGCTCTGGGATGCTCAGGGCTGTTYTCATCCCRGGAAGGATTTAG
This sequence comes from Malurus melanocephalus, assembly GCF_030028575.1. Classification (NCBI taxonomy): domain Eukaryota; kingdom Metazoa; phylum Chordata; class Aves; order Passeriformes; family Maluridae; genus Malurus; species Malurus melanocephalus. The sequence goes on along the minus strand of NW_026623410.1, from coordinate 1,256,705 downwards.
CTGGTGTCTCTGCCTARAAGTACAGACGCTGCTTCCAGSTCTGCTGCCTGCATGATTTTTTCCCTCATTGAGTAAAAGAGAGGAGGGACTGGGTGCACAGTAATGATTTTCCTCTCCTCACATTTGGCTGCTCATGGGTACTGGCTCAAATGCAAGGAAGCACATCAATAAGGAGCAGCAGTGGCAGACAGGCTCCCAGGAAAGCCTTTCATCTCCAAACCAGGCCTGGCTGCAAGGCTGCAAGGCTCAGACAAAGACAAAACCCCAGGAAAAGGAGCAGCCTGAGAAAGCTGGAATACACTGGAGTGAGCCCAGTGGAAGGCTTTGAGGTGGGCTGAGCACAGGTGAGGAGAGGCCAAAAGCACCAGCAGGTTTGGGGGATGTAACTGCTGGCTCAAGATACAAAATGGGAGGGTTCTTGAGGGAACAGATGAATACAGCACGAAGAAATTGAGAGCAAAGCTTCCCAAGGAGCAGACCCAAAGGAAACGCAGAGCTTTCCATCATCCCCACATGTCTGTGCTCCCTTCCTCCCGCCCCTCCTGTGCTGGCAGAGCACCTCACAGGTGGTGTTGYTTCTACGCCTCCGTTCCTTTTCTCCTGGTGCAATCTCTCCCTCTTTAAAGAGCACTCCCAGCAGCCACCAGGTGGGTTGGTGAGTTATGGCTGCCTTGTGGAGCTGCCAGCTGGAGTCACGATGAACTTTACTTGTGCCATAAATCTCATGCCCGACCCCTCTCTCAACCACGGCTTGGCTACAACTCCTCTATCGCAAAAAAAAAAGTTGAAGGGTAGAGGCAGCACTTTGTCCTGCTCAGGAACAAGAAGCTCCCAGCTGGTTCTTGGGTGACCACTGGTTAGCCCTGACCCCCTCTTAGATGCTTATCCCTCTAAAAATATCCCACTCATGATTCAGCAGGGCATTGATCACGCAGACTTTTATTAATGATTGAGGACTGTGCTGATCAGCCAGGTAGCAAATACAGTGTAATTCTTCTAAAGTGCTGTGCAGTTGTGGATGAAGACACTGTCAGGGCGCAGAGGAATTATGAGTGCTCGTGAGGAGTTTAATGCTGTGCACAAATGGACTGGTGAGATCCTTGGATGAATAAAGAGGGAAAGGCTAACGAGAGATATGGGCTGGTGCTGGCACTTACTGATTTGCCTACACGTCTAAAAGCGCATGGAGGAGAACTGGGAGAGCTCGAGGAAGGGTCATCTCTAAAAGCCACTTTAAGAGAGAAACGTAATGGTTGCAGCTCATTTAGTTTGTCCAGAAGATTGAGATGGTTTGAAGACAGTTTTGTAAAAATCCGTGTGAGGAGATTATACTTCCAAGTCTATTTATTTAAAGGCTTGTTTACACACAGGGCTTTTAAAGCAGGCTAAGCCATAAAAAAGATTAAGGACAGGATGCCCTAATGTTTTTTTTATGCAGGGAGTGTAATTGACCCTCAGATGTTCCACCACAACTCCAATCAAGCTGTTTCATCGTGTGGCATTTCAAAGACAGATTTTGATGACTCTTCAAAGAGCCRGGGTGTAGCTGGAACAAACTGTCCRGAACAAGCAAATGATGCTCTGGGATGGTCAGAGCAGTGTCCCCTGTTGGGGTAGCTGCCTTTCCATGGAAGGGGATGGATGGGAATTGTCCCCACAGCCGGCCAAGGAGGGTGTTCATTGCACAGCAATGTTCAATTGTTCATTGAACACAGGGTGTTCATTGCACAGCAGCCTCCAGTGAGTGTTGGGGGCGAGGGCAGGCGGTGTCTGGTGGCACAGGAGAGGCACAAATGCAGGACACCCGCCCTGTCACCTGCACGCTGAGCCCTCCAAGGACACTGGGCAGAGCACAGGCTCTGCTCCTCTCYCCCATCTCCTCCCGTTCCCTTTATTTTTCCCTGCCTTGTTGCCRGGTAACTCTGTTTGCCCAGCATGGAAGGACTCTGTTTTCAGAAGAGTTTCAAAACCAAAGCCTTTCTTCTTCAAACATAAGAAATGATTAATCAGAAACTTTGCTTGGTTTTTAGGTTTAGGGTTTTTTTATGCAACTASAGGCAGCAGGAAAGAAAAACAAAACCGAAGAAGGAGTAAGCTTAAAAACTTTTAAGTACAAACATGAACAGATCTGTTTGATACTTTTGGCTAAGCTCATCCTTAAACTGAATCTGACTTTGAGGTTTCAAGGCTGTCATAGGTGTGGTAGCACTTGAGACAAGCAGAGAGTGAGCACTTGATGTGGCTTAAAAGGGGAGAGTCCTTCCCCTGACTCAGCGGGGCTCTTTGCCCCTTTTTCAGATCGTGGTCTTATTTTTCAGACCATGGGCTCGTTTTTCAGACCATGGTCTGGTTTTTCCCTCAAGCACAGCACTCTCCTGCTGCTCCTCCTGCATCATTTGCAAACTCCCAGAGGTTTCTCTGTGTTAAGAATCAAGTCCTCCACAAAGCCAGGGGAAGCTTCAATTTCTCTTTTCTTTCACGGCACAGAGGCGGTTCGTGGCTCTCTCTGCAGGCTTTAAAACAGCTTGAAAAATGTCCATCAGACCGCCCAGTGCTTTCTGAGAGAACAGGTCACCAGTCTGCAGGGATGGATTTGGGGTTCTCAGCCTCGCACTCCAGGGACCGGGCTTCCCCTGGCAGATTTCTCTTTCCCCAGCGCGGATCAGATTAAACTGTTATCTCCATCTAAAATGCAATGGATTTCTCTTCTGCCTGCCACAGCCCACGTCAGAAGCAGATATTATATCACAGCGCAGYCTGTGAAACGCTAATCAGACACCTAACGGGAAATGTTTAGAATAATGAGCTGAAAAAAACTGTGAAACGCATTCCCTGTGGCAAAGGGGAAGCTGCGGGGAAGATGTTTTGCTGTGGTCCAGGAAAGTGTTCTGCATTTCTCAAAAAGAGAGATGTGAAGCAGCCCTAAGCCTGCCTTCTGAATATAACTAAATCAGGTAAAATGGGCACGACAGGATTTTTCAGAAGGCAATGGGTCAGTGCCCAGCTTTTATTGGGGTGCATAAATGAGAGCTTTAGCGAAGAGTTCATCAATAACAGCGAAGAATTCAGAAGCTGCAGGGACGCAGCTCTGCACCTTAACCCAGAGAAGCATCTCAGTGTCCAAGTGGCCGCCCCGAGCTTTGGGGCACATCCTCCTCCTCTTCCTCCTCTTYTGCCTCTGCTCGTTCCGCCTTGGAGCAGGAGCTGCCGCGGTGCCGGGATGCAGAGCACGTCAAAGAGGGATGCAGCCGCCTTGATCTGGTGCAAACTGGTGAGAAATGCATAATGCATGGCTTTAGGCACCGCTGCCTTTTYCCCAGGACATTTTCAAACCTCTCTCCTGCTGTCTGGGACCTTGGCTCGGCTCAGGCATGGCTGGATGTGCCGGHTCCCAGCAGCTGCGGGTGTTTTCCTTGATGTTCGGAGGAGTCCTTGCTTTTTCCCACCCACATGCTGCTCGGGCTTCGTCTGCTGCCTCCAAGGCCGAGCAGAGCAGGATTGCGCTCAGAAAATGTGTGTGATTTATTGCACCTCCCCGCAGGGAGGGAAGCGCCAGCGGGGAGCGTGATTGACATCAGCGTACACAACTCACAAAATCCTTTCATCTTGGTGCTGGCAYCAGCAGCTCTCTGGTCCCAAATTCTTCTCTCCATGGGATGACTTCTCCTGWGTATGAAGTCCATGCCTGGAGTGCAACCGGCTCCACCAAATAAATGGCTAAAACTTGAGTAAAATGAGAGGCAACCTTTTTTTGTCAATGCTTAACACTTCAGAGTGCTGGGTTTGATCCCTGCCGGTGGGAGAACAACAGGGGTCAGGTGAGCATTCCCCCTCCATCCTCCATCCCCTCCTGGTCAGACAGGGGTTTAAATGTCTCCTTCCCTTGGGATTTGCTCCTTTGAGCCTCTGCCCTGGCTTTTTGCTGCTGCACAGCCACGCTTATTAGTTCCTGGAAATACAGAGCATTATTTCCATTGCAATTCATTAGAGTCACTGAGACGCAAACTCAGGAGGAAGGGAACAAGAGGATGCTGCAGGTAAAGGTTTTCAGCAGGCAGAGGAGAAAAGGAAAGAAAATCAAACCCTTGCCATCTAATAGCACAGAAAAGCCTATTGTAAGGTAGYGCTGTTGAGGAGCCACGCCAGCCTGAAGAGCCATTTTCAAGGACACTGCTGGGAGGCAATCCYGGAGCAAAGAAATTGCGTGGAGGAGCAGGAGAGAGGGGCAGGACAAGCAGGGCACAGCAGTGGGTGCCAGGAGGACAAGAGCTAATTGGGTTTAGCCACCACTCTCRTGGGATGTGCTGCCCTTTGCACCCCCTTGGAGAGGGGTAGAGAGGGAATATCGAAAATCTGAATATAAAAAAATCAATGTCTCTGCTGGTATTTGGAGAATTACTGCCAGCACTGCGGGACAAAATGGAGCAAAATATGGCAAGAGGTGAAGGTCGCTGTGGCAGCCTCAGGGTGYCCACCTGGGACCCAGGAGCAGCATCCCACCTCAGCAGCATCRTTTTTATCATTGCATGGATGCCTGCTGGAGCAGCAGGAGCAGTCCTTGTGCGGGAGGAGGAGGCACTTCACTGGCACTCCGTTAAAATCAAACCGAAACCAGCCTGTGGGTGGCTGCTTGAATGCTTGCCAGCAGGAAAGAAGGTGGAAAAAATAAAATTATTGCTTTGCAAATGACCTTTTTCTCTAGGGTTTATCCAGGCTCTTAGTGTTATTCTTGATGAGCCAAAAAAAAAAAAAGAAAATGAAAGGAAAAATTCTTTAATTTAAACATGATTGGAAAAAAAAATATAACGGCAGTGTAAATGTCCAACACAATTAATTTTGCAAAGGCAGAAGGCAAATGGTCCCTCTGCAGTCCCTGTAAAAACTCCAAAAATGGAGAGACACCTGAATGAGGGAATCCCAGGAACAGATTGAGCCTATTTTGGCGTGCTTTGCCAGTGAGTCATGTCTGTGAGAGAGAGAAAAGCTGCTTGGGACATCATGGGAGCCTTGTAGCTGTGCATTTCCAGCAGACACAGGCTGTGCCATGCTGCCCATCCCACTGGGGGCCAGAGGAGCATTTCCATGCTCCAAATTCATATTTTCCACGGGGTCCAGCCAGGCAGGACAAGGGCTGAAGTGTGCTGATTGCTTTGTGCCAACAGATTTATGCAGCAAGAAAACACGGGGGGTTTGCTCAATAACGAGCAAAAAAAAAAAAAAAAAAAAAAAAAAAAAAAAAAAAAAAAAAAAAAAAAAAAAAAAAAAAGCTATGAATTTAAAATAATTCATGATTGAAGCACTGAGGTCCTTGTGCCAGGCTGGGTGTTCAGGCAGGTACAGCTGTGACAGGCAGGCTCCCCTGCTACCTGAGCAGCAGCACAGGCCAGGGATGAGGAGTGTCCTGAGGGAGGGATGTGTTTGTGTGCTGAAGAGTCACAGATAATGGATGGAGGAGAGTGGGATGGGAGCGTGGAAACTGCTSCAGCCACCAAGAATACCTCTGCAGAGCTGTGGCCAGGTCCTGGAAGGGTTGGGTTAGAGGATGGGGATGCAAATGCTGAGGTTTTCATGGAGCTGCGTGGCAACCAAGCAGCTTGAGGGATGTGCAAGCAGAACAAGTTCTCATCCTTCCCTTGCCAAGGAGAGCCGTGGGGAGAAATGACCATGGGTGCAGAGCCAGGGAGAAGGGAGAGGGAAGGAGCCAGCAAGTGTCACCAATATTCCCCAAAATCTACAGCTGGGCTCAGTAGGAAGGTGTGACTGTAACTGGAAGTGGAGCAGGAAATGTGGTGAGGATGGAGATGGCAATGGAGTAAGGTCCCATGCACAGGTGGCTGTCAGCGTGTGTCAGTGACATAATCTTCAGTGTCTCTGTGGTCTGAGCACCCCTGGGTTCCAGGAGCCTGGACAGGAGGCTCATACCCAAGGAAAAGCAGGTGGGGTGAGCTCTGTGTGCCTGTGCCACAAAGCACATCAGGGTCAGGGCTGCGAGGCAGCGATCGCCAGTGCCTGCAGCATCCCGGGCTTGGGGCTCCTGATGGAGGCAGCAATCCTGGACACATCTCCTGGAAGGGCGAGGGGAGCGGGAATGGCAGCCAGAGCCTGCCATGGCAACGGGGCCGCTGCTGCGGAGTGATGAATGAACCCGAGCCCCGCGGGAGGAGCTGCTCTGCCTCGGAGAGGATGAGCCTTGCACGGGGCTSTGACGGGCCAGACCCAGCACCAGAGAGAGAAATGGCAGCAGAGAGGGTCCTGCCCGTGTCAGCACCTCACCCAGAGACCCTGCCAAAGGCAGCAGGGCTGAGAGGATTGGAAAGCCCTGGGGGCTATGCAGCCCGGGCTCACAGGGCTGCCAGGGAGGGTGGGCAAGCCCAGGCTGTGGGCAGGGTGATGGTTGGCACAGCCTGCACACCCAAAATTCCCCAGGATGATGCTTCCCCGGGTTTTGTGTTTGGCAGGACAGATGGCCCCACAAACACAGCCAAAACYCATTTATCCTGAGAGCTGAGCTCAGACCCTCTGCAGACAGCCCAGCCTGCAGATAACATCTCCAGCCCTGTGAAGGGCCAAGGCTGATTTACACGCTTCCTTATAAATTTAGCAACTCAGAGTCAACAAGAGCAACCAGGCTCAAACCATGAACACAGACATGAGGATGACAGGTCTCTCCTCCCTCCACAGAAGCAGAAGCCTCTTGTGGCTGCAATGTTGCCTGAAATGAGATTTTTTTCTGCCGTTGAAGGGATTTGCATTTGGGTTCCCACATGGGGAACCAGCTCAGGGCTCCCCAGTGCTGCCCCTCGGGGAGCTGGCAGGGAGGGGTTTCCAACACGAGCAGCACCCGGAGGATGCCCTATGAGGGCTCAGAGGTGCTCTCTGCCAAATACCAGGGCCCTGGAGTTAAGAACACACCAAATAATTCATAGGGAGGAMTGAATTATTAAACAGCTTCTCATTATTGCCATCCTAATTACAGACCSTTAATTCCATACCTAGAAGGTGCTGTGGAATTCTTGCTGAATCATATCTTGCTGGTCCCAGATTCGAGGGTTTCAACGTGTCTGTGGAGCTGCAAGGTAAAAGCAAAGCTGGGTGAGCCAGSGCAGGAACCTCAGGGGCAATTTCACCATCCCCTCTGCAGCAAAATAAATAATTTAGAAAATCCCTTTCCCCCAAACCCCGGACAATTTTCAGCATCTCGAACCACCTCGCTGCATGCAATGGCAATAAATTGTAACAGAATGAGGAATTTGGATACCAGAGGACACGGATCTGTTTGTGGGAAGCCGAACTTTGTCCAAAGTGCCTTGTGGTGCCCGGGTGATCCCGGGAGGAGCCAGGCTGCCCGCGATGCTTCACCCGCCGCGGGCAGCTGCGTGTTCCAGGGGTGCCCACACTCCGGGACCTCTCCCGTGGTCAACTCTGCACTTTGGCAGCTTCCCCAGCATCTCCCAGGAGCGCTGATGGGCTCCACGTGGGTCCGAGAGGAGAAAGGATCATTCGGGGGAAATGGCACTTTTGCCTGATTTGTGCGACTTTCCCCTCGCTTTTACGGCAGCCCATAAAATGGATGGTCCGTGTGAAAGGACGCGGGCAGGTGATCGCAGCTCGGCTGAGCTCAGCCCCGCGTYCCGGAGCTGCCTGGGGAGGCTCCAGCCATCGGCTCCATCTGGGCCGTGTCACCGCTGCGTTTTTCACCAGCAATCCTGAGCTATCTGGGGACTTTCCGGGAAAAGTGCCTGGGCGGGGGGGAAACGCTCCTTTCTCCTCGGGAGCGCAGGAGACAGCCACAACTCTATTTTCAGGCGAGGTTTCCAAGGCACTTGTTTACCAGCACTGCCAAGGGAAGCTGTTATCACACTGGCACGGCTGACAGCTCTGTCTGCAGCTGACTTTCCAGGGGAAGAACCTCACAAGCGCCGGAGGCAGCGTGGGAGGGACGCGGCAGCTGCATGCACTCGAAACCCCGAATCAATCAGTTCCTGAGCCAAGGGACAGTGCCCCCTGAAAGGAATGGGGGAGATGTCTTTGCTAACAAGCTGTGGGGTCTGCTGGGAGATAAGGCCAGATACCGATAGGTGAGARGAGCAATGGGAGGAAACATAAATTMCAGAGGAATTCCACCCATTCACACAGATTGTTACTCACCCGAGGCAGTGCTAAATCGCTGGACTGAGAGAAAAAGAACGGAGACACGAAGAATAAGAAGGGGTCGGGATGCACATTAGATGGGGGTCTGTATTTGGGGAGTATGTACCTCTCAAATACCTCAGTCAATAGGGGAAGAGAGAGGCAAATGTGGCCGGGAAATTGGGATAAAAAGGAAGCTGCAACCTCTATCAATTCGGGAGACCCCCACAGAAATGTCCCATGGCCACTCCCTTTATTCGAATAAGGTTACAGGACTCCTCTGTCTCCTTTTTGCACATAAACCTCTGCTGTTTGTGGATTAATTTTGCTAACACCTCCTTGTCCCTGCTGGGGTGAAACCTGTCCCTGCTGGCTGATGCCAGAGGGTCGGGGGGTCCCTTTGGGGTGCTGCCTGCTCTGGGAGCTGGCTCATCCCCAGACATCAGCAGGGACAGTGTCGGGGGGTGGCAGTGCCATGATGATCCCTGCCGAGCATCCCCCTCCGAGCCTGTCACATCAGCTGGGTCCAAACCTGATGTCCTGGCCGTGCTGTGATGTGCAGGGTCTCTGGAGCAGCTCTCCTGGAGGCTGTGCCGCTCTCTCTGCTGTGTTTCTCTCAGCCAGTCATTAGCTAATTACCTGGGAAGCCAATTGGGCTTGCCCGGATCCATTTATTCACTGCACAGCCATGCTGTGCTGGTTTCTCCCGGGCCCACAAGCTGTGCAGAGCTTCTCCAGGCACTGATAACAAGGGCTCAGGATCTGTGTCAGGAAGCACTGAGCTGCCCTGGTGGAGCAGGAAGCAGCACCCACCCTCCTTGTGCCCTTTTTGCAGGGTGGAATCTGTGCAGGGGTCTCATCCTGCCCCAGCTGCTGCTGTTTCTGCCAGGACCCCCATCCTGCACACCCTGAATGCTGCTGCCACATCAATTCACGCTCGGGAGCTGGCATGGGGCACCCATCCCTCTTCTGGCCGGGCTCTCCATCCTGCAGAGTGACCACGGASAGCCAGGGGAGCGAGGGGACACTGCTCCTGCAGACAGGGACACGCACTGCGGGGACACGAGGGACCCCAGTGCACATCTGGGGTGTGAAATCCTACTCAGCCCCGTTTCAGCCTGGTGCAGGAGGCACCCCAGGGAGCACGCTGTGAAGATTCCAGCCTTACGTCAGTCCCCCATCAATTTCCCGGGGTAATGAAGAGGTAATTAAATTTTGCAGTGGAAGGGAAGCTTCTCCAATGGCAGGAGCACATTGTAGCTGCCGAGCTCATCAGGGGAAACGCCGGGCTCCAAATTAAATGCGTTTACTGTTTCATGTACCCTCACTTGCGATCGGTGTAATGAATCTGGAAATTAATTGTTTGCCCATTTAAAACAAGTCCCCTCTTGCACCGCGCCGCGCTCCCCTCCTCCCAGCCGCCCGTAATTTGATATTTCAGWTAGAAAACAAATTGACATTCATTGGAAAATCAATCTTTTCATTGTTTAACTCTCATTTCTCTGGGGAACGTGTGGGAATGGAATTACATCCTCTGCCAGGAGCCCTTCCCGAATGCCTAACGCAGGCTGGGGAGCAGGGAGGTTCCCCCCACCCCGGGAAACACCGGGACCCGCGTCCGTGGCGCTGCCCAAGCAGGAACGCCAGCCAGTWGCCTCGGTAATGAGCCCAATAATGGATTCTGTCATTTATTAGCCGGGATGAAACGGGAAGTGCTTGTTGTGGCGGGGGAGACGGCGACAAAGAGCGTGAAGAGCAGCCTGAAGACGCTCCGCCTTGTATTTATCCGGGCTGGGGAGGGGAAGGGCGAACAAAACGGGTCATTTTGAGTCAGTTCGCGAAAAGATCGGCTCCTTGTCCTCACACACCGCTGCTCCTGCCACCAGGGTCCCCAGGGTGCTTTTGCCTGTCCAGCTGTCCCCTTTGCAGGACAGAGCAGTGCCCATCCATGGCTTCTCTTTTTCCCTCTAAGTGGACGTTCTAAGCATGCCGTGCAGCTGGCCTGGCAGTGATCCCTTTGCTTCCCACGGAGACTCTCGCTGCTGGAATAAACTGCTGTTTTTATGGGTAACATTGGTTGTCTTTTACGCTTACTGCAGGAAAATGAATAGCCACTTTTATGCAAAAAGGTTTTACTGCGATATCAGAAAGTGCTAATGAATACACAGAACCAAATTATATGGGACCCCATGAGTCAAAAGGCCCGGACAGAGATTTACAGCAAAAACCAGTGGCAGGCAAAGATAAAAGCCTGCAACCGAAGCAGGTCATATAATTAATATTGGGGACAATAAATTTGGGAAAAATTGAGCTGTCAGTTCCTTCCACCCGGACTCCCAGCTCCATTTCAAAGCTAAATAACTTGTAATCCCAAGGAGTTAAAGCAGCAGATAGAGCACCAGGGCAAAAGCAGCACCTGCATTTGCAGGGGATGAGGTTTCCTCTCCCAGGGCACTCCAGCAAAGGGGCTTCTGACCACCCAGCAGAGGTGCAGGGTSTCARGGRCACCTGCAGGGAAGCCAAARARGGACTGTCCATCAGGATCTGTTGTTACAGGATGAGGAGGAACGGGTTCAAACTGAACCAGGGGAAATTTAGGTCAAACATATGGAAAAAATTCTTGACTGTGGTGGTGTGAGGAACTGGAAAAGGTTCTCCTGAGAAGCTTTGGGTGTCCCATCCCTGGAAGTGTCCAAGGCCAGGTTGGATGGGGCTCACAGCAGCCTGGCCTAGTGAGAGGTGTCCCTGCYCATGGCAGAGGTGTGGAATGAGATGATTTTTAAGGCCCCTTCCAACYCAAACCATTCTGTGATTCTATTTGGAGGAACTGCCTGGGAGCCACCAGAGCACCCACTGGTATCTCTGGGGAGAACCAGCCCATATTCAGTTCCTCTAACAACCCTGGCAGGCCGGGAGGGAAGATTAAACTCCCTAAAGTGAGATGTTTAAGGTGCAATCCTGCTGCTGTTCCCCACGCCCAGCCTGTCCCTCTCCCCCTTCAGCCCTTTGGCACAGGGAGCAGTGGCAGTGGCGCTGTGACAGACAGCGTGTCACTCTCTGCAGCCCCATAATCACATTGCCTCCCTTCTCTCACATTCTCACTTAGCAACACCATACCAGCATCTTTGTCAGCTGCATATTAGGAACCATTCGTCATAAAAAATTAAGGGCTATGAAAATAAAGTGACCTCTCCGAGGGCTTCAATTACACTGCAAGGTAATTGTGTCTTCCCCGGGCCTCCATCAGGGTGTTTGGGAGTCTTCAGGAACAATTTATGTATTTATTACAGTTTAAGTACCCTTAGCCCTCAGCTCTTTCCAGTAATGAAAATATATAGCGCAAAGCCCAGCAAATACAGACTGAGCCATGTGTGAAATATGATGGCAATGGTTCTCAGCCATCACAGCGTGGAGAGGAGTGRCTGAAACCCCCACCACCCCCACGGGCCTCACAGCTGCCCCCACAACACCTGCACAGGGCACAAAGGGGTGGCAGGACAAGGGGAATCACAGAAATGGGTCAGGGGCTTAAAACCACCAAGCCTGGGAATGGTACCAGGGCAAGGTGAAAAACCTTTCCCAGAAAAAAAAAAAAACAGATTCATTATTGTTCTTGGCACTAGGAATTGGCACAGAAAGGCAGAGCAGGCTTTATTTTATTGCATGTTGTTTGGGGTTTTTCCTGCAAAGCCGTTTTTGTGCACAAACCCCTTTGCAGGGAAGGGCTGCAGAGGCAGGTTCAGCTCCTTGCACACCAAAAGCGGGGCTGGGGCTGGGGCTCTTTCTGCCTGGGGGTTTATCCAAAGCAGAGTCAGGACACAGAGGCTTCACCTCAGCTCTGAGATGGGGTGCAGGTGACCCCTGCTGCAGCCATGCCCTGATGCTGATGTGTCCCCACGTGAGCTGGCGGGTCTGGCCACCACAGCTCCCTCCCTGCCTGGGACACACTCCATGAAAGGAGAAAAGATGCTGTGAAAAACACGGTAATTTAGATCCTCCCCTGCCAATTCCCAGCCTTGAGGCAGGGAAAAGTCATCTGAAGGGACCAGGATTCCTTCTTCCCTCAGCTCTAAGGATCAGGTCTCCCTGGACTGCTCAGCACAGCCAAAATCTGAGCTGGAGGTGCAACAGATAAAAAAAGAGCCTTGTAAGATGCCACTGGAAAAAGAAAGACAATTTTTTTTTTCTTGTCAGAAAGACACAGAGTCCTACACCTCGGGTGAGAAAGAGACGATTTAACAAGAAAAAGATGTCACTAAATCCCCGGGCTATAAATCATTCTTCTTACAGTCTTGCAGCAAAAACATTTAACAGCCGTTCTGTGCAATCCGAGTGCAGGAGCCCGGGTGGGGGATTGCACCTGATCCAGGATAAACGGGCAAAACGGGCCCAGCCACTTGTTTTATAGCTGTAGGAGAATTATACAGCACCTGGGAAATATTTCCTGCTGCTGCTGAGTTGCAGGCTAACGTCATGAAGACGATGCAGCCGGCAGTAGATGTGTCTGGAAGATTCAAGGACTGTGTGCTGGGGGCACCCTGGGAGGAGATGTTTCAATAAAAAGCTTCTGGTCATCCATGCAGGTGCCTTCATCAGGCAATTTACAATTTATTTAATTTTTTTGTGCAAATAAAAAGAAAGAAGAAAAAAATCTGCTGCATTAAAATAGAAAATTTTGCCAACTAATTTGTGCTAACAGCATCCCACCCACAGGGTCTGGATTGTGATGTCGTGGGGAAACCTCCACTTGGGATTTGTGTGAGCAGGGTGAGTGTCAGGGGAATTTCCAAAGGGTTCAGATGGACGTATCCAGATGCAGAAATCATTAAGCCAGATGCAGGAGGATGGTCCATTGCTGCATGGATTTAATTGCTAAAGAAGAGGTAATTGCTTGGGGAGCAGTGCCTGTGATCCGATTACTGTCGGCAGGAGCAGAGGGCAGCCCCAGCCAGCAATAGARCCTCTCGCTGCCTCAAAAACGCTGAGATAAACCTGGGGAAATTACCTGCAAAACCGACTGGGTGGAAAAAAACAATAACTTAATGGCTGTGGATGGAAAGTGAAAGAACTCTTTAAGAAGTGTTGTAGAAACAGTGAAGGGAACAATTTAGCCAGAAGTTTAGCCTGACAGCTGTTAGAAATCAGAAAACAATAGCTGGGAAACAAGAAAGGGAAAGGTGTCTGAAGGAGATGCTCTGAGAAGCGTAGGAAATTGGGGTGAGAAGCAAAGTAATAATAAAATGTTCAGTGTTGGTATAGATGCCAGCGTTCCAAGGAGGAGAATTTAAACAGAGTGAGAAAAGAGACAGYGGATCCTCCTGTGGGCAGGGAAGGCTGGCAGTTTGGAAAAGGCAGGCAGGTGTGATTGAAAGAAGGAGGGCATGCATTTGTACCAGCTGAAGGTGATGGATGCTCYCTCTTCTATTTTCACCAAAGAGGCGCATTTAAAATTGGCTGACCTACCTAGCAGCCTCTCTGGAGCCTGCATCACTGCCCAGGTCACTCCTACCACATCTTCAGGGATGAGCCCATGGAAACAGACACTGAGGGGCTGGGGACACCACCAGGGGTGGATGGCAGGGAGTATTGTGCCCAAGCCATGGTGATGCCACCCTCCCCCTGGCCCTGCTCCCCAGGGCTGATCTCCCATGGTGGTGGGAGAGGCACCGTGTGCCCACCAGTGTCTGTGGACTGGGAGAGGGGGCCAAAAGCAGCTGGGAGCTGCTGGTTCTAATCTTTCCATGAGTTAATAGGTGGGTGTMTTTTGTTTTCCTGAGCTCTGAATGTGCCACAGCAGCGAAGGTGTCATCACTGAGAGSTGGATGTTAACCTCCACACGAGCCTGCTCTCACTGTTTTCATTCCTTCGGTTTTATCGATCCTCTTTCCTTAACTTCTTCTTGCTTCCTCTTTCTTTAAAGACTTAGAAATTAATGGGCAGCTCAAAGGAAGCGCTGCTGGCTGTAATGAAAAAATACAGCAGTTCAGTGCTTTGACTTTCTGGCTGTTCTCCGGGGCCCTGGTTACGTTTGTTTCCATCCGAACACCATTTCCGTGCAGCGGCTCCAAACAATATCGTATTAGCCTTAATTCTGACCCCGCTGCAATTTCTACCAGAAAATTGTTTCGGCTCGGAAATGGGCAGATTTGCTCTTCAGGCCAATGAAAACAAGTCTGCAAGGTTGAAAGGGAGATGTCAAAAGCAGGCACTAAAGATCACTTAAAATGATAACAGTCGCACTCGAAGCAAAAATAATATACAAAGCCTCCATCTAGCAATTTTCATCCCCAGACAGCAAAGTGCTTTACAGCAGAGGTCACTGGCAGCAGCCCTGTTTATAAAGGTGAGCAGAAATATGGTTTTTGCTGTCTTTGCTGTGTTTCTGTGTCCCAAACCAGCTCGTTAACCAGAGCCAAAGGCTTTTTTGCTCCCCTAGGACATGTTAGTGCCCACCTGGCTGAGCAAAGATCTTCCCAGTGACTGCACCACACGGTCTGGCACCGGGGCCAGGCAGAGGTTTGTCCTTCCCYGATGAGCTGAATCCTCCTTTTTTCCTTTTGTCTTCCACTGAACAAAGAGAGTTGGCTTTCATCTGAGAGTGGGCAGTGCAGCTGCTTGGCTTCTTCACCCTGTTGGCTCATCCTCGGGCTGCAGAGGTAGCTGGAGCCTCCAAAACACGTCCTGCATCCCCAGGTCCCCAGCTCTGTGGCCACCAGGCGTTTTCCCCGTGTTTCCGAGCTGCTCCCATTTCAGTGGAGAGGGTTTCCTCGGYGCTGCTGGAGGTGGGTGGATTTCTGCCCGATGACACCCCTGACACCCACCCACTGCCTYTCCTCGTACCTGCTTCCTTCTGCTGCGCCACAAACGCTGCTGAAATAGCTGCAGAGGGGGTTTTATTTAACTCTGAGAGCTGGGCRAGAGGCTGCACCTTTGGCTGGGCTCATGCTGGGCTTCCCCTTTGCCCCTCCTGACCGCTGTGGAAACGCTGGCACCGCGGAGCTCGCTGCTCGGCACGGAAACCATTCCTGCAGGAAGTTTAATTGCAGCCATTAAGGCTCTAATCTAACGGTGGTGCGCCTCTCTAAATGGCGATGCCATCCCTGAAATACAAGCACACAGCCACGCTCCTGCTCACCGCCCCCTCGGCGTGGTGCTCGCAGCTATTTTTAGTGGCCCSGGAGCAGGTAGCTCCACACTCGCTTGGCCAGAAAATAAATTGTTAAGAAAATAAATAAAACACGCACGAGCAAACCTACTTATCCTTGGAAAATATCCTCCCCCAGCTCTCAGTTCTGGTTGGTGAGCGCTGTTTGCAGGAGGATTCTGCTGCTGAGGGCTGAGCCCAACCTGGGGCACAGAGCCCCCACCCCACAGGCTCAGCCCCCTCCCTGTCACCCCACAAAGCACAGGGGATGAGCAGGGCACAGGGAAGAGCCCAGAGGGTCTCTGCTGTCCCTCATCACTGCTGTGTTGTGTCCCCACCCTCCCGCAGCTGTCCTATCACTGTCCCTGTGGTCCCACCAACACGCTCATGGATGCTCCCATCAGTCCTGGAGCTCAGGAGGAGCAAAGGCTCCAAACCTTAACATGAAAATGATTGCAAGGGAGTTAAAAATGACCGGTGTGAGTCACCTGGGGGGCTGGGGAAGGGATGGTGGTGACAGCACAGGCTTATGCACCAGGGGATGCTGATGGTGTAACTGCCCTGCAAGCCCTTCCTCTGCCTCCCTGAACTCCTCATCCAGAAGGAAAAGCCCAGGGGATCCCGGCAGAGCCCTTTGGAGATGTGTGACAGGAATACAGCATTCCCAGCGAGAGGAGAGGCTGTTTCAGACACCCCAACTCCCCAGCCCACCTCAGGACTCCCATCTGGAAAACAGACAGAGCTCTGATTTCTGTCCAGCCACATCTCAACGAGCTGACCTGGGAGAAAACAGATTATTAAAATTTCTAGACAAACACGGACAAAGTGGGATGCCCCCCAAAAGGCTGCTTTAAATAGAGATTCCATTTCATCTGGATGTCTTATTGCAGTAAAATCTTATCTGTAAGTTTCAGGGCTGCCTGGGAAATCTTGCTGCCTCGCCGGGGAAAAGGATATTTAAAAAGGATTAAATCTGACAGTCTTATACTAAAAGTGGATTTTTAAGACATAAGCAAAGACTGGAGATGGAAAGGTTAGTGGGCTGTTGAAAATGCATCTGCATTTAAGCTAATAAAACTTAATTTCTGGTTAGTTATTAACAGACTGAATGTGATGAGCCGTGCTGGGCTCAGGTGCTGTGGCAGGGATGGGGACAGAGGGGAGCCAGAACTCCCTTTTCAGCAGAGTTCCCTCCCACCCCTCAAGCAGGCAGAAAATTCATTATGGGGCAGCAACAGCCGGCTTGTGGGAGCAGGCATTGAGGAAATGCTGGCTGCTGTATTGCAAGGAAAGTTTTGACACAAGTTTTGAGCATGTTTGACACCAAAGAGGCCACATCTCCTTCCAGATGGGCAGTCTCATCACCCCTCCCCTCATCCCACGGGAAAACCCCTCATGGATGAGTGCTTGGCTCACCCTACAGCTATGAAGTAATTCAAATCAATCAAACACATCGTCTCCTTGGCCATTAAGGCTTGCTCCAATTAGCTGCAGCTTTAAAACAGGGCAAGCAGCATATAAATTCTGTTTCACAAAGCTCCCACCCGTATTTCTCCCCAAATGTTGAAATGACATTTCTGCCCACTGAAAATAGGACCTGGGGAAAGGCTCTCTGGATAGTTCATTTGCTGGGAAATAGAACTGGCAGCCCAATCAATCTAACAGCCCGTGACTTTTAAACCTGTCAGGGTAGGCGCTCTGGGATGGGGAAGGCTGGATAAATCCCACAAGTGCTGCTGTCCCGGAGATAGCCAGCCTCCCCCAGTGCCTGGCACTGTGCCCACTGTGCCCCACAACCCCAATTAGCACCAAACCTGCCTGGCACAGGGCAGCCACAGCGAGCTGAGCTGTGCCACAGAGGCACCAATTCTGTCCCACACAGGGCACCCACAGCCAGCACACACAGAGCCCCAAAAAGGCAACACTTTGCTTCCCACTGTCCTTTCCAGCTAAAGATYCCACTGAGCTCCTCGTCCCTCTGCAAATATCAGCACCCCTGGTGAATACCTGRGCATGTGATTGTGGAAGGGCATCCMTGTGGCTCAGCCTCATCCAACGAGCCCACCAAGCCCTGGCCATGGCAGCTCCAGCTCCCCCAAACAAGGGCTCTGTGTCCCAGCTGACACCACGGTGCCTGGCATCACCTAAGGGSTGTGGGCAGAGGAGGGCAGTGATGGCTTTGCAGGCAGCTGGATGTGGCTGTGACCTTACTGGGAACAAGCCATCCCTTCAACTCCCACACAGAAATTACAGGATCAGCCTTGTGGTCTGTTTGGAGCATCAAGTACCTAGTTCCTTGTGTTGTTTTTGTTATTATTATTACTATTTAATATCATCATCATCATCATCTTCTCTACAGGCACAGAAACACCTCAGGTTCTGTTGTGGCAACAGCTCAAATCCTCTCTGACTCCTGCATGGAATCCTTGCCATAAAAAGGGAAACGACCGAGCACCACTCTCCTCAGCTCCCTCTCTGTGCGCCAGACAAATGGCAGCACTTTCCTGCTGCTTTGTTCTCGCTGCCATCTCCTGATYTGCAGATTGAACACACCACACTGCCTCCTCCCAGCCTTGATCCCAAGGCAGGATCAATGGGATTAAACCCCWKCTTTCCTCACAGCTTTTCTTCCGARAGCTGACTCRAATAACACGCRGTGATGTCCCTCAGCATCCCRCCCCAGCAGCCACAAGTGTCCCCTGGCAGCAGCTTCCAGGCTGGAAGTTGTCACAGGAGGACAGGATGGTCCAAACCCCGATGACACAAATGMCATGACAAGTGCCACTGAGAGCCTGGGCAATTCCCTGGGCATTCCTAAATCTGCCAGGAAAGGGAGCAGCTCATTCTGGTGCAGACTGAAAATTCCCATTGCAGCCCACACCACGAACGAGTGAGCCCTCTGTGCTGCCCCTAAGGTTCAGGAAAATTGCATTTCAACCCTGCACTAATGAAGAGCAGCCRTGCATCGCTCACCAGTACTGAGTTCCTTTATAAAAACCTGGTTTTTCTCCTCTCTGATTGCTCCAAACGAAGCAGCTGCAGTCACTTGGGTGCTGTCCTAGCACTTAGGGAAAAGAGCAGAAAAAATGTCCTTACAGAGCTGGCATACTAAAATATGATCCAGGTTAGGCCATAACTCACCTGACCTTGCATTTCCCATCACTTCCAATGACATTTGTCATTAACAAACAGCCTGTCACTTCCCTCTGCTCCCGGGCTGCTGCTGCAGAGCACKGGGTGTCCCTCCTTCAAGCATTCACCCCCGGGAGATGTTCCCTCTGCCATCCTTTTCCCATTCAGCAGCCAGCAAGGGACAAAGGACCAAAGGGACTGGAACCCTTCTGCTTTGAGGTGACCCTGCTGGAAATTTCTGGGCTGTGGCTCAGGGTTGGTGGTTCCCCTGCTCTCCCCATGCCCCAGCTCCCTTGCACACACACACACACACACACACACACACACTCACTCACACCCCTGTCTGCCTCAGGAATCTGCCCATTGCCATGGAAACAGTGGCGACATCAGGCACTGCTAGCGTTATTCCAATGACTAATTGCTCTAGGAACGGTGAGCCAAATTACTGAAACAATTTCCAGGCCCCAGAGAACTGTATTTAACACGGAGGCAGATGCCAAAAAGCCTCCTCACCTGCAGGGAGGCCGGGCAGGGCTGCAGGAGGGCAGCTGGRGACCCTTGCCCAGGCTGGGATGTGTGGCACAGAGGGGCTGTTAGGCCTCCAGCACACTTTCACACTGAATCCTAATTTTCTGTGCTTCTTGAGAGCTGTTTTGTACCTGTCTAAGCTGCCAGGGTGGTGCCTGGGCTCGAGTTCATGGGGCACTCCAGTTTTTCCATCTCACAGGGTTCTGTAGTATCTGCTGTTGCTGACAGCCTGATCCCTGATCAACTCCCAGGATCTCTGCCCAGCCTGCCTGGGCCTTTTTTCTCTCCTATTTTGTTTTTCTSCTTGTGGGACCTCCACAAGTTCTCTGGGCAGCMTGTTCCAGYGCCTCTCCATCACCACAGTGAACAATTTCTACCCAACATCTAATCTAACTGTTCTCTCTTTCAATCTGAAGCCATTCCCTGTCTTTTTTATAATCCCCTTTCAGGCACTGGGAAGCTGCTGTAAGGCTGAACAACCTCTAGTGAAGGGAGATATCCTAAAGCACAGCAGTGTCTGGGYTGGGGGATGCTGTCTATCCCATCAGTGCATCCCTTCAGAGAATCCATCACACTTCAGAACAAAGCCAAACTCCGGGAAAAAGGTGCTTTTCCTCAAGAGCTCAGGGGCTCGGCTGTTCAATTATTTTGCTATGAAATAAAGAACATAAAAAGTAAGAGAGACAACTCCCAGGACAGGGCAATGAAGCTCCTGCTCTGAGCAGACAGCTGTGGGTGCAGGCTGATGGCCTGTGGGCTGCTTTTTTTCTAAAGCTGATGGATCCTTGAGCCATCTGATGAAAAAAAAATAAAAAACCACCAAAAAACCAACAGGCCAGCTCTACATGTTGATTAATTTAAATATTTTAAATCCCTTCCTTAAGGATATGTGATAGCTTATTGCATCAGCAATTTATAACTCCCGGCTCCCTGCAGCATCCCAACTGTTTATGGCTCTGCGTTATTTACTGCCTGACTCTGAAATAAGAAAAACATTATGAAAATTCGGAAAGGAGTTATTCGGCCGCCCCAGACGTGTGATGCTCCGTGCCCGGGCTCTGTCTCTGCCTGCRGCTGCATCCCCCTCCAGCCCTCCGGGATGCCGGAGCAGGCGCTGGCAGAGCATCCTCCCCACAGTCAGTGCCAGGCACCGATTTCAGCCCTCGGGAGCGTTAATTAATCACATCGGGGGCAGCGCCAGGGCTGAGCCGTTTGTCCCCGTGCTGAGCCCCCGGCGACATCGGGGACAGGGCAGGTGCCGCCACCGCGCTCGGCAATCATCGCAGCCCGTCCTCGCAGGGCTCCAGGGCCACATTTAGCACGGCAGCCCCGCTCAGAGATCCCCATCCATCACGAAATGTCAGGCCCTCCTACGGTGATAAGTTGAGAACAGACCGGCTTTTTTTTTTTTTTTTTCACCGACAGACAAAAAATAGTGGTTCTTTTTTTTTGCCTATTTTTTTTTTTCCCTTCTAGGCACAAACGCGCACTTTTCCGCGCTGGACAGACCCCGTGGGCTTTCCAGCTTTCCCCGTGGGCTTTCCAGCTTTCCCCGTGGGCTCCGGGCGGCCACGGCATCAGCTCTTGTCCGCTAATAGTCTCATTTAGGGCCGTACCCCGCAGCGCCCATTAACACACATGAGAGACTGCCCGGAGGTGAGAGCTTCACTAATCAAATGTGCTATTAAGATCCTAATCCATTCCATTAGCCCATTTCATTTGACACTCAGTGAGGCTCGGAGATGCTCTGTGGAACGGGGCTGAAGGCGCGCGGCCTGTCCTGTGGAAAAATAATCCTTTTTATTGGACCCATAATTCCCTTTTATCTCGTATTAGTTTGTTTCTCACGCTGAAGGGCGCCAGGGATGTGCAGCTCCGGCAGAGATGCCAGGGATTTTCCCTTCATGTGTGAACGAACCACACCGAATGTAAGGCTGGGAGGGAGCAGGGCAGCAGCWATATCCAAAAATAAAAGAGGTAAAAAAACCCTGAAAACCAGGCTACCTGATGATTTAATTACATATTACCAGACTGTATTTTGGAGATGTTATCTGGATGACCCTCTATGGAATATTTTGGAGATTGAAGTGATTAAAAAGTTCAGGTGCATCTGAAATAATTTCATACGGATTGTTCAGGATCTGCACAGATCCCACATTGTGTGACTCCGCCYGGGAGCTCCACCCCACCCCGGGGATTCTATGAGAGTTATCAGATAAAGCAGGGCTACGTTATCAAATAATTCCTAAAGAGAGGTACTTCCCACACAGAAACGCGCTTGGAAGTGMATTAAAACTTCATACAATTAAAGAAATATTTTATGAAATAATAACTCAGTGAATACAATATTCATCTAGAGGAGAAGGCTGCGGCAGTTCTTCAGAAAATGCCTACATCTCACTGAAATGTTCCCATCGAGCAAAACCAAAATGTTCCAACTGCAGAATGAACAAACTCCTACCTGAACGCAGCCCTCTGCCTGGGCTTCCAAGGGTTTTTTGGGAGCAGCCCCATATGCCAGCAAGCCTTCCAAAGCCATGCACTGCCACCAAAACCTCCCTGAGCTTGCCCCAGATTGCTCCCTGGCAGGAGAGAGGGATGCAGGTGCCATCCAGGCTGGGTGGCAGCTTCTCCTGGATGGCCCGGGCTGGCAGGGCATGAAGCAGGTAAATGCAGCCCTGGAGCACCCTGAAACAGGGACAGGGCTGTCCCCACAGCCAGAGGTGSCAGTGGAAGGGATGAGTGGCAGTCGGAGCATCTCTTACAGCAGGACTCTGAGAGGGACWCAGGTCCTTTTGATAAATTATTAGCATACAGAGTCCCTGCAGCCAAAACAGCAAAATCCCCGTTCCTTGCTCTRTTCTAACCCACTTCTTTCAAGACAATTTCTGAGCAATTGGTGGGGGGAAAAAGTACTTAAAAAAGCATCTTTACTCTTAGAAATTCAATGCCRTCTGCTCCCTCGGCATTGCCCGGGGCATTCACCTCCCCCTGCGCAGCCAGAGGATGGCAGGGATTTGGCTCCCACCTGTGCCCACCCCCGGGCTGCCACAGGCACTGCCGTGCTCTGCAGGGTCCCTGGCAGAAAAACAGAGCTCCAAGCCTGCTGTCACATTCCTGAGCTTGGGAAAATGGTGTTGAGAGAGAGGGAAAATGCTCAGCACTGCTGGTGCTGCCAGGGGCTCCGGTGCTGCTGTTGGCAGTGGAGCCAGGGCCAAGTGCAGGTCTGGTCAGGGCTGTGAGAGCGCAGGATGTAGGCAGCAATGCTGAGCTGCAGCTGGAACACGGGATAAGGGCCCTACAAGATCCTCACTGCATGTTCAGCMCTGCCTGCATTCAACACTCACAGCTGGACTCTGCCAGGGCAGCACCGGCAAACTCCTGCCCCCAGTTCCCTCTTGAAGTGGATGGGACAGAGTTGGTTTTTTTAAAAAGCACCATCATCTCCAAGCAAAATGAAAGCCAGGAGAGTGAGAAATGCCTGCTGAGCAGCGAAACCATAAATTGCTCCCACCCCATCCACCACGGCACGAGTTCRTGTTCGTCCTGTGCCATCCCCGTGCTCAGCCCTGGAGGTGCAGACCCCGAGCGTGTCAATGAAAAGCTCTCCCTGACTTAGCAATATGAATTACAGCATGATATAAAGGCCTATTAGAGGCTGATTTCTAGAACAAATGCTACCCCCGTGGCTAATCAGCAGAATATTTCCTTCATTGAGAGACAAAATTAATATTGCTGTTTGGCAGATGCAATGATGCCGAGCAAATAACATGCAATTGAGCTTCGTTGTTATGACACCTTTGGTTGCTGGCCTTGGCCTCGAGAGGGTAGCAGTGGAAATGGGAGAATACAAATGGAAATCTGTAAGAGACAGAAATAAATGCATGCCCTGAAACTGCAGGGAAGCAGGGATTAATGGGGGACATCAGCACRCATGGCACGGGCTGGGCACGCTGCCCTGTCCCCTGTGGTGGCACCCAGCAGGCGAGGGGGCAGGCACTAAGCCTTGGCCAGGACATCTGTCCCAGCCCTCAGGCAGCTTGGACCCCTGACTGTGGGCTTTAGAGCATATTTTCATTTTTAAAAGGTATTTGTGAAGAGAGAAGACGTTGYGTCAACACCATGAAAGCCAGCATTAATCAAGGGCGATAGAGCGGTCTCCTTGCCAGTAGTTAGCATTAAAAAACACATATTAGCATTTTTAATATTAATCAGTATAAACAAGAAAGATACCTCCATAAAAATTAATTAGAAAGCTCCTTTACTTAGAGGACACTAATGAATTAATATCACAGATCAGGGCTGTGAAGTATCCGTACAAAGCAAACCTCCTGAGGCTGGGGATTCRCCCACACCTCACAGCACAAGCCAAGGCTCAAAGCAGGGGCTCATCCTGCTCCAGGGGTCACAGAGAACCTTGTGCCAGCCACAGGATGAACTGTGCTTCAGAGCTCATCACCAGCCTGAGGATTCTTCCCTGCTGAGCCCTGGCAGGAGGGGTTTTTTTATGGCATTAATGGTGTAACCTGGATAAGCCAGGTCATTCCAGGGCCTGGTGCTGTCGACGGATGGGGCTGAGCCAGGGCAAGGGGCAGTGATTCCTGTGCTTACAGCAGACACACAGGCTCTTACCTGCCTCTCATCCCTCCCTKCCCAGGAGGCCACAGCAGCAGGAGATCAGGGCTCYGGGGGACACACCAGCTCCCACACTGTGTCCTACAGCCAGTCTGGTTCAATGGATTCATGGAACAAATACTCCAAGAAAACCTCTGCCCCCTTTGCCTTTCCACAGCCAAACTCCTGCCCTGTGTCCTCCTTGGACCCAGCTATCAGCACAGCCCTGTCACTCACAGCCCRGGAAAGCTGCAAGTTCCATGTGCAAGACAAGAAGCTGGTAGGATTAAGCAAAATCCTCTACTTGCCCCCCACCAAGTGCTGGAGATTTTGCCAGCTGAGCAGCTGGACTGGCAGAAAATACCAGCTTTTTCCCTTGGATTTGTATTTGTAACACAAAGGGTGTTTGGGGGCTCCTGCAAGACGAGCCCCAGGGCCGGCACAGCCCTGCTCATCCCCTACACCCCACTCCCTGCTGGCACTCCCTCCTGCTCCACTGAGCCTTTCCTCAGCATCCTCAGCTCTCCTCCCTCCAGAGCAGCTGTGGGCTTCTGCCAGGCAAAGGAGGCATCTTGTGAAACAACCAGGCTGATTTAATAAGGTCAGATGGGAGAAGAAGAGCATTAGCAGGGGCTGAGAGCCTGCTTTGACTCTACCCCAGCAAATCCCTCGTTTGCTTGTCTCTGATGCAGGCAGCCACGCTCCAATATTTCTTAGCTGTATTTCATGCTAAATTAAAGCCAAAGCCACCGAGAGAGCTCAGATCCTTCCCGACCCCACTGCCCCCCAGGCTGGCTGGTGGAGGGGCCTGCCTGTCCCCCTCTTCATGCTGACCCTCTCAGTGCCCAGGGGACCACAGGGGTGGCTTTSCCCAGCTGCTTGCATTCCCTTTGTTCAGGTTCAGTGTCTAGGTGCACCTCCATGATGGGTGTTTCTGGGTGGGTAAAAGGCTCTCCAGCCCTTCAGAAGGAAACAAACCAGCAGCCCTGGATGCAGACCCTAAGACTCACGCTGGGAAATAAGGTGGCACAGTTGAACTGAAGGCACCTGCCAGTGACAGCTCCTTGGCTTAGTGGGACACAGCCCCCTCATGGCTGGGGGTGATGGTGTGGCTGGCAGAGCCTTTTGTGYRCACAATCCCATAGAGACAGAAGCTRGGGCTGGGACAGACACCCCCAGCCCRGGCCAGGAGCTGGCATGTGAGACTGGAAGATCACACAAGGCTGCACCTTTGTCTTCCATGCCTCCCATTGCAGAGAAGAGGAACAAAACACTTCAGGGACAGGAACAGGGATCTGGCCATGGCCTGACAGATGGGACATAGGGTGGGTGTGGACGGGCTGGAGGACAAGACTCCTCCCAGCCTGGAGGTGAGACACTGGCCACGAGGGCTTGGGCTGTGAGCTGAGGAGGAAAAGTATTGTCAGACTGCTCCATGTGAGCCGCTGGCTCCAGGAGGTGAAGCAGGAGGGTGAAAGAGCAAAGGCTTTCACTGGGAGAGGCTGAGGGTCAGAGGAGAGAGAGCTGAACCATCAGGCATGTGCTAACTCCCACACACTCACACCAACTGCTAGCAGCTCATCCTCCAGCAGGAGCTGGTGGAGGAATCCCCCAGGGATCCCCAAACACTCCASGCTGGAAATCACTACTCGCAGCAGCTCTTATTTTTAAACATAGGTTGCAGCCCTTATTTACCAGCAGGCGCAATGCTGTCGGGAGCGGGGACTGCGGATGCCACRCTTGCCTTTCGCAGAGTGAACCTCCTGTTTTGACTGCAAGCTAAACGATGCTCAGTTATTTGGGGAGGAGTATTTCCAGCTACACAGTGTGAGCCAGAGTTACCAGCCAATTAAGTATTTATGGCCAACTCCATTTTCCTAGCAAGATGCTGGGAAAGCCAGCACCAGTTACATCAGAGCCATGGGTTAAACCGTGCTCTTCCACCTGCACCTCCTCGCTGGCCTGMCAGAGCCTGCACACACTCAAGTCCTGTAAAAGCTTCTTTTAGGGTTGTGCTTGAAAACAATCCATCAGCAGACAGTGTGGTTTAAACAGTGCAGCAGTAACTCAGCCTGCCTTCAGTGAAGCGTCAGCAGAGCATGAAGCAAAAGGCCAGGTGCTCCCAGCCTGACAAGGAGGGTTAGCTGTGATGGCAGCTCCATGTGGACAGGCTGTGCTGTCAGCTGTCACCAGGTGAAATCTGGGACAGCTCTTCCCTGCCTGGCCCTCACCAGGTGTGTCTGACAACCACAGGCACAACTGTGACAAGTACTGATTCAACCCTGCTTTCTTGCTTTTCCAGCGTGGGCCTGGAATATGTTCCTCTCTTTCCTAACTTCACTTAGATCCAAACCCAAACTACACCCTTCACGATGTACCAAGGAAAACTGCTTCAAAGAAAAAAAGCAGCAATGAAACCAAACCCTGCTGTCTACCCCAGATGTTTGGCAGAATCACCACCRGCCTTCCCTCACCCCTTGAGTTTAACCACAATGTGAGACTCACTGAGTTTCCCCAGCTGATACCCACCCGCTCTTCTCTGGTCAACTCCATCAACAGTTTCAGGGCAGATTCCTGCTCTCACAAGGAAATGTACAACCAGCATGGTGGTATGGAAACGAACAACCCCCTTAGCAGCTTGTGCCTTTGCTTTCAGCCTGTAGTAGGTTGTTTACAACACTCTCCAATTCCTGTGAAGTAATGCTTAACATTTACCGAGCATGCAGGAGCCTGTGGATGGCATGAACCGCTTGAGTCACCCTCCTCCTGTCACAGCATCTGCCACAGARCAACAGTCACTTGGATGCTTGGTCACACATCTCCCAGGGCAGCCATTCCCCCTTCTGCAGCATCCTGGGCTGCTGACACAGGGCCAGGTCCTGGTGACTGAGGGTCACTGCAGCCTTGAAAACTGCTGGGCTCTGACGAGGGTGAGAGAAGTCAGCCAAAGCAAGGAAAGGAAAATATTTTAAATGCCATGGTAACAGTGTGAGGTGACAAACGTCTATTTGCTCCTAGGTTATGTCACATGAAGTGTGACTGTGGTCACTCAGGGCACTTTCCTGCCCTGCAGCTGGTGTTAATCCAGGGATATTTTCTTAGGCTTTTAAGTGGTGTTTATCATTCATCATCTCCCAGCAGTGATGGAGAGACAGCTGATGGCTCGCCAAGCTCACGAGGACTGTAAAGCTGTATTCCAGATGCATTGATATGCCTCAGAAGTTGTGACAGCTCAGCCCCTCTGTGTCCAGCTGCTGGGGAAGAACTGTGATTTTTAAAAGCTCCAAAATTCAGTGTGGGAGAGCACCAAGAGCATCTTCTGCTTTGTGCACTCCATGTTGGTGCTGAGAAGAGCGGCAAAGGAAAGAGGAGGCTGCAAGTACTGTTTGTAAAACCACTGCCAGCTCAGAACACACCGCTGACCTTCAGCAGGGACCACAGAGTAGCTGCTCTGGTTTAAGCTAATTGATCCCTGAAACAAAAAGCAGTGCAAAATCAGTGCCAGAAAATCCAAAATGTGCTCTTAGCACAAGGTGTCTGCAGCGTGTGGTGCCAGCACAGTCACAGGTGGGAAGGTGAACTTCTCAGCTGCCTCAGCTGCCCCTGTCGATGGACATTCCAGGACAAGCAGCTCCAGCTCCATGTCCAGCCCACCGGCTCTCCTGACAGCTCCCGTGTGGCCACTGCGGCACAGTGGCTTGTGCCGTGCAGTTGTCTGCGAGTCACTTGTGTACATCACACACATGACACAGAGGCACCGAGCACTGCCACTCTTGACATCCCACCAGAGAAAAAAAACACTTCTGCAGGGTCAAGCAGGGGCAAGGTGCTGCCAGTGGCAGTCTCTGCTGAAGGGGCCCTTGGCTGAGCTCTGGAGCACYGGGCACTAAGTGCGTGTGGTGACAAAGGGCTGATCCCAGGAAATAACTCATCCCCTAAGTGACTCCTGTCAGTTTAAGTGCACAGCAGGACAACACATCCTGGCATCCTGCATTAAGCCAGCCCTGACAAGCCACAGCAAGGCATAAGCTAGACCTGCACTTGACCCCAAGAGCTCTCGTCATGCGCAGGAATATTTGCCCACTCTTCTCTGCTGAATATCCCAGGAGAAGAAAAGATCTTTTGAGGGCAGTATTTTAAACCTATATGTGATGCAGAATGAAAATTTCCTTGTATAAAAGCTAAAGGAGGATATAAAATGCTCAAAGAGAGAGAGACTGGTGCTGCCACTTTGTTAGTTCTGGGATATATTGCTTGGCTCCCATTCATGAATAATTTTCTGTGAAACCTGTGTCTGAGTAAGTCCCCTTGTGCTTTAAATGTCAGCAGCTCTGGAGCCAACACCTGGCTTGAAACAGGTACCCCGCACCTACAAGATGGTTTGGAAAGCAGAGCAGTGTGGATTGGCTTTTGAAAGCCATGGAGATTCTTCCAGGAGCAGCAGCCTGGGGCCACCTGCCCCAGACATGGATCTCACCAGTCCACAGGGGTTTTCTGTTCCAGGAATGMGTGTCACTCCCAGTGCCAGCTGCCAGCAGGCACTCTGAGTGTGACTGACAGCCTTGGACAACACACACAAACACTCTGCTCCCAGGGGCTCTCCCCAAGATGGAGGAAATCCCACTGCTCCCAGCAATTCACAAATGAAAAGCAGACCGGTTTCTTCAAATATTATTTATTCCTGAAAGTGTACAGCCAGAATATAAAAATATTCCTTGGTGAAAACAAACCAGAAAAGGGTAGGAAATGAAGGTCAAAGGAAAAGCATTTCAATGTTCCAAGGGAAGAAGCCTCCTGAGACAGAGCTTGGAGACTCCTCAAGTTTGGAAGTTAAGGTCAGATTTCTGTATCACAGAACCTTCCTAGAGCAGGTCCAAAAGTTCACTCTCTCATTGTGACTCATAACCTGATGGAATGGGTTTCTAGTTTGCTCTCTTTGAGAACCCAATTACTTCAAGTGCATCACACCAGTAAATGAAATCAGTGCAGTGCTTTATTTATTATTAGGCATTTGTTTTTCTTTATTGTGACTACATTATAGCTGCCACAAATACTCCAWGCAGCTGAATTAAAACAACACACTTTCTTGAATATTTCCAATCTCTCTAAGCCTTGGCATTTTTCATGTTCTCCAATACTTGGATTTTTCTGACTAATGAACTCTTCCAATTGCTGGAAAATATTGAATGCAATTAGTACTTCAATGCACAGCCTCAATGTACGCCGTGCCTAGCAGCTGAGCACTGTAAAAGAGCCCAGTGCTTGGCAGAAGAACTAGAAATCCAGAAGATAAAAGGGAGATTTATGCACACTCCCACCAAGGCCTAATGCAGAATTTAATTGGCAAGGTTAGCAATAAAGGGGCTGCAGAGAGAGYCACCGAGGTTATGGCCCCAGCATAACTCACAAAGCAGGGACAAGTTATGATTGCCAGGCTAAAAAATGAGAAATTCATTTGGTTCCTCACCTCACACTCCCCCAGCTAGGCTGCACAATGTGATCAAGCCACTCTTTTCCTTTGCTCCTCTCAGTGCAGTTTTATCTYTTCAAGGGGAGATACAAATCACTCCCTCCAAGCCTTGTGCAATTTCATCCAGCCTCTGGCRGCACTCCTCCCGCAGCTGCTCCAGCTCTCTCTGCAGGCTGGCCTCTCTCATCTGCAGCTCTCTGATCACCTCRGTAGCACTGACAGCTGAAACAGCCTCCTTGGATCCACACTGACCAAAGCCCATTTTGGTGGCGGGATGTTTGTTTCTCAGCACCAACCTGCACGAACCGTGCATTGCATTTTTCTTTGGAGCATGAAAGCATGTCAGATCTCGCAGTTTTTGTTCAACACTTTCCTGTATCTTTCTAGCAGTGGCAGAGAACCCCTCTTTCTGTAGTTCTTCTCTTGCTGTCACCTGTGGAGAAAAAGAACAGGAGGGGAGGAGTGGAGTACATTTCTGTGAGACAAATCCTCCCCCCAGGAAACAACAAACACAAAACGTCATGTTTGGACTAGGACGTACCAAAGAGAAGAGCCAACTGTGAGTGTAAACTAAAGCGTGTGGCAGTGAAAACTGAATGAAGCTAACATGTGCCTTCTGTCAGGCTGCAGCCTCAGGAACCAGAAAGCTGCCTGGAGCTTCAGTCAGCCCCTCCAGTGATGACTTACACACAARGCATGCTTCTCTCTTACTGGGGAGGGGGTGCTTTGGCTTCAGAGACCCAGCAGAGCGACCTTCATCCCTGCCGTGCTTTAAGCCCCCYGGTTGTCATAACAGATTAATTGCCTCCTGAATAAGAGCATTATTTCAGTTTGCAAATGCTTTCTGCACTTGGCAATGCCAAAAAGTATGGGTGACAACTGTAAGCCAGCAATGCCTTAATTCTCAATATGGGGTAACAATTAGGGAAAGGAAAATCATGGAGCAGAGACAAAGAAGTGGAGGCCAAGACYGAAATGAGTACCAGGCAGCACACTTTCACTGAAGAGAGACCCCAATAAAATAAAAGCTTTTCTTGTGACAGCATCACAGTCTGGATGATAAAAGCAATTGTATATACTGGGATTTCTCCAAAGCATTTGATTTAATGTTCTCTAACAATTTGATTTGAAGAACTTGCAAGATGGTAATTGCCTTGCCAGTTTTACTAGTGGATTAAATATGGATTCAGTGACTCATCTCAAAATGCACTTGTCAGTGGGGAAACATCTGTAAAAGAGGCACCCTGCTAAGGCCTTCAGGGAAATGGTTTTTTGGCCCAATGGGATTTTCTGTTCTGCTATGGCAAAAAGCTGCCAAATCAACTCAGTCAAAAAAGCAGCAAAGTTTCCAACAAGCAGTGCTGCCCCTGCAACCTGCACAAATCYCAGAGCTCTCCTGAGACTTGTGAGCAGTTCTGGAGTTCATGCCTCAGAAAAACACAGGGAAACAGACAGTAGGATTCACAGGCAGGTCACCCAGTGACCCACAGCCCAGAAAACAAACCTCAGAATATGAAATATGGAGAGCTTAAAATACTTCATGAAGATAGATAATTTGTTTTAGTTCCTAAAAGGAAGTGAAAAAAAAAAGTGGTAAAGATCAGACTTTGCTGACAAAGCCATAAGAAGATCAAATGGATGAAAATTYGAGCTAAGATATTCAGCTTCAGAGTAAGACATTGTTTCCTACTGTGAGGATAATGAACCATGAAATGCTTCACTGCAGCTCCAGGGATGAATCCTTTGGCCAAAGCTCAGCTCAGGTCAAGCGCAGTGCTAATGATACCCCTTCCAGCCTTGAAATTGCTCAGCAACCCCTCCCTTTCCTGCCCGTGGGTGAAGCTGAACAACTCCTCGGGGCTTTAAATCTGCAGATCTGCATTAAGATATCGGTACCTCACACATCAGAGCTTTGACAAGTTCCCTGTAAAGTCAGGGATATTTTGGCAGCTCTCTGAAGCACCAGAGATCAGGCAGAGCTCAAAGCAGCACCAGCTGCAAGGACAAGAGTCCTGAGGTAGCAAAGCACCTGCAGCATTTCCCACTGTCAAGCTACAGCTGCTCAGGGTCACACCAGCTGCTGTCTGTGAGACAAAAGGATTTTTCCCCCTGGATTAGTGGGGAAGGTTTTATTAGTGAAACAAGTTCAGAAGGATATAATATACAGGGGATCAGTCTACATTCCCTCACAGTGAAACGCTGCAGGTGCAAGGGCTGCAGTCACAGCTAAATTTTCCCACTGACACCAATTTCACCAGGGCTTCACTCACTCATCCCACATCTTCCTTCAGAATATCTTCATGAGTTTTGCAGCCAAGTAATTAATCCTCTCCATAGTCTTCTGATGAGTTATTCTCACCCCTCAGCCTCCGCTTAAAGAAGATTAAGAAAATCAATCAAATCAGAAAAGGAGTAAATTTCTCTGAATTTTTACTAACACATTAAAGGCTTTATCAATGCAGAACCATCTGTTAAAGGAGACCTCTGTTGATTAAGGCATTTGAACAGAGAATTGAAGCTGAGAGAAGTCTGTCTTTGTCCTTGTCCAAGAACCAGGGGTCCCTCTTTATCATAATCCCCAAGGAATCCCAGGGACATSTCTTGCTGTTGGCTGCAAGAATAACTGAGGTGCAATTCTCTAACACCACTTTAGAAAGAACAAAACTGGAAAAAATAAATTCAATGTTATCTGGTTTCCCCACAGCCAATGAATAAATGGAAAATGATGTTTGCACAAAGTGGATTTAACACTGGAATCCAGGATGGGAAAAATTTCCCGTTAGTTACAAACAACAACATCACTCAGCAAACAGAGCCCACAAAATGTTATTTATTTTTCACATTAAACTCGAGCAGAAACATAGTAGGGCTGTATAAAAGCATTCTTAATGAAACATAGGTTTTCATACTCTCCACCAGTCAAAACTGGAGAATTTTATTATCCATTAAGCAAGGCACATGATGGAGGAGCAGCATGCTCCTCTCAGCACTAAGTGCATTGAGCTCTAACTCACAGCAGTAGTAGGGACAGGAATTACTATAGGGAAGCAGGAGCAGCTGTAAGGACAACAGCCTTACAGTCAGGAAAACAGAAGAGTAACAAACCTAAATTAAAGTACCACAAGGGTATTGCTGTCTTCTATAAGAGGACCAGCATTTCCTGGGATAACATTTAATAAACYTAAGAGGGGAAATGAAAAAAAATAWCAATATTAAATAAGAGAACAAGTTCAGCAAAGGACTTTTTATCTCCTTTTATCAGYACAATCTGGAACTGGAAAGCTGACTCCAGTTCTGTTCTTGGAAGGCTCTGCAAACGTATGTATGGCCACAAATAGTCTTGTTGCAGTTTATAGATTTCAACTGCTAAAAATCTCCAAGGGTTACCTTCAAGCAATATCCTTTACTCTTCACATCCTGAATGCTTGTGAAAATACTCAATAATCTCCTCCTGTATGGTTAATTGATGCTCTTTAACAGCTTGCTGTCTCCCATTAGTCAGCACACAACGATTATTCTACTCTGCAAAACAATCTCAATAGACCACTTTGTATTAAACAAACATATTGCAAAAGATTAGGAGCTTCAGCATTTTGTGCCTGCCCGTTTCTATCCCACAGCTCTGCCTTTCAGCCTCAATCTACCAGCTGGAATTTGAATTCCCAATTAGGTGTGTAGSGCTGTCTGAAAACTGCTGCACATCCTCTCCAAATAAATACAACAGCATGATAATAATCTTTTCCACTTGTTCAGAACCATCCTCATCCCAAAGGGACCTGATGCACTTTGGGAAAATCCACTCCAAACACAGAGGGAATCAGCTGATGAAGAATCAGCATCTTCAAACTGACAAGTATCCTGCCCTGCAGTGGGTTGGGGTCTCCCTTCCTGCTCTTTATCTCACCACGTCACCGACTGTTCTTTGGGACAGGACTGTGGCCAAACAGACCTGAGTGCACCCAAATGTTTTCTTTAGATAGTTTCAGCTTCAAAAGGTATTAGGAACTAAAAGCTAATGGGAAAACCGTAGTAACTTTCATGTTCTAAGAAGAAGCCAATAAAACAGTGGAGTTGGAGGGAGCAGTACTGCACCTCGGATCAGACTGAAAAGGGACCAAAGTGGCAGCCAGCCTGCACTGCCCTCCCCAAACCTGGCACGGTGCAGAGTGGGCACGGATACTGCTGGAATATCCACAGGCAGGAATATGCAAAGRAATAAGCACTACAATAAAACAGATCTCTTCAACATTGGCTGGAGGATGGGCAGAGACAGGTGGCCTCYAGTCCCTGGCATGGTGGAATCAAGCCAGCAGGACATTCGTGGAAAGGATTTACCCTCTCCCTGGACATCACTGGGATGCTGTGTTTATAAAACCATTCAGGCTGGCATCTGATTGAGGAAAATGGCCAAGCCAAAACAAAAAAAACGGATGGGCTCAGTGCAGAGTTGGAAAGGGGAACATCCAAAGGGAAGCACATCCAAAAACCAGGCTGAGCAGGCAGCTTGGCTAATCCACTGTGGTGGATTAACTTCTGCACCAACACACAGAAGAGGCTTCAAGCCTGCAAASACCTGCACACACCATTAACTTCCCCAGCACCTCCTCAGCCCAGCCTCCTCTGAAATGTCTTCAACCAAAGACAGCTGTCCGAATGAAAAGGGCAGCCAGGATTATCCCAGCTATTTTCAGCCCTGGGAATCCTCTGACTTTGAGTAAATTTCATAACAATGAGTTCAGTGGCAAATCATGGCAAAGGTAAGTGTTGCATAGTTTGAGTAAGCTGCCTTCCAGTTTCTTTGCACGTTCCCCAGTTTTGAGGGCAGAACAGCATTACCCAGATTCACCTCCCCTGGATGTGTGACAATTTGCCATGTGGACAGACCCAGTCTTTCCCATCTTGTGAWGCTCTGCTTCCACCACCTGCTTAGATGCCTTACACATTCAGCTCACCTGATCCCTCCTCAAAGAAGAGACCTTCCAGCCCCTCAGCTCCCTCACATTTGCCTGCACCTTTCTGGTAATGAGCTTCCCTGAGCTCTGTGTTTCATTCCATAGGGCTTGGAAATATGTCAGAGAGGCTGGTCTTGCATTTTTAATAACTCAATAATAAAAAGTGCAGTAAAAAWTATGCACAAATTGGTTCTTCTTCTGCTATAAAGCAAGCTGAATGTAAACTTATCCTGAGAGAATGTTACCAACACGCAAGACATCCCAAAGAGATGCTAAGAGATCYAGATAACCGCATCATGTTACTTAAATCATTTCCAGTAATGGCCTAGCAAAAGTGACAATCTCCCAAATGCTGGAAGTCAACATTTCAGCTTGTTAAAACTTCACATGGCAACCTGAAAGCCTCAGAGAGCAAATGAATGCTCTGCCTTGCAGTTGCATCCTTGAAGGAAGCCGCTAACTAGAGATGGAGGTTTAAAAAGCAGCAGCAAGGAAAGGTCCAAACACTTATTCCCAGGAAGAGGAGGGGGAATCATAGGAGCATTTCCATTTTATGATTGCATTGTTGCCAGCTTCCAAGAAGGAACAGCAAACCAAATGGTTGGAGTTTCTTTTGATGTGGATGATAAAGACCAGAATTGTGTCATTGCTTTTAAATCAAAATCTCTTCGTATTATTCTAGGAGCTTTGCAGAAACAAATGGAACAGTACTGTTCAGAAAAACACACTACCCAAACCTAGAAATGGCACATTTTCTGTCCCCAGTCCTATCTGTCCATTCCTCTCCTCATATTTCTCTTTTGAACAGRGAGAGATCCCATATGCATAGAGGGTGAAATACAAATTATCCTTGCCAAGCTGTACAGATACTACAAACTGTGATGACTGCCTTTGCCAGAAACACAATGAGCCTGGGAGCCTCCTTTGTGCTCCCAGACACAAGGAACAAACAGAAAAAAAATCTCAGATCTTGTCTTTTGGGGCTGGGGAGTGAAAGGAAATTAGGAAATATAAACAGACACAATATCCAAGCCACCAAGTCATGCTCCTTTGCCATCAGGGCATCATAACCCAACCCATTTCATAAACTCTGAAAACACCCAACAGCATTTGACTTGCAGAATTTTGTACTCCTAAAGGGTGCTCATTTCCGACTTTTATTTTAAAGCTGTCACCCCTAAGAAAGCCCCTGTACCTGGGGAGTTGAAAAGGATGAAGTGAAATATTACATGCTTGGAAATACAGGATTAATGCAAGGTCAGACTGCAGGAATAGAAGAGACCTGCCAGGCCAGTCAGTGCACTCACCACCTTGGCTCCAAAGAGCTCTCCAGCACATCACAACATTTCAACCATGGGTTCACCAGCCTGGAGGAGCTGCCCAGAGCTCTCCATGTAAACTGAGCAGACCMTGATTCAACAGACAAGCATCAATTTTAGATAAAGATTTAGAAGAAAAAAATAAAAGCGGGATAAGCACAGAGATATTGGCACCACTCAGAGGCTTTGGGCATGGATGCTGTGCAGAAATCCTGACAGCTGGGCACYGGAAACCAGGAATGGCAAATTAACACTGGTTTAGAGCTTTCAGTTTCCAGAGTGGAATCCAAATCAGTCCAGGGGCTGAACCTTGCAAGCACTTGTCCTTCATCAGTACAAACACTTTATAAAGGATCATTATTTATACCTTGTATTCCTTACAGTTTAGTGGTTTTTCCACCACCACCCCCAAGAAATGCCTTGCAGAGCTGCAATCCCACCTGACAGTCTATCTGGGATACAGAAAACAGGATAAAGAAGGATTTGCAGTCTACCTTTAACAAAGTCCTCCTTTTCGGCACCAGAAAAAGAGCACCAAGTACAAAAGAAAAGAGTAAAAGSAAATAATGAGCAAGACTATCAATAAYATAGTGGAGGAGGAGCAGAAGAGAGAAGAGAAGAAATACCTGTAAATATTACAAAAAAGSAGAATACAACCAATACAGTCACAGGGATCCCACATACCCACCTACAACCCCTTTGTGTTCCTATRGAAGGATTTCCTCACTGTACAACCTGCATTCTGTACCTTGCTGCACACAGAGCAGCRCTGAAAAACAGCACACAAGAAGATGCCCAAGCAGAGTTTGTCTCAAACATGRTCAGAGATAGCAGGAACTGAACATGCAAGCACTGTTTCTCCTTGTACAGAAGAGAAATCAATAACCCAAGAGGTCTGTGTGACCCCAAAGACATTACCAAAAAAAAAAAAGCATTTTTTTTCACACATAAGTAGGGTGAGGGCTTTACCCTTCTTTACCAATAAACAATAATTTGGCTGGGGCACCAGTTTCTTATAACAGAAATGTTTGCCCTTTTTTTTTTTTAAACAGTGATGGTTAAGGGTATGACAAATGCTTTCCTCCCCTGGCTGTAGACAGTGACCCATTCAGCCTCAGAGGAGCAGAGAAAGGCACTATTTCAAGGGATGCTGTGAATGCATAATTGATAGAGAATTCAATCCTGCAGCTCCTACTGATGGGAAAAATTATAGAGCAGGGGGGTCAGGACCCTGCAGAGCCCATGAAGTTCAAACATTTGCCGAGAAGGAAAATCAGGCCCCCAACCTTCAGAAAACAATCTAAAGGCATTTGCTGCTTATATACAAAAGCCCACAAGTTAAAGCAAAAGCAATATCTGAAATCAGCTGTTCTGGAAACACTACAGCACTGAGTAAGCAGGTGTTTTACTCTAAAAAATACCTTCCCCTAATTTCAAATTCATGYCTTATAGTAACTTGTCCAAATGTAATTTCAAGCCTCTAAGAAAGTTACAGAGTTAGTACTGCAGCTCTATAAACCTTGTCTCATTGAATCAAGCTTCTCTGCTGCCAGCTTTCAAGGGTTTTAATTTTCTGCTGCAATTTCTACGCATTCAAGACTAACCAGTTTAAAACGCTAGAAACCATCACKTTCTATTTTAATAGCTGAAGACTTCCCACACTGTCCTGCCTAAATGAGGTTCCTTTTTTCTCGTGAGATCCTTGATTGTACACAAAAAGACTTGAAACAGCCCATTTAATGCCAGTGCTCATGCATTTGTGGATTAAAGTCATATAAACTGTTTGAATAGTCTAATCTATCACAAAGCACAGGCTACAGTCTCTCACCTGGTAATTTCTGCAATGTTCTGCTACATTTCAGTAAACTACAGGGTCTCTTCTAGAAACATGTAGTTTTGGGTTTCTAAACACAGTCTCCAGCAGATCAAAATACTACCCTATCACTGCACTACCTCAGCAGTGAAATACAGTCATGGTTAAAAACACACCCCTGTTCAGCAAGTTCCACCTCAGCCMCTGGGTCTGCTTTTACCACCTTTCACCTAAAGCCTAATACACTCAAAATCCCACTTCTGCCAAGGAATTTGCAGAACATGGTCCAGCTATGAGCTTTGCCTTAGTTAAATTACAATTTTCTCACTTCTCCAAAAGCCAGACCAAATGAATTCCTTTATTACGCTTCCCTTAACCCTTTCCAACCTTTCAACCCCTTCCCAGCTGTAATGGTAGTGTAAGTGGTTCCAACACATTTCATTAAACTCTGAATTGTGATGTATATGTTATCTGTCATTCAATGGCCAGTGGCAGATAGCAACACTTAGTTGCTAATAACCCTACACCTTTTCCATGACCCATTACCCTCTACTTCCTAAGGCCATAAAATGGAAAGGTTTGCATATATCCAAAAAACCTAACTGACTTGAGGTACATGAATTAGTACTTCTTATTAAACCCACCCCCCAGAAACAGTAAGAAATTTAAATAATTTCTTTTGGTTTAACAGTGACTGCAGCAGCTAAAGCAAAATTTCACCTTAACATAGTGTCTTATTTGGAACACTCATTATTAGTTCAGAATGAGGAAAAATCTGAGGACTTTGGAAATGGTGGTGAACAAATGAAAGGGGTGATCCCAAAGTAATATTAATGGGGGCATCATTTGTACCATAAACTATGAAGATATTTTAGAAGGGCTGTAAAGCTGAGMTACAGCAACTGACAGAAGATGTAATTATACAAGCAGCTGCATTCCAAATTTTGCCGGGATCTGCAATTTCCTGCAATTAGAGAGGAATGTATGCATCTCCAATCTTATGCATTTTAAAGYAAGACATCCACTTTCAGAATGCTGGCTCCTGGTGCACCTATTGTCATTCCAAAACAACCTGAYAGGGAAGCCAGGGAGAAGCTGGTTACCTATCTTATCTAGGAATAGCTCTTATAACTAAAAATATAGTTTTAATACTCAGACACCCATCTGAGAAGAGCTGCCACAGCCTGGCAGGGCACTGCTGCTCCCTGCTTCAATTAAACATCAGATACCACAAAGCACTTCCCAAACCTTCAGCTCAACACCCACAGTGTTCTCCCATGGAAAGATGGTGAGGAAGTACAGGAATGGAAAGTCAGATGCTAATTAAACCATTTGACTCAGATAATTTCATAACAAGCAGTGACCTGATCTTGTTGGGATGGATAATGTATTTCTGCTGGGTTTGTTTGGTTTGTTTTGGGAGCTTTTGGCTTTGGTTTTTCTTTAAGATAATCCAATGGGTCTGTACTTAAGACTTATGTCTCTACATTTGTTGATGGGAGTCAGAAAAGTCAATTTAGCTTAAGATAAAGGAAAAGAATATAGGATTAAGAAGAGAGGAGAGAACAACGTTAATATTTTACAGTGTCTTTACCAGAAAAATACWAATACCCCTCCAACTATCAGTACAAAAGCACATAACTGATAAAAGCATTGCCTGTGTGCTGAGCCTACAAATAACTGTGACACAAGCAACGGGAAATGAATCCTCAGACCTGAGAGCAGCTGAACTCTGTGAGAGCAGCACAGGGAGCAGCCCATGTGCCAGAGCTGCTCAGGGTCAGGGATGCACCCAGCTCTCCTCCAACCATGGAGCTGCCCTGGATCCACCCCTGAAGAAATGCAAAGAGGCAGCTCCTCCAAGGATAGCTTGGATGGATCCCTAAARGACACACCTGGCTGTGTGTTCAGTCTAAGCTGAAAGCCTCATGAGATACATCACTCCTCTAGAGAGTTAGAAAAAGTATCCTGGCTCAGGGGAGACCTAATCCTCTCTACAACCACCTGAAAGAAAGTTGTAGCCAGGTGGGGATCAGCCTCTTCTCCCAGGTAACAAGCAATAAGATAAGAGGAAACAGCCCCAAGCTGTGCCAAGGGAGGTCTAGGTTGGATATMAGGAAAAATGTCTTCATAGAAGGGGTTGTCAAACACTGGAACAGGTGCTCAGGGAAGTGGCTGAGTCACCATGCCCAAGGGATTTAAAAGACAGGTCGATGTGGCACTAAGTGACATCGTTTAATGGTGGATGTGGCAATGTGACTCAATGATCTTAGCAAGTTTGTCCAATCTAAGTGATTCTATGATTCCATGATCCCGCTCTGTAATATTTTCTGTACTCTCTGTTTCTGATCTTATGGCCTATGTAATTTGCTTCCCAGTGGTTAACTTTGAGGAGAACAACTGAACTCAAAGAAAAAAACAAATAGGAATCAAAAATGTAATTATACCCCTGCAGCAACTCTGCAGATCTGGACAAGGMCAGATCTTAAAATAATAAATGGCCTTCAAATAAATTTCTGCATCACCTCTGTTCACCTGAAGAAGATGCCAGCACAAAAAGAGCAGACATGAAACTTCAGCAAGAGCATCCAAGCTGGCCAGAATCCCTGTGCTCTGGAGCCAGGAGCTCATCTAAACCTCTTCAGCTCCTTCCCAAGAAAATATGCAAGCCTGCCACTCGGGACARTCTCTGCTCTGAGGAAGCAGGACAGCTCCAAGCAGGATCATCAAACTTGAGGACTCTTTATCAGCAACTGCAAGGAGACACAGTCCAGACTTGTGAAAGCCCCMTATGCCACACAATCCTGAATGCACACCACGGGAAATAAGAGAAAATCCCCTATTTTCTTCTCCAAATTAGAAATGTTCAGCATTTTACAGTAATTAAAAATGTTCCATTCTACCATTCCAGCCTTTTATAATGCATTTCTTTTTAACTACAGTTTTATCTCCAGACTTTCCCAAATCCTTGAATTCAATTAGAAGATCACACAATTTAAAGTAGGAATAGGCACATACTGAAACTATATGATAGGAAAACCAGAATGTGTCASTGTAAGTAATTTAGACACTTGCAAAAAGGCTGTGGTGCTACTCTGAAAAAGACCCTGACAACTACAAATTGCAAAGGAAGGCAACAGACAAGTATTGCTTTGGATAATAAATTGCTCACTTACTTTTCAATTTGTTCTACCAAACTTTTATCTTGGGCAGTGGAGACAAACACTGATGATAGATCATCTCAGATCTAAGTGGCCTGCAGAGGCTTGGAGGGTCCCACTTTGTTTTTAGAAGGCTTTTATCACTGYGAAACATGAAAGTAGCCACTTGAGAAAAGAGTGCTGCTTGTGCCTCGCACTTCCCTATATTATCCTGCTTCAATAAAATGGGACATGAAATTGAAATTCAAGCAATGGGGTCCTTGTACAGACAGCCAACAAAAGGAATGTTGATACAAACTACTCCTAAAATACAGAAATGAGAGGCAGGTCTTACTACCTAGTCATACAAAATTTTCAGAAAAGGGTTTTTCTAATCCAAGAATTACAAATAAAAACAAAACAAAACAAAACAAAACAAAAAAAAAGCAACCCATGACTTTCAGGGAGTTTCTTCACCCCGAACTTTTTGGTTTTCAGTTAGAAAATACTCTCTTGTCCCTTCCAGGGGCTTCGCATGATCACTGCAGAACGTTCCTCAGTACCCAGCCCTGCAGCTCTTCTCCCTGCTTTTGTGGAAGTCAGGAGCAGCACA
Organism: Malurus melanocephalus; assembly: GCF_030028575.1. Taxonomy (NCBI): domain Eukaryota; kingdom Metazoa; phylum Chordata; class Aves; order Passeriformes; family Maluridae; genus Malurus; species Malurus melanocephalus. Next base: position 1,215,850 of record NW_026623410.1, on the reverse strand, counting down.
TCCAGAGCAGTAAAGGTCATTCCAGCAACACAGCCTATCCACAACTATGGCACGAAGAAAATTAACTTTTAACTCCCAGGTGGAGGTTTTCTACAGAAAACATTTTCAGAGTTTCAGTGCAGGCATTTTCTAAAGCCACTACTCTTCAAATGCATTTAGTGGGTCTATTATCTCACAATCTGAGAGTRAGTAGCTGCTGTGGGTGGATGTGAAGCTGCTTGAATGATCCCTGTGACTCTAACAACTGTTAAAGGCCAGGCCCTACAGCCAGCCTGCAAAGGGGGACAATCAAACAGCTCTTAAGGCTCAGAAAGAGCCAGTAAAAYGAAGAAAAATTGTGAGTTCCGAGCTCAGAAAGGTACTAAGGCTTTATTTAGATGCATTTCTGGCTGGAGAGAAGATATGTGACAACACTAAATTACAGATTTACTTTTATGTCATCTCTTCTACAAGCACAAGGGACAAAGACAGAAACAAGGTGGATACTTTTTTCTCTTATGATCAAGCACCCTTKATTTCAGGCAGACAACTCAGAGAGAACAAGGCCAAGGTCTCAAGAAAAAAGGAAACAAAGCTTAAGCTTTGAATGCATGAATGCAAAGAGTGCTTTTAAAAGCACCTCTGTCACAAAAAAAAAAAATACCCAAGCACTGCTGCAAAGCATTCAGCGACCCCACCTCCTGCTGGCAGACGGGGAACCCATCCCCACAGTCTGCCCAGAGCTGCAAACCAAGCCAGGTACCTCCTGGAAGTTATTGCCCCCAAAACCCACTGTGAAAGGTTCAGTAAAACACACTAATAGAATTTCAGGTAGAGCTATCTAAAGCACAGCCTCTGGCTGTGGTGTTTAACAAGGCTTCTGTCAGCCAGAATTAGCTCTGACCCCAAGGTGCTGCCCTTGTGGAGGACAGCRGTGTTGGAGTGGCTCACCACTTGCAGGACAGCCTCAAAATCCAGCAATCTCGTGGTTGCTGATACCTCAAATCCCACCCATCAGCCTCCAGGCTTTGCAAAAGAGAAAGGTGATGCTGGGACCTGTGCTTCCATATCTTGTGCATCTGAGCCCTGCAGACATTCCCAGTCCTCATCCTTGTTTTATTGTGTGCTTTAACTGTGAGAACCTAAGTGCTACACTTATTTCTTAAAAATGCACTAAAACATTTACAGTGGCTACAAAACACATTCTCTCATTGCAATGGGGTTTTTTTACACTTCATCGTTAAATAAAGCTCATCTAAAATTTATTGGAGTATAATTCTCCAGCTGCATTTATTACATGTTTCATTGCCTTGGTCAGTATCCAACATTTTCATAAATAATGCAAGTAAAATATTAACACTGGTTATTTATTATACTTCAACTGATCCTGTCACCTGAGCAAACATTCTTCATTTTGGCAAAGGAAGGGAAAGCAGCCTCTTCTGGGAAATAAGAAAAACTTTAACCCACGCTTACTTCAATCCCCAGAGTTCTGCACACAAAACAGGAGACAGCACTCAAGTTTTTAATGCTCCTCTCCTCCCTGAGGAGCTGCAGTCTTTCAGCATACATAAGCCCCATGAAAAATGTCAGGCTAGGTAATTTATTTTCAGTTGCAGTCTTTGTGTGTGTTTGAAATCAGTTTGCTGATTTAGCCACTGGTACACAGAGTGCCTCTGTGTCTCACACAGCTCGGCACTCATTCAGCAATCTGCACAGCAAGTTGCATCTGCAAACGAAGAATAAATACTTATCTTTCCAACCCTTTGTATGCTGCAAGCTTCACACTGACTATTCAAGTCTGGCCAGCCTACACAGAGTTCTCAGAAGCAAGCAAGGGTCTTTCAAAAAAATTTCCCAACTCTGCTTATGTGCAGTAACTTTGCACATGCAGGCCAGCCCCAAACCAGGGTAACTGGGGACTTCAGGTCTAAACCAGATTTTAGATCTTGCTGTCAAAAGGAGAACTAGATGCATAGGCATGATTCCTTTTCTCCTTCCATCACAAGAGAGCACACTGCCTTCCATGAACAATCACTTGGATCTCTGCAGGCACTTAGCAGAAACAAGCAGCCTCGGATCTCCTGCTAGGAATATTGATGAGTGACAAATAAACCAGTGCAAGAAAATACAAGAGCAAAGWGTGAATATAAAGATCAGGACTTACTTCCTACCATTTACAGCAGATTCATGTTTTCTAATAGCCTAAATCTGCTAGAGCCATGGCAATTCCACCAGCAGCAAATTTAATCCTACATTKAACTAAATAATAACTGCACATAAGAGCCAGTAGACTTGTCCCTCCTTGCCATCATCCTGTCCATGTCCTCCACTGCTCCCTTTGATGGATGTTTTGGTTGATCTCTGTGGGTTTCCTCCTCCTACCCAGGCATCTGGGCCCAGCCAACCATGCACTTCCAAAAGCTGCTCTTGTGGTCTTGCTAGTTCTTCAATTTCTTTTCGCATGAGGAGCTCCACTGACAGCTGCTCAGYGCTCCAGATGGAGGTTTGCAAATACAAAGTGGAACACAGAAGCGTTCTGGGACCAGGAAAGGGAATATGCTGACTGAGGAAATACACCAGCACTGAACCATTCCCTACMACTCCTCCACTTCCTCCACCCCAGACAGCATGGGTAATTAACTGCTCGCTACACTAACATCTTCATATTAGCAAAAAGCCCAGAGAACTAGAATAAACAGCAGCAACAGCAAAGAAGAAATGGGAACAGTGTGCTCACAAAAAAAAAAAACAAAAACAAACCAACAAAGAAAAAAGCTGGTTTTGACAGTCTCACAGAGTTCTTCAGTGAGAGCTCAGCTGTCTCTCTGCCACAAATCCCTGGTTTAAGGCAGCAGAAACACAACCCAGCCCTGCACCGGTGCAGGGAGGTTCTCAGCCCACCAGGAACCAGTCCAGCCCCACCAGTGCTCCTCACCATTCCCATGGTGCAGAAAGCAACAAGACTTTCTATTTCTCTAGCAGTGGCTACTAGTGACCCACAGCTCCTCAGCCCCTTTCCAATCATGATGAGGCATACAGAAAAACTTTGGAAGTGCATTTATCTAAGTAAGTAGGTAAAATTCAACTGAATCTTTGTAAGAAAAACAAAAAAACCCCAACCCYATCCCCAAGGATGGAGGACTACATCCCAACATCTGCATCTGGAACTGCTTCCCTATTCCAAATATTGAAGCCTTAAATCAAAATAAATCAAAAACCATCTAGTCTCTTATAAATGTAAGAACCTTAGAAGAAAGGTGTCTTTTAAAACTCTACAAGGTCTCTACCATTGTGCTGTGATGAGCTGGCAGTGGCAAAATGTTTAAGTGAACCACAGAACTCCTGGGAAGGAGTGAAACAGTCTCTGTGTCTCAGTCCCCACCATCTACACCTGATTGGGTGCCCAAGGCCATTCCTGCCACCTCTGCACCCTCTCCTGTGTCCAGAAAGAGAAAACAAAACAACCCTGTCCCATACAGCCCCTCCCCAACACACTGAATTCAAAGGGCATCTTTTCTGATATGGGGACTGCATCCAGCATCCTCCCATCCCTATCCACGAGAAAGGGCAAGGGTTTGGTAAGGTTAGGGATTACTGAATGGAGGGAAGGAGATGGATTAGGAGAAAAATACAGAAACAGAGACAAAAYGTAGGTTACAGTGCTCTTCCACTGTGATTAAGGAGGTCTGGTAAGGGTCAGGGATTACAGTCTCRCCTGGGTACTCAGACACACCACCAGTCAAGCACGCAAGCACAGCCACCAGTATTTCTGGGGAAAATTCCAGGAGAGAGCATGTTGTGGCTCAGAGTAATGGCTCTAAGCCTTTCTGGTCTGTGCCTCAGAGATGTATGCATGAGCAAGCTCCATCCCATCCTATTGCCATTTCAAAGGAGTCTGCCTTGCTTTGAAATGCAGGAGAACACAGAGGGTCCCAGGATACAATATCCCAAGTTTCAACAAAAGCTCCGAATGGTACAAGCATTTACACGATGGAAAGTGAAACAATTACCATTTGGAGTCAAATATTCTGCATGCCAGCCTGTGGATGCCAAATGTTTTAACATAGACTAAAAACAGATCCTCCCCCCTAGCAGAGGAGCAGGTAACAAAATATTCAGAAAGGAAAAAGCAAACAAACAAGTTCTCTTCTGGGATTAGGGGATTTCATCTTTTACAGTTAAGTTTGCTTCTGAGAGGAGAAATGTTCTTAAAGCTTAACCATTTCCCTCCCCTTTTTGATCATTTACACATCCCCAAAATGTCACCAAAGCAATGATTATTTGCCCAGTACTGCACAGAAAAGAGCAAAGCAAACAGAAAGCAAGCCCCATATTCAGATCACACCTCTGTCATGTGCCTTTTCTCCTCCAAGACACTRCTACCTGGAGATGGGTATAGTTCAAATGTCCTATTAATCAGGGTTTCACAAATCACCCAAATCCCATGGCAACATTCAAATGTCTTCTAGCGAATATCCCTGAAAGGTGAAATGATTTCAGGGTCATTCCAAGCACATAACCAGAACAGCTGGGGGTAGGCAGAAACAAACAAAAGAAAATAAGGAAATGAAATATGAAACAAAAGAAAATAGGCAAAATATGGTTCTTAATTTTAAGAGACTTAAGATTGATAGTTTTAACTACCAGAACTACAGTGTGCAGATGATTAAACTTGCAACAAATAGATTCATTGCCCCYGAAAGCACATCCTGAATCATAAGTAGTTATGTTTAGTGGTGCAAACCAGGCATYGTGGCACAGAAATGACTTTAACACATCTGAAATACCTCTACACGGTCCAAAATAAATCAATGAATCAACTGCAGACTTTCCTAAATGAAAGATACTTCAACAGGTTTTCAAGCCCAACCCACAGTCTTAGAGCAGGTCCAGTAATTTCCTCTAGGTTCACCCATCATGAAAACCAAGGAACATCAGAAGAATGGCAAAAAATGCTTCCTCCTGCTCCATTAATATTCCTATTCTCTTCTCATTCTCTCCTCATGCAAGAAGCCCAGTAAGTTTCCTTKGAAAGAAACCCTTTCACAACTTGGGTCATCACTGCATCCCCTCCCTGCTCCTTTCCAGCACAAACACCTTTTTTTTTTAATTTATGAATGGGACTAGCACTGCACATAGCGTTCCAGAAACAGATGGGAATATTTTAAGATTTGCTTTTCTCTGCTTCCCTAACACTTTTAGAATCCAGTTTACTATTTCTGACCACTGACCTTTCCACAGAGCTCATTCACATGCCATGACAATCCGAAGAAACACATGTAAAATTATGATGCTCCCTTCAGATGTGTGATCTTGTATTTATCTCCACGCAGTTTTATCTGACGTTTTACCACTTTATTACTCAGCACAAGGACCCTCAATAATCCTTTGCTGGTGTCCTTCACGTGCTTTTAGGGATTTAATATCCCCTCTCCAYGTGGGCACCTGGCCTGGGCAGCTCCCAGGGGCCAGAAGGCTCCTCCAGTGACCACCTCCACAAACCCATCCCAGCTGCCTCCTCCAGGCTTCCAGCTCTGCTGTTTGCTCAAGGGGAAGAGGGAAGATGGTCACGTGGGCAGTTTATTTTTGCTGAGAATCTTTTCAGGTTCTTCATCAAATACCATTTGCAAATGCAATGAAGCAGCATCAATCCAGCCGCCCCTGCCCACACGCTCACTGGTCCCTTCAGAGAGCTCCAAWGGATTTCAGAGCCATGATTCCTCTSTGCAGGAACTCTGCTGTCTCTTCCCCAGGATATCAYGTTTCATCGTGTGCCCTCAATTCTGCTGTTCAGAACAGTTTCTACCCAGTTGCCTGGCACAGACATCAGGCCTACTGGCAACAACAGACACAAACACTGTGCGGATTATCGGGTTCTTTGTGGAGTACAAGGTAGTGGACAGAAGAGCTGTAATAAACTGTGCTGTCCCTCAGCTGGGCATGCCTGTAAGAGCCAAGATAATTTCCAGATGTCTCGGTATTGCAAGATACAAYGTTAGCGATAACGACTTCAGCTACYGCTGTACTTTCTCTTTGTTTGATTAAAAAAATAATATAGAAGGAAAGATTTGATAAGCTTATTTCTCCAGGGAAAAGAAGGGGTCGGGAACATACAATTGATAGAGGAGCCTGCATTCAGCAAGCATCCTGGCTGTGGGAAAAAAAGACAGACCACAGGAAGAAAGCATCACGTAAGCAGCAACACTATGCAAAGCTTGGTATAAAGAGGATTGATGGAGAGTCATCTGACCCCAAGCATTCCAAAAAATGCTGTCATGTAGCATTACAAAACAATTCTGTTTCAGGGCATATGTAGAAGAGAAGGCATTTGTGGTAAACCAGCCTTTTAACAACACACTTAAGATGCACTCCATTTATCATAGTCACAAACTCGTATGACGTCCAGAGAATCTCGGAAACACTGGAACATGACCAACCATTATTCAAATCCAATCAATGCATCTATTTCAGGGAAGAAATCATCAGTTAAATATTTTTGGACCTAATCCCCAAATTTAAGTATTAAAAAAAGATCAGTGTGATATTATATAATACCTAACATCATATTTAACATATGCATATATATTGTTACAAGTAAGAGAAGTCAGAGCATGTCTTGCTTTAGAAATCACGCACTGGAAATTTTATTTTTAGAATTCAAGGTCTCAGCTGTCCCACAACAGTCATGTCCATTTTGCCCCAGAAAYAACCAAATCTGATGATTCTAGAGATCTGCCAAGTCCAGTACCCTATCACTGACAGTGATCGACAGTAAGTGCCTGGAGAAGACTCTAAGACAAATGTGAATTCATGGATATACTTCCTCAGAATATTCCCCCAGCCTGCAATGATTTGTTSTCCCACTAACTCAAAAGGTTGTAATTTGTTTCTGCATATTTTATAGCCTTTGATGGATTTCAACCTCCAAGAATACGTACAAGAGATTTCAAATCCATGTACACTGCTTATATCCACAGTGCCCTGTGGGAAGCAGTTTTGTACTCTGTGTGAAGCAGCAGCTCCTCTTACCTTCCCTATCCAACTGATCCTAATTAGTTCCTTATGCTTAAGGTGGAAGAGAGCAATTAGCTCTCCACACACTTTTTCCATGCCAGACGCCTTTTGAACTCTTGGGCAAATACTTCTGGATCTGACAAGCTGCCATTTTCCATTTTGTCAGCTGACCTATAATCCTATCTAACACTCCAATCTCAAACCACACATTCCCCTCCATCCCAAAAAGAAAAAAGTCAAACACCCTGGGCACAAAAACCTTCTCCTGAGTTAACACAGACACAAAGCAGTGATATAGCAATTTTGGTACTGCTCTGTCTGTCCCAACTGCTTTTTTTCACATTTTCTCCATCCACATGTATCCTAGATTCTCTGGTATCCTCTCCACTTGATGCCTGAAAAGAATCACTGTTTTTTCATGCCTGCATCTTCATTGCTCTCCTTGTGCCAACACATTGATACTCAGATTCACCTTCTACATCTACATTAAMATCTCCTTTATTTATGGCCCACCACCCGTTCCGGGTACTTCCCAGTGTCTCCCCATCCTTATACAGCAAATACCATGCACATTTCCTTCATATCACCTGCTTTCCTCCACAGCCAGCCTCCCACAGGCAGTCTGTTCTTCCATCAAATCTTATGCTCAGTCTCTTCCCTCACTTCACAGGTTTCAAATTCCTCTTATTCCTTCCCCCATCAGACATTTCAAAGACTCCTAATTCAATGAAAGATGACAAGCTCTGGCCTCTTTGCCTGTAAATACTTTTCTTTATTTTCTCACTGTAACCATTAATGCTGCTTTCAGCCTGCTGCATCCATCCCCTCTGGGGGCTGCCACGATTTCCTCCCCTTCTCTTTCTCTTCTCTCCTCTGCACTGCCTATCCTTTGAAGCCCTCCCTTCCAAAGAACACTTATTTTGTTTCAGCACACTGCCTCTCCGGGACAGATGCCTACTTTGTGTTTGAAAGAGCACTTGGCATGCTGTGGGCATAAACAGACAAGGAACTGCAGATCTGACACCGTGACTGCAGCAAGGTTGACACAGAGCAGCCACAGGGAGGCTGCCCTAGGATGGGCCATAGAGACAGASCTGAAAAATGCAGGATCCTAAAAATCTCTAGTGGTCGTGAGCTAGAGAACTGAACACCCCAAAGCTTACCTTCTCCCACCATGCAGCCTTTCGCTGAATGATCAGCTGATGCAGCTGGTCTTGGAGAGCCATTAGATCTCTGGATAATCTGTCCATTTGCCCAGTCAGGTTCTCAGCCCAGGGGCAGCAGGAGGTCACCTCTGGCAGCCTTCTTTTCTCTACACGAGCATCCTGGGACTTGCACATATTTCCCTCTTCAGCCATATCATCCAACACGGTTTCCTAAAAAAACACAATAAAAGTTACTTTTCAGCAGGAGCTAAAATGGCTCCCCCCATTCTCCTGGTAATTCATAGCTAGGAATTCACTGCTGCAATCTCAGTATACAGTTGCTCCACAATTTCAGAGATATTTTAGGAGAGAACCCCCTCAGTTCACTATAACATATTTCCAAGTTAACAGAAAACTTATGTTGCTAACCTAGCTTATTTTAGAAAGCACTGCACAGTCAGCTACTCTCCACTGCACTAAAGCACAAAGTAGCACTCATGAGATGGAAGTGATCAGCACTGCAGCAGCTCTAGATACGCACTTCCTTTCAAATTCTGAGGCTGGATGCACTTCTATGGCTTTTTGTAACAAAGGGATGAGCAGGAAAGAGGTACATGCTTACACTGTTCAGGAGAGCCCCACCTGCTCTAACACCCACAGGATCACTTGTGCCCAGGGAAAATTCCACAAGTTGAGCAACATAAAGAAATCCCTGCTCCAGACTGGGCAGGAGCTGGCAGCTCWGCTTGACCATGACCATCTAGCTGGTTTGATAATTAATTGTGCAATTGCCTTCTGAGATAGCAACTGTTATTTCAAACGCTCAAGGAAAAAAAAAAAAACAAAACGATACAAAAGCATTTAAACAAAACATTCAGAGTCCATCTATACACTCTGGTGCACACATTGTGCAGAAACACAGTTTTCAACCCAGAGTAGCACAGCATAGCTAAAGGACCCAGAGTATTAAATATTTATTTCCATACTGTTATCAAGAAGACATTCACTAGGAGAGGTCATAATCGCTTTTAAGGACATAATTTGCATTCAAAATTATCTTTAGCAATTGAAGAAGTAATTTAAGAACACTGGCAGGAAATTCAGCAGTTGAGCAGCGTGGTCTGTACTCGGGCAAGGAAAAACCAAGTGGATAATTACTGGCACAGCAGCAACACTGCTGGATGAGACGTCAGAGAGGCAGAAGTCACCAATGTCACACTGTTAAAAGTCAAGCACCATGTCACAAAGTATAAACACGAGTCTCAGTGATAGAAGAGTGCTGACTGTAATGCTGACATACAGGTGAGGCACTTGAAGTTAAACACAGACAAAGGGGAGGGAAAGTCCCTGAAGAGAGCAGCAACAAACATCAAAAGCTCGAATGAATGGCCTGCAAGGAGACATAAAGACATCAAAACTTCTGCTTAGCCTAGAAACAGGGACTGGGAAGGCAGTGACATGCAAACAGCCTTCACTTATATAAAAGATTGCTATAAAGAGGATGGGAATTTTTTTTTTTCTCCTCTTTTTCTCTTATCTCAGAAGGTAGGTTAAAAACTCTGGCTTAATTCACAGCGAAAGACTCTCAGGCTCATGCAAGAAAAAGCTTCATAAGACAGCTAAGAATGGCATAGGGCACTGGCAAACCTCCTTTCTAGGCAAGCATTGGCAGTGGGAATTGGCACAAAGCAGCACCGAGGGCAGCAGCTCCTGCTGACCCATGGTCTAGTTCATGAGAATGCAGACATGGTGGGGACATTGACAGGATAACAAACTGCATGGAAATAAAGCAAAGGACTTGGGGTTTGAGCATTCTTCTGTTCATGCCTTATTCTGAAATCCATTAGGTGACAGAATTGTAAAGTAACATTAAAATTTGGACAATGTTCTCAGGCACATGGTATGATTCTTTGGGCTGTCTTGTGCAGGGCCAGGAGATGGGCTCAATGATCCTCATGGATCCCTTCCAACTCAGGATGTTCTGTAATTACCAAAGTCATTCCAGTTCCTGCAGTGATGTCACGGTCTCTCATGTTCCTGCCCACCACCAGCAGSAAGAGCTGGCAGCAGCTATGCAAGAACCATCCCATCCATTGCAAGGCAAAACGTAAGTTTGGTAGAAAGAGGAAATTACTGTATTTCCAAAGCACATCTCATTCCCATACATCCTACTGCATCCAGAAACAATCACCATCATCAGTGAAACAAAAGAAAAAGGTAAATTCAACAATAGTTTAAAAAGATGTGCTGGTCAGTTGGGTTTGTTCAAGTATTTATTTAGGACTGAACTCTGGAAAGCAGGATAACACTCCCCACCTCTTCAACATGCCAAAGACAAGTGTTTTGGTGGATACACARAAATAATTGCAGTTATATTTTGCCTGTTGGGAGCCAGGCCCATGCTAGTATTGATGCTTTCCAAAAAATCTTAAGATAGTAAACATATAAAGCAAAAACCATTAGAGAACTAACGGCAATTGGAAGCACCCTTCAAGACAGGTGAGGTAATTTCACACTGCCCTTTGCCTTGCTTTTAATGTAGAAGAAGGCAAATGGGCAATTAGCAGCCAGCTCACTGATTCTCAAAATATTGTAAGCTCATACAGCTAATGTGGTGTGCTAAAGAATTATTTCAGCAACAGTGAATGGGCAAAAATCGTAGAGAGAAGTGAGATGGATGGCATCGTTTGCACTCACTTGAGAAATCCTAAGATGCACAGAGAAGGGCTTATTGATTTTCTTATGATCATTCAACACAGTTCAAGGGGAAATCAGCAATGTCAACACGCTATTTGGCTGGGAAAAAATGAAGTTGTTTTCAATATCAGCTGCCTGCAAATTTAGTTGTTCTCAAGACTGCAATAAAGCTTAGAGGCCCTCTTCTGAAAAGCCATTTAATTTTACAAAAAATGTGCAACTGCTAGGTTTAAAAACTATTAAAAAGATGAAGATCAGACCTTTTCATTTGTGTTAACTATATGAAATTCTGCCATTCTGCCCTGCAATTCCTCAACTTGGCTGGGTGAATCCTGCTGAAGAAAAGAAGAACGAAAGACAACTATGAAAACATTCCTCACTTCACCAAAGGCTTTTTTTCCCTTTTTCTCAAGTGCTGTTGAACAGTTGGTTTGTAACATTTAATTTTGTGGGAGTTAAAGGGCTTTGGAAGTAGTCAACTATGTTAAAGTCATGAAAGCACCCTTCAAAATCAGTTTGATTCATTACCATCCACTGCCAGTAAACTGGTTCCAGTTGCTTCCACTCCAGAAAGGCTTCCAGCTGCATGGTTTCAGACTCCAGGAGCTGGAATAGCTGCAAAGGAGACAAAGGAAAAKAAATCAGGAAACCCTGATCACTTGAGAACTAAATTAAATGTGTATCTGAAGTACAAAAAGATGTGAGTGGTACACGGGACAACACTGGGTGGCTGCACAAGAACATTGTGAAAACAGCTGGGGAAACATGATGTGAAACTCTTTTCCCAGCATCACTGACTTATCYCTCACCCCAAATGTACAAACTTCATCAGCTTTTCCACACACAAATGTGAGTTTCCATATTGATTTGAGGGATCAAAGAGACATAGATCTGATATACATGCTCAAGTGAACGACCATTTTCAAATCTCCTATGTTTCTCTGAAAGTAGTTTTCCHCCATCTATCCCTCCACTCTGAAATAGCATGGAAGAACTCACTCTAAAATGTTTTTTATAAACTAAATAAACTTTATCAACTTCTTATAAACGAAAATGTATTTTATAAACTGTCTGATCTGCTGCATGAGGAATCCCTCCCTTTGCCTGAGAGTGCTCAAAGGAGAGATGTTGCATTATAGCTACACAAATCTTTTTTTTTTTCCACAAATTTATACATGACACACATGTATGCACACACATATATGAAGAAGACATTCCAAGACTAAATATTTACAAATCAGTTTTTAAAAAAAGTTCTTGTACAGAGTAAGATGAACAAATTCGATACAAATCAGAGCTTACCAGCTTTAATAATTTTGGTTCTGAACATATATGTGAAATGAATAATTTTAACACCAATCTGACAGCAAAGGTAATTTTTCAATATGACTATAAAGAGTGTAGGGCCTTGAGGAAAACGCTAAGAGCTAGACCAGTACCAGCTAAATCTACCTTATASAGACAACTATCTTCTGCTAGCTTTGTTTGCTTTAGTTACTTAGTACATAACATAATTTAAGTAACTGCAAAACATCAGTTGACTTTGCAATTTTATTATGCAGATACAACTTGAAGATAGAGGAACCAAAGAAAGGAAACCACTTTACAAGAGTAACTGCTGGAAATTAGAAGCAGTTTGCTCTAAAATACTGCTGGATCCAGGATACAATTATTACACATTTGCTCGCACAACAGACACTTGGCATTACACTTAATGACTCTGCTAGTTTCAAACTCAGCTGGGATATAAAAGGTGGAAGAATGGGTTTCTGGCTCATTTTTTCTTTTCCTTTTCATAGGTACATCTAGAGCACAAATGGCTTACATTATGGAATACGAGGCTTGCAATAAAACCCAGCCAAAAAGTTGATTAAATATTCAGGCAACAGCGAAGTTCCTTGACTTTAAAGTAGCTTTGTAATGTGGTCACAAGCAGAGTGAGATTGCAGTATGAACATGTCTTATTACACTAAAGAGGGCTGAAGATTGGGATGGGGAGTTTTTCATTCTGAGCCTTCAAAAAAGAAGGCTATGATCTTAATAAAAACACAGTCATCATCTTTATTCTCACCAGAATGTTGGAAGCGCCATATGCCACTTGCTTTCACAGCACAACTGAAAGGATATGGTTCTGAAACTTCACCAAACCTCTAAAGGATCTTATGGGGTTAACTGACCTTAACAACAACCAAAGCTTCCTGAGCAGTCTCCTAATCTCAAACCCTCTGGGATCTTTTGCATTTGGGGAGTTTTGTGACCTTTATTTTTTTGAAAGTACTTCATTAGTTATACAAAACTTGAACAGCTTGTGTGAAAGCATTCCTCTGACTCACCTGCTTACAGCATCCTCCCTTTCACTAAGGTATTAACACCTCAGAAATATCAGGCCAGCAACTGTGTGCTAGATTGCTTCAGCCATCAATCAGTAATGGGATGATGACACCCATCACAAGAAGAGTTTCCAGCCTGGCTGGATACCCCATGGCAGCCTCAGGCAAGCCTGCAATAGCCAACATTTGAGTTTCTACCCTGAGGGACTTCAGGCACTGCTGCTGAATGCCAATATCCTCTGTCACCCTTTGCATTGGCCTTGCCAGGCTTTGATGTTATTGCAGCATGGAGAATAAAGCAGAACACAATAAAAAGCAATGTACTACAAACATCCTTGAGATACCTTAGCAAAAAACATACAAACAAATAAACGTTCAAGGCTGGGAAGGGATAATGGATTGTACGTCCACATGCCTTGAATGTGGTCAYGAGGACAGTCTCCACATGACCCTGGGGTGACAGGTTTTCATTCAGATATGCCTATACTTGGGAATGAACATCTCTTGTCAGGCAGCTTCCTTCCCCCAGCCTCATCCCTTGCACAAGCTTCTTATGAGCCCTTCTTGTTCTTTAACAAACTCTGTTTTCTCTGACTTTGAGGTCACAATGATACGTGTTTTCTTAGGTCACTCATCACAATCACACCAGAGCTGGTACTAAAGAAAAAAAATTGTACCTCTGCATTTCCCCCCAACACAGTACCTTTTCTTACTCATTTAGTACCAACAACAGTTCACATATATGYCATGAGCAGTTTCACTTCTGCTACTCCATGAACCTCTAAAAATGTAAAACAAATTCCCAACCTGTAACTAAAGCTGCCTGCCCATTTTCAGTGAACTAAGGACYCAGATACTGTCATGCCTCCTAACGAAATTTTAAGACTGAAGTCTGTAGAAGAGCATCAATTTTGTCTCATGAACAAAACGAAGCAGCAAGTCAAAAAAGCGCCTCATATGGGTATCTAAGTGATGCTTAAGGATAATGCCTGAAAATTGTGTTTCCCTCTATACAAAATTAAGACAACAAAATCCATTTCCTTCGTTCTTCTGGAGGAAGTTATTGCTGTAAAATATTTACAYTGAGAGAAGAAGTAATGACAAATTCAAATTGCTAATCTCTGCRGAGAGGCAATTCCATAATGAACTGCTTTGCAGTAACCACTTCTTTAAGCCGTTGTAAGGAAACCACCCCTGGTGCAAGCAACAGCTTTGCTATAGAGAATAAACTGTGCCTCACTGAGCTGCCTCAGAGCAGCTGCCAGGAAACCTCAGTGCGATGCAGAAAAATGCCAGCTCTGTCAAGAGCATGCCTCACTTCCTCTGGCACATGGCTGTGACCTCCAAAGCCAAGCCTCCAGCATCCAAYGCAGATCACTGACCTCAGGAAACTGTGAGAGCTTCAGCTGAGGTGACACGATGACCTAGGTGGTTTTGGATACCTCCCCAGAGACAGTCAAAAGCCATCTGGACACAGCCCTGAGCAATGTGCATTCCCTTCCTTGGGCAGGGAATTTGGACCAGGCGGCCTCCAGTGGCCCCATCCAACCCTACCCACTCTGTGACACTCAACAAGAGGCCAAAGTTGAATCTTCCTTGGTATCCACAAGTCTAACTCGTGTGTTGTTTAAACATATTTGTAATTACTTTTTCTGTTGAGATATTAATCTCTTTCATATTATTTACCACCGTATTACAAAAATCATTAGTGCCTGTAGACTGTTACAGAAATCAATATTTAATAAATTTGCAGCATAATGCACCCTTTTCAAAGGCTCAGTTCCAGAGAGCTCCCCACAACAAGTATTTAATCTCCGATGCCCACAGCTCATAATTCAACTACCGTAGCACTGGCAAAAGTATTTTTAATCAAAAATTGCTCTGCCTAAATGTTCAGAAAATCATTTTATTGTTAGACAGACAAAAAATGATCTTTCAGCAATAAATTCTGTTTCTTGGCTCAGAGACAAAACACTGCTAATTCATCACCATTCATATATGTCTGCAGACAGAAAACTTGCATTGGACTCCAGAGCCCTGTAAACCTCACTCCAAATGCCAACAGCYCTGGAAAATTACTCAGGGCTTGGGATAGGGTTGGCTTAGTAGGAAAGCTGATATGGGGGAATTATCAAGACTATTCAATAATTGTATTTGTTTAATAGGAAATGGCTTTATTCAGTGTGCATTCGGGTAATCTGAATTCTAGTTCAGAATATCTAACAACCACAGGAGGAAGCAACATGGAGAAGTTCATTCCAAAAAAAAATGCAAAGAAAAGGGGTAAATATCCATGAAAGTTACACAGTTTGTTACCAGAAATAAACTGTAACTGGGATTAAGGTTTTAGAGACCTAACCAAGCATCAGATGAAACAAATAAAATTCAATACATCTTCTCCTCTATCAATACAAAAGTCCCTTGACTGAAAAAACATGTAAATACTGACAAATGAGAGCCTCTCAGCAGGCAGGCTGTTAGATGGAAGAAATTTCATTTTAAATGGTAACACAGCCTAAATTGCACTTTGGAAGGACAAAATTTTGAGACCCCCTTCACCAAAGAAAAACAGAGAAAATCTCAGTACCACAAACATCTCAGGCTGGGACAAACAAACAACACTGTAGGTGGACACACTCGGTACTTCAAGTTTCAGTTCCACATTTTGATTTTTCCAGAAGGAAAGCCAGTTTAAGACATTGCCACATATCCCTTGAGGGCTAAAACAAAAATAAATAYGTCTGAAAACTAGAGAGTCACGCTGAAATAAAAGCAGCTGAAGAGCAAAAAGCTACAGAACAAAAAGCAGCCTCTAGCCACAAGGCAAATAAAGACCTACTCTGATTTCTCTGCCTGTGAAGTATCACTGAGAGCCAAGACAGAGCAGGAGAAACACTTCAGTCCATCACGAGGCAGTGGATCTGAAAGGCTCTTGGAGGACAGAAGTGGATGAGAATTTCTTCCAGCACCAGATATGGACCCCATATGGACCTTGACCAACACCCCAGMAGGGATAGGAAAAGACCTCTGGCTCTAGAAACAGGTATTTCTGTGTCTGCTGAGCATCATTCTTTTGGAACTGTAATTCCAAAATTATAACTGGGGTTTTTTTGTGCTGTAAGGGAAAAAAGGACTTGGATCTCTCACAGAAGACACAATATATAAAATACAAAACACAGAAGCTTTGGGTGCAGGAGTATAATTCCAGATGCTTGGATATGTGTAAAATCTCCAACACCTAAACAAAAATAAGTKACTTTTTCACCCCCCAACACCAGTTTTATGTCACCACAGCCCAAACTCCAATTGAGCTATCTCAGTTTTACACTGCTGAGAGCAGGAAATCAAACCACTAGTTAAAAACTTAAATGACAAAGATCATCATTATAAAACATAATTGCTATTTGTGGAGGGATTCAGAAAACAGCTGTTTAAAATGCAACTGAAAGAAAATGAAGTTTAAAACAAACAGAATGAGGCATTTGGCAGAYAAAAAAATGTCTTAGAGCTTTCACATTGATAGGCAATGAGCTGGGTTGTATTAATGACATTCAGTTGCAGAGGAATGGGTCAATGAATGGATGTTTGGCATTTTCCCTATGGAATCGGCATGTAGTAAAACATGGAAAAAGTATCAGGAAAAAGAAGACTGAAGTTTTGTACTTCAACAGCCAAGATCAATATAGGTAACAATGAAAAAGGTACACATTTTCTTCCCTTAAGCTACCAATGATTTTGGGTACCTAACCTGGCCTACCTGAAGAGGCAAATTTTCAGGCAGTACCAAATACTTTTAGCTCACTTAAAGCACATCCAGTAGATACCAAACATCACAATTTACTTTGGAGAAATCTCAGCTAGAGGATTTCAAAGAAAAGCATCAAATTGTATCACAGTACTGCCTGACAGCTGTTATTATTGTACTGCCAACCAAAACCCCCGTGCAGCTGATGTCAAAAAAAAGACCATTATTCTTCTGCTTTTATTCAGACTGTTTCTATACACAGAACAAAGCAATATCCATACTCCTTATTTTTCCCTTTTCTCCCCTCCCATATACTCACCCATTTCCCTATATTTCTAACAGGCCACAGAGACATACATAGAAATCAACAAGAACAAGCAGTTTCTAAYGGAACCGTTCGGAATTCAGAATTGACACCACACCTCTGAACAGCTCCAATATCCCAGGTCCCGTGCATTTCCACACGGGGTGTTACTACACCAAGAAATCCTGGTTCCAGGAGGAGCATTCCTGTGTGTGCATGGGTCTTGTTTTCCATATGCACCTGTTCCATGTGTTCCTGACCTTCCCACAAGCACCTGCCACCTCTCTGCCACCTTCTCTRCCTACAGACCTGGAAGGGCCAGGGGGTCCTTACCCCAGGATTGTATGAGCAGGGACATCCAGATGTCCCCAGTGTGTTTCAAGGGACAGKACAGAGCTGCCCAGCTTCACCTGCACTCCCAGGACATTCCAGATGGACATTATGGTGATGTCCATGTCCATCATGGTGAGGATTGGCTTGTACACCATCCATAGCAACACAAACCCAACCTCTGAGCATCAGCAAATACCAGWGTTAGATAAAACTGAGCTCTTGCCCAAAGACACAAAAAGAAACAAAGATTAACGGTCTCTGCCATCTGAGACCCAACAGCACGCAGAATTATCACAGATGTTCATCTTTGTTAAGGAATTAATTTTAAAATTTATTCAACATGTGGATTAGTCTAAGCTTGCCAAYTTGATATGAGTACAGTTTCTCCTAGTCTAGCTCTTTGACAAGCCATCATAGACTATTTGTACATGCAGGTATTTTTTTCACACATTTTAAAATGTGTTACTGCCTAGAGAAACTACTAATTTAAAGTCTGCTATAGTTTCTCATGTCAATTAATTTCTCTTGCTAGTCTCTTTCACACTCCTTTAAATTAAGYAACAAACATTTAAAAAGCACCACAAATCCAAAATCTTGCAAAACATGAGTAACAGCTGATTTTATAACTCTATTTCCTTGGCTATTTAAAAAAACAAAAACACCTGCCATTGGAGCTGAGTTAACCTTATGGGCCAATTGCACACCAAGTTTAATTTTACAAGGCTATAAAAACACCTCTGCCAGTCTCCTCACAGTCTGAGTTGCATTGTCACATCCAGAAAATGAGCACAGTTCAGTTCAGCTTTCCAGCAACAGTTCAGTTGTGGCCAAAGCCATTGMAATATACAAATTTAACTTCAGTCTGCTTCTTTAACTAGCATGAGAATGAAGTGGTCGTGTCCTGCTTGACTTTCTGGATGGGTTAAGTATGTTTTTGATGTAGAGGTGGATGCAGGACAACCTTCTGGATGAGTTAAATACATTTTTGATGCAGAGGCRGATGCAGGACAACACGAAGTCCCAGTTAGGGGTCACAAGATCATCATATTTCTAAGGCACTTCAGGATCAGCCTTCATCGAGAGCTGTACTTTGGCTCAGGAAAAGAGTGAGAAGCCTGGGGTCCCTTTTCTGTCAGAAGCTGATAACTCAATTCTCTTTGGCATGAAATAACAACAGAGAAGACTCCACAAGCAGCTCTGCCCTTTCTAGTGGCTACTGTTAGCTTCAAGGCACAATTTAAGAGATGAGTCAGGAGTTTTAAAGCTCCTCACCCAAACTCTTTTTCATTTAATTTGCTCCTTCAGGGTTCAATACCCCTGTTAAGATCCACAAGGCTGCACCAACAAGACCCTTTCTGACTCCATCACCAAAACCTATCAGCAAGTAAGCCACTCTCACTCTGAGGTCTCCTCTGACAAAAAGTTAAAGAGGCAGCACAGCATGACCAKGGGATTTTTATGTGGATAGAAGACACACCTCTCATCACACCAGCCTCAGCTGGTAAGTGGCAGTTCTATTTTCAGCTTACAGGCACCAGATATGATGCTGGTAAAACCTCTTGCATAGAAGTGTRTGGGATCACAGTGCGTCCTTGTCCTCCCTGTGCTGACCCAAAGCATCACCTGAGCCGGACAGCTTGCTCCCCACACTGGGTTGGCTAGCACTTCCACCAAAGAAAAAAAAGAAAAATCAAATGCCAGCTGATGACAAAATACCTCAGCCTTGTCTCTCCAGCTGATTAATTCCAACTGCATTGTCTCAGGTGGAATTATATTATAGTATATCACTGTCATTGTCACTGTCACAGCATTCAAATTATGTTAAGAATGGCATAAAACAAGCAAAAGCACAAAAGCAGCAGTGAAGCTGAGAATCATTCTATCAGTTCTGCCACTGGCAATGACAACCAAGAGTTCATATCAGTGCAGCATATATGGACTGTGTTCCGGAGACACCTTTCTTTTGGTGTAGGAGTTTAACATATTGCTGCTACATAGTCCAACAATTTATGGAGCCCATGATAAACCACTGCATCATTTTTCAAGGTCCAAGAACTCTATAAGCTTGGTCAGTAAAATGTACTAAGCAATAACTCATCCCCAAAAAAATGGCGATGGCAACTACAGAACTGCAGCTCTATTAACTCCCTTTTTTTTTGTATGGATAAGTTTAGCTGAAAGCAATATTAGTGACAAATTGCAGCCTGGGGAAATTTTCAGATCAAGGTAATAATGCTATGAGGTAGAATGATTTGCTTTAGCGTTGCTATATAATGCTGCCAGTTCCCTCCAACTGGACACTAACTGCAGCCAGAGGCCACCTTGCTTAAAAAAATACCTAAAGAAATATTTTAGCACTAAACCTGTCTGGAGTAATAAAAAAAACAGAGCATCCTTCCCAAGAAGGGGCAGTGGGAAAGTGAAATTAGGTAGAAAGTTCAACAACTGAATGATTCATGGCTGGTGACAAGCTGTGTGCCTGTGAGCTGAAGGAGCTGGTCTYGTGCTAACATGGAAAGGAACCTCTGAAGGGCTTTGAATCCAAATTTCTGCTCAAAGCAAGGTACTCAGGGCTCTGCCCAGCAAGTCCTGAACACAAACAACACAGATGGCACCCCTCCTCCAGGATCTGGTTCCAGAGCTTGATCAATTCATGGCAATTTTTCCCTGTTTTACCTGGCCAGAATTTCTCATGTTCCAGCTTGTGCCTGCTGCCCCTTCTCCTGTCCCATCTCTGAGAAGGGCTCGGTCCATGCTCTATCTCAGGAACCTTTCTGGGCTTGCTGCTGGTATGTCACTGTCCTGTGCTGGGTCAAGGACACAGAGCAGTCTCACCAGCACTGGGCAGAGGGGCAGGAACCCTCCCTTTGCCCTCACAGCATTCCAGCTCACAGTGCCTGGGATGCAGCCAGCCTTTGTTCCCTGGGCACACTGCTGACTCCTGGGACCTTCCTGCCCACCTGAGACCCCAGATACTGTTAAAGACTACTGGACCAAGAGCTGATCACAGAGGGACACCAATGAAAGCCAATTTGAGCTCAGTGACCCAAACAATTTTCCACTCAAGCCACCACCCACTCATCCAGCCCACCCTTAACCAACCTGGCTTTAAGGATGTCAGAATTTTCTTYAGTGAAACACAAACACAGGCACATTCTCTGTGCCTACCTGCCTTTCTCAGAGCTCTTTAATTACATGTCTCTGCCTCCTCCTGGGATGGGACACTCCACACTGCTTTGAAAGAGAACCAGCAGCAGGATCTGAGGGAACTGCAGAGGTGGAAAGTGCTTGTCCCAGAACAGGTGGAACTGAACCAGCTGGGAACAGCAGGCATCAGAGRAGCAGAAACCATCTGATGCCACAGCCAGTTGCAGGGAAGGAGAATTGTTTTGATCATATTTGCCTTTTGAGATTTAAAGCATTTTAGCTCCTGCAGAGGCTTCTTTCTTTCTACAGCATGAGGAAGAGTCATTTATATATTTCCAGCCTCTCCAACCTCCCTAAATTAACTCTCCCACAGGTATCCTTTCTCCTGTCATCAATCCTCAGCTTCCACTCTGACCTCTGTCTGCCTCCTGGCTCTTCTAGTGCTTGCCCATCTTCCAGACATGATCTGGAAGCCAAACCCCACTGCTCCTGGAGGGTGAGTAAAACCTCCAGCAGCAGCACAACAGGGATGAACAGGGAAGTTAGGAGAAAAATTCCTCACCCAACACAACTGGTCCATTGCCTGCTCCAAGAGGAGACCATATAAAGTATTCATAGGCAAGTCATATTAAACTTTTTTCCAGCCTTCCCTTCTAAAATTGACTTGACTCTGCTTTGGAAAGTCCAATATAGATTATTGCGCACAATTTGACTGCTCTTGCTTCCACAAGAGCACAGCAGGCCAGAGATTTCCACTTTCTTAAGAAGGATCAGGAACTTGGCTACAAGCAGATACTGTCTAAAAGCAGCTTTGAAGCCATTTGACCTCTGTAATTCTTCCTGATTTTACACAGATGACAAGGGTTGAATCTGTTCTGCCTCATTTTTGCAAATGAGTACCCAGATCCACTGTTTCCAAGAGGTTTTAATAACTCCTACAGCAAGCCATGTTTTATATGATAAATGTCAGGAAATGAACTGAAAACCATTTGCCTACAGCATTTCGGAAGGAATATGACATGGCAGCCTACCCTCTCCTCCTGCAAAGTGAATCATTAAATAAAGGCAGGAATAACATTCTTTGTTCCTGCCATGTAGCACAGGGTGGGCAGCACATGCTGTCACTGACAGCTCCTTTGCTTTCTTAGCACTTACTCTTGCCTTGTGAGGAAATGTGAGAAAGAAAAATGATATCTGAATTGCCCAGAGTTTCTCCRATTTCTGTTTTAAATTGCTTTCTCAGTAGTCGCTCTCCTACTCTACAGGAAATACATAACAACCACCAGATCACCCTTTTTGTAAGACAGCATCCAGTGTTGCCCCAGTAGGAGAAAGGAGGGAAAGGAGGGGTTCCCATTTACACAGCCAGAAGGAACAAAACACACCAGAGCTTTTTCCARTTCCAACAAACTCCAATGTACCAAGCATCAAAGCAACAGGGCCTTCTCCCAGGAAAACAACAATGAGTAATAAGTATTCTGAATTTTAAAGGTAGTCAAGGCAGTCCCACTAAGAAGACCACAACACTTAAATGTATTGTATTGAATATCCCCACACACTGGAAAATGTGGATTTCCAGCAAGATTCATCCTCCCTGGAGGCTCTGAAACTGCCTATCCCAGCACCACAGCAGTCACTCTGCTCCTGAAATTACACCACCAAAACATCAAAATAAATGCAGCTAGAAAGGAACCATAAACCTTTCAACCAACATAACCCACAGAGATTTAAAGCCAGTTCTTGTTCTGTAATTCAGCTTAGCAATGCCAGGGCACCAAGGAGTCTCTGAGAGGGTCAGAAAGTCAGCTCAGAAAAGGATTACCAAAACAATCCTGACCCTGCTCATCATAGAGCAGCATCAAGGGTATATTTCATTTTAGYCTGCAGGTGACCTTCATATTAAACCCATCCTTACAACCTCTATTCCTTCTGTGAACAGCCACCACCACAATTCRAGTACTCTGGATCATTCAGCTCCCTCAAGCTTTCTCGTGTGAGCCTCCAGGCCTCCTGCATTTAGGTGCTGGGGCCCCATTTATAATGCAAYACATCATCAGATCTGCTCTCCTCTGCAATATTAATGCAACTCCCATGTTATTTCTCAACAACCTGACTACCATGCATGTAAAATGTCTAAAGTAACTGTGGTTGGAAGAGCAACACAAAGCATTAAGTCATTTAACAGGGGGGAAAAAAGCCTTGCCTTTCACTGGCAGCGCTGTTCAGAGCACATGGCAGTAAGCGTGTTTTACACCTCTAATGCACAACCCAGCAGGATAAATGCTAAAGTTGGAAACTGAAGCATTTAAAGTTAAAAAGTGCCAGAATCCAAGCTGCCTGAACAACACTGACTTGACCCTCCCATGTGTGTAAGGTCTAGAATTATGCAACCAGAATGTTTCCCTTCATAATCTCTCCCACCAAGGGCACAGATTGGCTGGTGCTCACTCCACATGCTATTCCTTTTCCCTTTAAATGGTCTATTATTCTGTTTGTTCTTCAGAGGGAAGCCATAGCCTTATTTGTCACACATCATTCAAATTCCATTCTAAAGGCAGAATTTTTATCTTGAAGATAAACAAGTTATCTTCCCTAATGACCCATGTGAGACAAGATAATAGCATTGCTGTCGTGCTGCAAATGGGAAATGAAAACAAGGGGATGTAAGTAAAATGCTTCCATTGCTTTTGGATGCCTTAACTGAGACTTCCAAGACACGATTTTCAGGAAATTTAAAAGTTACTGTAAAGCACTTTATTTTCACATCTAGCCAGCATAACTCAACAATTTGCAGGGATGGTTCAGGTGGTTGTCACCGAGTTCCTGTGGCAGCACAGCCATGGGACAGTGCTGAGCAGCTCCAGTGGGACAAGCCAGGCAGCAGGGCCAGCGTGCAGTAGCTCACACCACTCTGCTGGCTGCAAAGACCTACTACAGCTGGGGCTAAATTCAGCATCACTGGGTGGTGCTGCCTGCACTGCTCAAAGTCCTGAGGGGCTCTGTGCAGAGCTCTCATCAAGTTCAGCAGYAGCTGGGAACACTCAGCATTCCCAGAAATCAGATCTTTGAGTGTCACACAAAAACAAAGTGAACACCCCATGCACAGCCCACTGTGGAAAATCCAGGTTAAGTAACTTATCATAGTTAACTTGAGAACACAAAGGCAAATATGTCTGGCAGCATTCCAGGACAAAGGATAACTCTCTTCCTTCCTCTTCCTTCCTCTTCCAATGATTTTCTCACCCTTCTCCACCTTCATTAACCACTTTCTTCATCACAAACCACTTTCTGATCCACAAACAAGGCACCCTGCTCCCTGAATGACACAATGGTTCCTAATAAACATCCCTCACACTGCAACATTGTGCTCCCCTTTAGACTATTGATAACTTTGATGTTTTTAGAAAGATACTTTTGAAAATTCCTCCTGCACCATCAGGAGATTGTCGACTTAGACCATTGGAGGGGGATTACTTTCCTGAAATCCTCAGATTCCCACAAGGAGCAAGACAGTGACTCAAGTCTTTAGACAGATGCTTCCCCATTCACAGATCCCTGTCCTAATTTTCCTCTCCAACCTTGATCTTCCTGTCCATATTTAGTCCCTTGTGCCTCAATCAGTTTCTTTTCACGCATATAATCTGAATTCTTTCACATCAGAGCTACCTTGTTTCCCCCATGTCCTCATTCAGGCCTCTTGTCCATGGGTCTCTCCAATCTCTCCTGATTTCACCAAACAAGAGCCAGAGCAAAAAGGTTCTTCACTATCCATCCTATCCCTTTCCAGATTCCTGCTTCAGCTCCCAGTCTGCAGCTCCTAACACACTCCATATTCCCTTGTTCTTCAATGAATAACATTGGAGTAGTTTAATAAAAGCAAGTTAAAGACAGGAAGAGAGGAAAACACTTTAAAAGGGCAAAGCATTTTCTATTTTTATTCCAAGTGCTGTGGTGAGCATAATTATGCAAATTCAAAAAGCTTGTCATAATTGACCTTTTCAAAACATGTGTGTCCATGGGCCTAACATACAATTCTTTGGTGAACCTTGAAATTTATTAAAGGTCAGCAGCTCTAGAACTTAATTTCATTTCATCATTAAAAAATCTACTTAACATGCATGCAGCCATCACCAATCATCAAGGAAAAACAAACTTGCTTAAAAACAGGTAAAAATCTTGATGCATTGTGCTAGCAAAACCTGTACCTTTAAAATGTTGTAAAAGAAATTTTTTTTTAAAAAAAGTTCTTTATAACATAAACTAACAGAACCTATCAGTTTAATTGTTATTCTGGAAATTTAACAATGCCAAAATCTAAAGAATCTGATCATCTGAAGTCCTGGAAGCAGCTCTGGTAAATGGTCAACAGTCACTACTGCTTCGAACTAAGTTAATTCCAGCAGTCTGTAGAGTAAGTCTGAAATCTCATTGTGTTCAGATTCTCCAGGGCTTGGCTGTCTCTTCTGTGCTATTGCTCCAAGAACTGTCACAGCTCTTAGTGCTCCTTTGGGGAAGACTGTTCTCCACCTTTACAGTCTCGTTTGCAGAAACTCATTTTMTCCCTACTTTGAAAACTGGTGCTTTCTATGAAGAGCTCACACAGACCCTGGCACAACTCCTGGTAAAATGAAACTCCATAAAGATTTCTGTGACATCAGGAGTGGCCAAGGAGGGATTTTGGACAGAACATGCCCAAAAAGAAAACYAAAACAGGAAAACCTCACCCTTTCTCAAACACAAGCCCCAATGGAGTTACTCTTATGCTGTATTAGTTTTTTGCAGGATCTACTTGACAAATTTCAAGCTTTTTTTTTTCTTCCAGGGAAGTTAAATACTGTGACAAATAAGCAAAGCTGCCCTTAATTAGAACAGTAGTTACAACACAAAATACTGATCCTGTTCCATGACAGAAATGACAGAACTGTGGCTTTTACCAAGGGAATGAAACAATAAACATATAAAAAGCAGAGGGCCAGATCAAACAGAATTAGTTGCCAGAGCACCACAGAAGATTAGGATTCTGTCAATTTAATACAACGAAGGCAGTTTGTCCTTGAAGCTCAGGATCATTTTTTCACTAAATAACAAATCTTTTTTTCTGGAATTTACATGCAGTACAAGCCTTCACTTCCTGACTTAAATCTTCTACCCAGCAGCACCACAGACTACAGGATGAATGCCATTTTTTTCCATTGGAATCTACACTGTGAGAAGTGTGTTGCTTCAACTGCTTTTTGTACAACAGATGGAAAGACATCATAAAATATCAGATAGCTCCCTAASAGGCTCTTTGAAATTCAAATAAGGTTACATATCCTTCACCTCACCATACAAGACCACAAAAGGGTTGATTACAAAAATACTAGCACAGGTCTGTGTCAAATCAATAATGTGACATGGTGTCAGGCTTATCAGAGGGGTTTAGCTGTTTATTTTCATTTAGCGCCTGCCTGCAGCGTCTGTCAGCACCGGGAACATTCCAGGAAGTCCCAAACAACCAACACAAGGACACCAAATATAGCCTGGGACACAGCAGCTGGTACTATCCTGCCACAGTTATTCCATTTTCATCCTCGAGAGGGTGAACAACCTGGGATCCATTTCTGGAGCTCATTCAGTGGCACAGTAATTATTCAGCAGGCAAATAAYGTGTATTAGCTGACAGACCTCACTTTTGCAGCTCTGCCCCCACACACATTCCAGGAGGTGRTGCTGTCCCTTGGATGCACTGAAATCACTGGCTTCTCTTTGCAGATAAAAACTTCAGCAGATCGGTAGCACTTCATGCAAGCCCACACGTGCATGCACAGGACACCAACTGAAGCCTCAAATTTAATGCAAAGTAAGAGGTAAATGCACATTTGAYGTTTCTGAAAATTCCAAGTCTATCAGCTCCAAACGCTTCCAATCTGAATGCACTTGTTCTGGAAAGAACAGCAGCTCTTTAGTGCTTTGCATGAATTCAAACCACAGGCTATTACTCACAGAGAATAAACCTGTTATGTCACCCATCTGTAACAGCCATCTGGGACAGATGTTTTAAATGAAAACTGCCATAAGATTTAGGGTTCACTATCAACTTACCTCACACCTTGATCATTTGTCCCTTGAATGACACAATAAGAAATTATGGATCCCACCTGACTGAAGGAAGCAATATGGATACTTTACATTGGTGTCCTTCCCTGATAAATGAACAGTCCAGAAAGCAGATCAGTGCTATGCCTGTACCATTCYATACCATCCCACCCAATCCCTGCTGCTTGGAGAGCTAAAGCTCACTTGAATTTTTTATGGGCATGGAATTGACCATATATTATGTATGCAAAGTCYGACAGACTATTTGTTTGCTCCTATTTACTTGCTACCAAGAACCTTAGTTCCTTAAGCCATATAAATCACCTTTAAAATGTGTTAATGATCAACAAACACAAASGTTTTTCATAAATTTATGAAACAAAATTATTAGCTATTCACATCCAAGTTCTATAAATTTCATTGCATGTCCATCTGG
The DNA here is from genome assembly GCF_030028575.1 of Malurus melanocephalus. NCBI lineage: Eukaryota > Metazoa > Chordata > Aves > Passeriformes > Maluridae > Malurus > Malurus melanocephalus. Next base: position 1,188,639 of record NW_026623410.1, on the reverse strand, counting down.
CAGACAGCTGCATTATTTATTTGCTGTCACACTCAGTAAATTGATTTACTGGCATTTAAAGGTGTCATCTTTACTCATTACAATTTCAATGATCACTCCAGCACTGCCAGCATTGCACCAATGACCTGAGTTTCAACTTTTAATCTCTGCTAAGATTGAATTCCACATACAAAGCAGTATATGAAGAGACAGAAGAAACTGAAGGACTTGGGYGCTTTGATTTAAAGTTCATTGATCTCTATATTGTAACAATTTGATGAGAAAGTTAATTTAATGACTCAAGTGCAGCATACACTTTTTTGAGCCCAAGGTAAACTTCAGAACTGGCAACACTGCTGTATAGAATTAAGATAAGTAGACCTGATAGATGAGAAAGAGGAATGAGGCTGCATCCTTGGAAAAGATTACTGCCCTGAAAAGTTTGGGGCAGATGCTGCTTACCCTCAGCCACATCTCTTCTGCATGCTGTCCCAGGTATGTTTCCTAACTATTTCAGCTGCWGTGCCAAGGACCACAACTCCATTTCTGCCCTGAAGATATTTCAGGCTGGCAAACAACAGCAGCCCCCCACTTCACCTCAGCTGATGAGGGGAACCACTTAAAAATAGAGCAGTACCCATCAGCTTGGAAAATRCATCAAAACACAAGACACTCAAGATGCTCTAGACCATGTTCTAGCCCACTCTAAGTGATAAGTGCAAGAGACTTTTACAGAAAAGACACAATGACCCCCACCAAGCTCCCTGCAGCTGTCCCCAGTTTGTGTGCYCAAGCATGGCCTCAAGCAAACAGCTCCAGAACCATCCCCACTGACTGAGGCAYTTCTGCACTTCCACTGGAAACTGAATTCCAGCTGAAATAACACCACCTCCCCTTCCCTGACACCCCCAGGCAGCACAGGAACTAAACAGAGAAGTAACCTGCAACTCACGGCCACACACATATATATAACCACAGCCAAACCACAGGAAAAGTTGGAATTTTGATCATGCCTCACTAGAGAAAAACATAATTAAAACCATTAGGTTTGGAAAACTTCCAGCCCTATGAATCTGACAAAGACATTTATGATGATAGAATAATAATAATGTCCAGTAAAATCCCTGTACATAAAAGCACTAAAAGTGTTTTACAGTCAAAAATCCAAGGAAAGAACATTTTAAATAAGTTAATGTGCATCTTCTACAGAAAAGGAGCAGTGTGACTTTTACATTTCACAAAGTGAAGCTTGACTTCACAGCTATCTGTATCCTATCACACTTTCGCTGTCAGACTAAACATCTCTTGTTTTGCTGCAAGTAGAGCAACTTATCTCACAGGGTATTTTTGATGAGAATGAACTCGAGCCTTAAACAAGAAGAGCCCAAGTCCTTTCTGTGATAGCGAATTTCTGACATTTTGATCCACTTTGCATTGCTATGCTTTGAAGGATGCCYGAGATGAGAAGGAATTCAGAACACCATCCACCAAGGGTGGTGCATTACAGTAAAGCATATTGACATGCTTGCTCTTTTTATTGATCCACACAGCGGGTTCTTACTTGAGGTAACATTAAGAGAAATGTCTCATTTACTTGAAAAGGAAAAAATAGTTTCACAGTTTTTGGAGAAAGCATTTGGCAGAGTGCTGCCATCTGCACCAATATTTGAAAACCAAGCTATTCAAATATGCATAATTTACTTAATCTTAGCAAGATATCTGAAAATRAAAGGCCTTTTATTGCGTTTTCCAAAGCAGCATCACTTTGCATATTGAATATTAGATCCATCTGGAGAAGTGACACTCAAAACAAYAATGTCTTTTCAAGTCCATACCACCTTGTTGTATCAGGCTCTTCATACATACTGAACATTTGACTTCCAGAAGCTGCTTTTGAGAAATAAGGGTAAGGGGAGACAAAATCTACAAAGAATGTTCAAGTGGTGGCCATAAAAATTATAAGGATCTCAAAAACATGTRTACTCAAATGTTGTGATGATTTCCTGCAATTTCTCCTGTTTATTTTAGAATCAGGCACAAGGGAGCAGCTTAGAGCTCCTTTCTTATATAGGCTGAGARCTTTAAGAGGTTAAGAATTTCACAGCTGATTATACTGACAAATAACTCCAGTTCTGGATCAGTCCAAGCAGTAAGCGACGTAAGAAAAGAATTTCCAACACACATGCACTGGAGCTGGAGCCTGTTTGGGATTGCACCTATCAGAGCCAAGAAACTGGAGACAGACTGTAGCCACTCATAGTTTATTTAAAGAAAACATCTTCTGTCACCCTGCCTCTCAGTCATCACCCTAGTTTTGTTTCATGTATTTGCTACTGAAGCATGGGAAAGATGGAATGAAGACTTCATTGATTTTAGTTAAACAACACAGCTGCCCACTGATCCTTCTTGACTACAGCACTCTAYCTAACCACAATGCTTTGCACTACGAAAAGGTTCTTTCCATTTTTTGCTGAGTCTCCCCTGAACAGAACATCTGGAGCAGGCATCCAGGAAAGGGAGCAGAATGCAAGAAAAAGCTCCTGGAATGATTCATTAACAAAGCAGCCAAAGCCAAAAACCAACGGTATCATTAAGCTTTATTGTAAGAGATCAGTGACATACTCAGGGTAAGGCTTCGAGAAAAAGGTAGCTGCAAAGTCCTTCTGCACAGCCTGGAAATTTCTAATTCCAGCCTGCCAGACCTTTACAGACATTTGCTAAGATCTGGAAGTCTATAGAGTTCAGAGCAATGTGCTGCTGTGTGTTCTGAGCTGCTGAGCAAGCCACAGGAGGGGGACGGWGAAGCAAAAGTAAAAAGGAAATCTCAAGCTGACTTAATGCCATTTACTCCAGAAAAACAATAATTTTACAGGMAAATGTTCTAAACAGGTGAATCTTACCAAGAGGCTGGTTCATCCAAGAAATRCTCGGCTATAAAAGATTAATGTGCACTTTACTTTAGGGGCTTAGAACACAAAACTATCCTCCCACCTTCAAATCTACTTTCCCCAATTTCTTTGTGTGCAATATTTACAATGCCCACTTTCCTTCTTAAGCAAGCAGCAGAAAGAGTATCATCTTTGAGCAAACACGTCTGGACAGACTGCAGAAACTTGTCAAATATTGATTTTGTTAGGGACRAGCTTGAAATTTCCATCTTGTTTCCATTTCATACAGAATCAACTTTTAGAAACTAATTTTTTAAAACAAATGCATTATACTGTATTTAAAAAAGTGAATTAAACTACTTCAAATAATGAACTGAAACATCTATGATAACTGAGTAATTGAGAGCAGTAGGAATTTATCCTTCCAGATAAAACATTACACTGGGAAAAATSGTGTTGTCCTAAGAGGTTCTGTCTTGCTCAGGCAAGGCCACAGGCAGACACTGTGCCTSGCTGGCCCAGGATACAACAGCAAGTCAGCCAACTTATCTAGAGTGTTTTATTCCACAAGCCTTTTCAGTCAGGTCTCTTCCCACTCCTTGTCTATCAGGTTTTATAAAACTTAGCTTAATATACCTTTGGGTTTGTGTTCTATAAAACCAGATTTGGTGAATACAAATAAGGGAAGAAACTCAAAATTCAATATATAAGCCCATATTTCTGTTGGAAACTAAGTTAAAAAACGTTATAAGGAATGCAGTCTTCACAGTGTTTGTGTAAAGCATACTGAGCATCCCAAAATTAGAGAAGCATTACCTGCTTGTAGTTCTCTGGTTGTCTAACGAGATCTGTTTCTGTGACAGAAAAATGTCCAAGGATCTTGTCCATGTGAGAGCCACTTGTGAATAAGTGGATCTGGAATAGATTAATTTTAAAGATATTTGTCAGTGCAAGGACCAGATTATTAACAACATCATTAACTACTATCCAACAGCTGTGTGGATTGGAATGGTGATGTGAACCAGGCTACAAACTCATTCCCAGTGGACATGTACAAATGTAGCTACTACCAGCAGCACCACAGCTCTTTTTAAAATAGCCAGAATGGAAAGGATGAGCATGCACCACAATCGTCTCACAAAACAGTCCCTCTGGTAGTGTTACCAGAACCACATGCAGGAATTGGAGCCACTGCTGCAGTAAAACAGTAAAACTGAAATATTTCCTTTTTTTATCCTGTCCTAAAGTCCTTTTCCTCACAATATGCATGCTCTTGTGCATAACATGAAAGAAGAAATCACTTAGACTGCAGAAGTCTTACCAGAGCTAAAGTATACTCTCAGAATTATTTTTATTTCTTCCTTTAAAGTAGAAAATGCTACCTAGTTACAGTAAGATTTTCTTTTGCTGCTCTACACTGTTGGCTTTTGCTTACCAAGACCTTGTCCCAGCTGCACTGGTGATAGTATCATCAATTACTTGATGAAGAAGCTTCCCAAGTTAGTCAAGGGAACAATAAAAACCAATTCCTCCTATTCAGAGCTGATCCCTTTGTTACTGTAATAACTGCAGCTGCCAAACAAGATAGCAGTGCACATTTGTCAGACAATCACTCATATTTCATTAATATTTCTGCCAGAAGACAGAGAATGTTTCCTGCTTTTCTTCCTTTATTCTAATGCGAGCTTTATCACACACTTGGGTATTGACAACTATTTTAAAGTTGACAGGCACTGGGTAATTATCAACCCTTCCATGAAACTTCAGAATATTTTAGCGTTCCTTTCCCAAAACTCACTGCTGGTGACAACCATCTGTCACATGTGCAGAGCTATGCGGGTTTAAAAATAAAAGAGCACCTCCCCACACAATGTTCTTCCTTTCCACTTGCCACTCCTCTCCCTGCTGCATTCTTGCGTAACTCTGGCTGCCAAAACTTTGGGACCCCAGCACCAGCAGTGAATTTCAGCCCTTTTTCCAAAGGATGTGGCAGCAGCATCCCCGGCTAAAGCCCAAAACAAATACACTAAAGCTGTAACAACCGAGGAGTAAGGTGTTCCCCTGGGACCAGACTAGATGGATACTGGAATAATCCAGTATTTGTATTTTTGCTATCTCTTCCTGATAACCAGGACACACTGAAGATAAAATGATGCTTACAGAGGGAAACAGCACAGGGGTAAAAGCAGCAGGTGAGAGGCAGAACATGCAGAGCTGTTGCATCTTGGTACTGGAACAGTCCAAGGTGGAGACAGGTCTGATTTAACCTTTCATCAACCTTTGCAACAGCACAGGGACAGCCCCCCACACTTAGCACAACTTCTGGGAGCTTCCAGTACCAATTCCTAAACGCCCTTGAGCTCAGACAAGCTGCTCTCCCTGCAGGGTGTCTAATTCACCTACGAGAAGATGAAAAGGAGGCTTGCTCATAGTTCACACACATTTGCATGAGAGGGAAAAAATTCTACCGCATTAAASAATGTGTTTCTGAGATCTAATGGCAAATTCACCTTAGGAAAAAAAGCAAAGATTTTCAAACAGAACAGACAGAAAATATATAAATAAACAACATAGCAATTCCCAGAGCAACATGGTAGATTTTTCATGTCAAGATACAGATGCATCTAACAATTGCAGTTTAGCTCACTCATAAATTACTGACAATGAGGTAATTACCCAGCACCAGTCCCTGCCCTCTATTATTCCGAGATCAAGACTTTGTCCTTGTCCCTTTACTCATACTACATCAGATATATAGATACAACCCATCCAATCCACTGCACTACATCTTATTTTATATTGTTTATCTTAGAGGCAGTACCAGAAACCATTCCATCACAGGTGGTAATTCCCAATGCTGCTCCTCGTTCTCACTGACAGAAAACAACTCCTGCCCTTCATTTCCAAGCATATTACAACCATTATTGTTGCTTTACCATCATCTGATAAGTCCAATTATGTTAAACTCTTCTTCTGTCATCAAGAATTCCATTTAATATCATTTTATTCTTACTAACCCATACACACAGCCCATAATCGGTTATTCACCTGCTTAAAAAAAAATTATCTCTGAACCTGATCTAACTCTCCACTACTTCGGGATGGAAAATAGCTGAAAATAACCCCAGGAAGCCCATCAGTTTTGCAGAAACTCACCTGTTCCACTGTTTTTTACAACATGTTGATTGTGGCACAGTGCATTTAACAGAGTCCCCAGAAAATGCCAGTTTTTATCTATAGAGGTTCCTACCTGTTTTGCTGATTCTATGCAAGGCTTCTCGCTTCCATTTCTTAAGGTAAAGTGGTAACTCAAAGACTAAATAAAAACAACTGTTCTCTCCTATGAATTCAAGAGCGATCAAAACCTGGGCAGACAGATACTCTTCTGGCACTTGACAGAAAGAGGAAGAAAGAGAATAGAAGGAACCAACAGATGTGCCTTAACACAGTAATTTATTCTCCACGTTTCCATATATTTGAAGGCATTTCAAGTAAATATGTACCACAGAGAATTTCGAGGGAATTCTAATGTTATTACTACATTATACTCTCAAAGAGAGCCAACCTGTCCACGTTGAGAAGCCATTATAATGTTATTCAACAGCTCATAGCCTCAGGCTGCAAAATTCCTCAGAAACAGAGAGGTTAAGATTTCCCTCAGGAAGTCTTCCTCCTACTGCAGGACACGTGTGCTTCTGTAAGCTTCAACATGCCTTCTGGGAGGTGAAGTCACTGAAAAGAACAGCTAGCAAAGAGAACAGCCAGGCAGGCCACTTAATAAGCAATTCCCAGCACAGAACCAGCTGTAGCTCCAGGGAGGCTTCCCTCTCTTGGGTACTGCAGAACTTCATCCCATCAACCTTAGGTGGCTGSAGGCAGGACTGAGTAGTTACAGAGCCCAGCAATATCCATAGGAAAAAATACAGAGTGGAAGAGCAGTCATCTTCTGAGTGAGAACATATTTTCCAACTATGTTGTGCTTTTCTCAGAAAGGCCCAAAAAGAGAAAATGGTATTTTAGAGCCCGTGTGAGTCAGAGAATGAAATCTATGGAAGTGTCGCCACTAGTTGGCAAAAATTATAGCTCCTGATCAGCAGTAAATAAGATTGTTCCTCAGCTGAGACACATAACCTGGTAAGTTATTAAACAGAGCGAGTAAAAGCCGTAATTATCATTTTGTAGAGAAAGCCCTCTGTAAATCTGCCAGCATAATTAAAAAACATAACACTCATTAGCCTTTTGCATACTGTGTTTGTGGTTTATTAGAGAAAAGCAGCAGCTCATACAGAGGTCATACTGGGTCAGTTCAGTCTTCTAACAAATAGAATAGTTTAAAAATTTCAAAATTAATRCAGCAGTAAAAGCAATTTCTCTAGACAGAGTCAGGAAATATCAATTATTGTTTATACAGCTGTTCAATTGTGTAAGTATATTCTATTTTCTGTTACCATAAATGCTAACATTAATGTGGCACTGTAATGAAGTCCTTCCAAAGTCACATTTACCTTTCTATTCTTCTGCTTTGMATTCAGACTAAAGTATAAACCAGAGCACTGCACTTCATTACAGCTCTGAACAGAACTCCCACAGCTGCACACATAATACCAGTGTGGGTTCACAAATGRAGGAGTTGGGCTTGTTTCCATCCTCCTTTGTGTACCTTCATGGTGGCAGCCCCGACTGTGGGAATCATCATCACCAGCATCACCTTTGCTTTCAGTTTAGTGCAGTGATGACTGCTGAAGAAGGCAGTAATGGCAGCTTTGGGAAGCTAGATGAACAGAGAAACATTCTCCCTCCTGCTTACTCCTCCAGAGTGTGGAAATTGTGGCTCAGGGAACCTGCAGCATAACTAACCTGTCTCTTACATTTGTCTAACATCCTAACTTTAGCAAGCATTATGCCTTAGGCAGCCACAGAGGGGAAAAAAAGTCCAAGTTTATTTCAAAGTACAACTTCCACAGGAGGGTCATCGTCTCTCATCTCCCCTGTCAACAAATTTAGCAAGTTGCCCCAATCAGCACATCTCTTCATTACTTCATTGCCTCTTTTGGGCCATTGAGAGTATCTGTTTGTACTCCAGCTCCCAGRTTTGACCTGCTCTTAATTCTTCCTTGGCCTCATTAACTGCAAGCTGAGGCACTGGAGCTGCCTAMTGATTTGTTACTGTCAAGTCCCACATAAATCAGAGCACAGATGATGAGTTATGGAGGCATTTGCCTCACCTACTAGAAAAACCAGCATACCTTGAAGAGAGGTGGTTTATCAGGGGAGAAGATGCCAATCATTTCATTTGAGATTCACCTCTCCCAATCCCATCACAGTCTGTAATCACACTGCAAAAAGCCAAGAACTGCACCTGCACTCAGAGGGAATTGCCACCTTTGTTCCCAGATCAGGGAAGCACATCAGCAGCGGTCAATGAGAAGCAAAAGGTTGTTTTAGATGCTGCACACACAGCACCTGATCCTTCTTCCCCAGGGCTGTCAATCAGACATCTTCCCTAGCAATCAGTTCACAGAAAGAACAGAATGTAACCTCATTATAGTTTTTAGCACTGCTCTGTCAGACATAGGATTAAAACCAAGAAGGCACCTTCATTCAAAGGTAAAGACAACTTTTTGAGGTGTACTTTGGGAAGAAATTTCTCCCAACCATTTTTAGTCTCAAAAAAGGGTGAAAACTTCTGTGAAGTTTTTGAGTACAGTATTAGCTAGCTCCATTTAAGGTATCCAAAGAGATATAAATGGAGAAAGGGSACCTAGGGAAAACAATACTTAGTAACTTTTAGGACTATCTTTGGAACTATTTTTTTAAATTTATCTTTGCAGTCACCATCACTGTCAGCTTTGGGACTGAAGGCTGGTTCCATCCTAAACAGACATAATGCTCCCAGATGTCTCTGAGTTGACAGGCATCTAAACATTCAWAAATGAAACAGAACTGGAGTCTTAGCAGTGTAGAGGCTGTTACTGAGTCCTGATTTAAAAGCAGGGAGATTTTGGGTTCTGCTGAGCTATCCTCTAGTACTTTGGAAAGATACTGTGCATTTTATTTTGCTCTTACTTTCAATATTTATGCTCAACATTTTGAATKCACATTTCCAGTGAACTTATAGTTCTGCATCACTACTTCCTGTCTGGGGAACCAGAMTGCTCTATCTTGTTTCTACCAGGCATTTTCTGAGAAAAACGGCAGCAGCCRATGGTTGCAGAAGTGACAAATGTGCCAACCTGCAAAAGAGACTTTTATACAATTACAACCTTACAAACACTGTACATACTACATTTTCTCAYGGTTCTGCCACGCTGGAGAAAGTTGGAGGCACTTATATTCAGAGTAATTCACTCTTATCTACAGGAAAATGCAGAACTAGCAAACAAGAATAATTTGTACATTTAGCTCTAGCTGACAAGGCTTTTAAATAATAAACTATGTCATAGTGAGTTAGAAGAATCATTTACCTTGTGCAAAAGTTTGCATTGCTCTTGGTGCTGAGCGTGCAAACTCCTCCACTGGAACCTCAGCCTCCCATCCAAACACTGCAGGTAWCGAACATCCACTCTGTCTTCCAGCCCACCTTCGGGTGCTGCTTCAGCTGTACCTTCCTGGCTGCTAGGCAGATTATCTTCACACTGAAAGCAGTAAATAATGCCAACCTGATTTTAATTAGTTTCAACATTTTTCAAGTAATTCAGTAGCAAACATATGATATAYAGGCCAAAGAGGAAGAAAATCGCCTCAAAATGAAGTAAATTCCACCAGTACAGAGAAATTAGAATACAGGATGGGGAACAGTCTAAACAAGTAGAGAAGTGTGGAATAAATATCAGCTTCTCAGCTGTGATGTTGTGAGCTGTCTCCTCTCCCATCTTTCATTTTCTGTACCCAGGAAGACACAGTGTTCCTGAGACAGCAAGCATGCTCTTTACCCAGATGGGAAAATCATATTTTGACTAGATTTTAATATGTCAAAGAACATAAAAACAGATTTAGCTCCTGCAGCGTCTTCCTGAGACCCTATTTTGTAAATCAGTAACTTATATAGGGACAAAATTGTGGGGCTGTGCTTACCCAGCTATTTTATTTTCTCCTTCCAACATTCTCATCTGGCAGGATAGAGGAAAAGAAAAAATCATGCAGCTGGCAATGGCCAGGACTCCATAGAGGCACTCCCAGCTACAATAGTATCATCTGTTTTGCTTGTTTTGCCTTTTTCTGGAGTAATTTGGAAGGAAGAAGGGAGAAGCAAAGAGTTTCCATTTGTTAATCTYGTCCCACTTTTGCTCTGCTGCAGATGAAAAACCAACAACAACCGACACCTTCATCTTCTGGATGAAATTTCTGCAGCACATTTCTGTCGTATCTCTTTGCCAAGGAATATAGGGAATTCCACCTCCCCCRGCCCCTGGCACAAAGAGATCATTCACATGTACAAACAGATCTCTCCATTTTCAGCTAAGACTTCTGCAGATTGCAAATTAAAAGGGGAAGAAGACATGGGTAGTTTATGGTARTAATACTGATGCCAGTATTACCACTTAAAGTAAGGCTTTCCGTTTCATGCAGTCTATAGAAATTCCATGCAATAAACACAACCCATCATTCCATACGTTTTTACCATTACATGTTACTTCTACATAAGAAGTAGAAATAACACAGAACTACAAAGATCTGCTTATTCAGAATGGATGTTTGCCATTCTGAAAGGAAGTGTCTCCCAGTCTTAGACTCTCAAGACATTTCTTTAAAGTGGAAATTTTAAAAGCCTACTTGAAACATGACTGTTTTCAAGAAAACACTTAGGCAGATATTTGGACCCATAGACCTTGATGGTATTTAAACATATGTGCTTCCCTGCTTCACAGACTTCCACGTTCAATAAAATCTTAAAAAGATCCAGTTGGCAGGCAAAATTTGAGTGTAGTTCAATTTGGATCTTAAACTAACAAYGCAAACTGTAAAATGAAGAGAGTTYATTCTTGCCTTAAATGCAGGTTTCAACAGAAGTGTGTCTACAACCATGATCAAATAACCCCCTAACACTTGTTTTAACCTAAATATCACCAGTTGACAGGGCCTTTGTTACAATGAGTTCTCCTATTATTTATAAGCACAAAAATGCTGTTCTGGTCACAGAACAAAATGTATCAGCATTACAGGTTTGTTCCCTTTTGCTCTGTGGYTCAGATAAACACATACTATAAATCACAGAGGTGCAGGGCTGGTAAAGGGCTTCTCCTTTTAAAGGCACAGATTCATCTTTAGCAGGGAAAAAAAAAGAAAAAAAGAAAAAAGACAGTATCTCCTTTGTGCCAACTGCAATGTCCCTATTTTTCCTCTGCTCCTTCATCTTCAGGCTCTTGAACCAAGGCACTGTGTCCTAGGACACTGCAGTTTGAGCTAAGTACCTCCACAGTTCACTATTTTGCCCGAAATAGGATGTTTTCTGGACTATGAGACCATACAGATATGATCACCACRCTGTCCATTGGAATGATAAGCCAAGCAGTTGGATATTAGTCACTACAGCAGTGACACAAAACGTGTGTAAAGAGCATTAAAACACCTCACATAAGCAGCCAAAAAGCCACAAGGCCAAAGACAGACTTGGGAATCCCAGATTAAAATCTGCATTGTCCATAATTTACAGTTCTACTCCAACTTCCCTGGTTAGAGGTTTYAGAACAGCACAAATACTGCTCTCCTGGGGATTTATTTCAGGAAGGAATGGCATTAGACTGGATTGCTTTGGCAGTACAGTGACAAACACCATGCAGAGCTAATTTTATTGTAGCAACCTGCCTTATTAATATTAAAATAAGGAAGCCAGCCAATGCATTTTTAACAGGACCTCTCCATTATTTATTTCACAAACTGMACAAAAAATTTACTTTTGCTATGAAATACTTAGCCCGGCATAAAGTAAACAAGGTAAAAAAAAAAGGTCTTGCATATTATACTGTGACCTCAATTTCCAGTCCCATCTTTACAATCTAAGACTATTTACTGCTCTCCCAGTGGGTGAAAAATCMCTAAAATACCTGCCCAAGCTACAGGCTTTGCTTCAAATATCACTGTGAATTTATCTTATCTATGCAGCAATGCAGGTGCACACCTACATTATGCTGAGATATAGAAGTGCATATTTTTTAGTCCAGTTCATAAAGAGAGCAGCCAAGGCAACTACCCAGAGACCTCAACAGCCTTCCTGCACTTGGAATGCTCCATGCCAGCTCTGGAAGAGATCATTCCATAGCCACTTACCAGAGGASTGTTTTGCCTGCAAACTGTTTGCTGCAATTAATGTTTCTCTTTGATTCCGTTTCAGAAAAGGGATGTGCTTGGATCAGTGACAGGAATGGTGCCACAGGCTTGCAGTACAAAAGCCACATGAACAAAAATCAATGCCCTCATCACCATGCTGAGTTTTTTCCCCATTACTGGTGATACCTGAGCTGGCTTTGTCAAACTGGGAGATGTGGACCTGACAGAGCAGCCATGATTTCTGTCACTTAAGATTAATTAAGCAGAAGACAGAACGAAGCCCCTCATTTCCACTCTCACCATAACTCACCCCAAAGGAGCCTTCTATCCTAAAAGCTCCAAGCACTGCTGTTAGAAAATTTCCCTATCCACTTATTGGCARGACTCACAAAAGCAAGCACAAGTCTGATCAAAGTGACAAGCATATATTTACACGAGCTCTCACCAAGCCAGTTTCTGAACCATCACCCTGCCCACACTTCAGCAGAACCAGCTCTCCTGTGGTAAAAGATCCAGAAAAAAATAAACAGCCAAGCCCCATAACAAATACACATTCCAGGACACTGCCCATCACCATCCCAACCAAGGTAGCTCACAAACTACAAAAGCTACGCCAGGCTCATAAATACACCTCTGGTTTAGTCAGAGCTAAACACAGTTTATATCCCAAAAGCATATATTGAACAATTTTTGCAAGGCAGCCTAGAATTCAGTCTTTAACATGTGAGTTTTGCCCTAAACAATCCATTCCAAGCTATTTCAATCAAATGATAAAAAAAGGTTCCAGATCATTCCCAAAAAGTGTGAATGGACTTATGGTTAGACAATGCAGCAAGTGCATTAAAAAAACCCCAACACTGCCAAGTCCTCCTGGCAGAACTGTTCTGAGCAGACAAGTCAGAGTCATGAAATACAGTGAACTGAAAAAAAGCCATCAGATATAAAAGAACTCAGAGGAAAAATATAAGGGGTGGGAGAAAGGAGGGTGTGCAAAAAGACATGGTGATGTACCAATTTTCAGTCACATTCCATACATCTGAGGAAACRACTTGCATGCAACGTGCTTGGAGAGAATTAAAGATTAAGAAGTTTCAACTTCAACAGCAGAAATGAAGCTGTTCTTTTTGGTTTGAAATACAAAGCAGTCCCATGTTATCAGAAATCAGAGAGCAGGTGTACTAACAATGGATGGAGATAAATTAAACAAGTACTTCATCACATAAATACTTTATCAAAGAGCAACACAGGCATCAGTGTGTTTGCAGACGTGAGAAGAGAGCATTTTTTTTTTCACTGCTTGCTTCATTTGAGGATTTTAGTGAATTTTGGTGATCTTTTGGTGACTTTTCACATTAGTGAAATCTGGTATGGAGTTGATCTTGTTCTGTTCATACATCTTGAATTGCACAAACTCCAAAAACTGATTTAATACAAAATTCCTTGCAGATCTGGCAATATGCCATAAGCAGGACTGCAGAGGAAATCGAAATCTTCTGCTGTGCAACTTCATCTAGACTTCCTCTACCGTTCCTACTGATATAGGAATCTTTAACGCTTATAAATTYTTACCTTAATAAATGTACTGTGCCCTGTAGAGGCAATGGAAAAGGCCTGTGCTGCCTGCACTGCTGTAAAACAAAGCAATGGCAGGGCTGGCTCCCCCAGAGATSCTCTTTTCTGACTATGAGCTGCCACCTGTCGGTCCAGGACARACCCCAGCCACCTCCAGCTCATCCCCAGCGAGCTGCAGCTTTCCCAGGCATCTTCCAAATCCCTCCAAGCACCAGCTCTCTGCTCCCACATCTGGACAACCAGCAAATAATTTGCAGCTCACACTACCCATGGAGAAACAAGCCTGCTGGAACATGGATAAGACGTTTAACCCATGGATACATGCATTAGGTGAACTCCCTGACGCTAATCCTTGGGCAGAGCAAAACAAAGCAACTGCCAGCTAAAACTTCCAATGCACATTCCCAGCCCAGTCCTCACMTGCACTGGAGTTATTCTGAGTCTAGACAGAAAATATTTACTCAGTTACCACTCAGATCTTAGCCACACTAACCACACAGCCTGGTATCACCAAGGTGGGTAGGAGAATATTGAGATCCTCCCTGCAGGGCTCAGGAAAGGCAAAGCAATCACATCAATTGAGCCAATAAAGTGCTTCTGCAGTTTTTACTGAGCGCTCATTCTGAACCGCTCATAATTCAGACAATGGTTTTGATGTGACACAACATATGTTAACTTCTGTAATTACACATCTTTAAACAGAGCATAATTTATAAAAAAAAATATTAAACACCAAAAGCCAGAAATAACAGTATCAGACATGCTTTCTTAATTAATACAGCCATATATCTATCTGCAGGAGGGGAAAATGTGAAAAGGAACAATCTGAACAGATGAGTGCAAAAGGGACAGCACTATTTTCATTAATAGCACTATAAACAACACTAATTGGATTTCCTCCTAGACATGGCAGGATCCAGATTAGATTTATGCAGGGAAAGATAGATGGTGTAAAAACCCACTCCCACATGGTGCACACACCAATTAAATCTCCAGACATTTGCATAGAAGACTAAGTTTTTCCACAAACCTAAGTGCTCACCACATCAAAGTTATGCTCATATTGTATTCAGCAATTAAAATAAAGAAGTGATGTCCTGTGTTTCCGCAAGGCCTTTTAGCTTTTAAATTTCAATGCCTTTTGTAAAAATTGCTACTCACAAAAGCGCTCCCAAGAGCTTACTCTTGGCAAAGAGTGAAAAAGAGAAGGTGCTGAGGGAAGACAGAAAATGTGAACACAGCTCTTACCCATGCCTGCCTTGTTCAAACAAGCCTATCTGGCAGTAGCCAGAGGCCTGAGGCACTAGAGCAAGTCAGTCCTTTATCCCATCCCTCCTCACTCATTTGGGAGGTTATTTAAGAGCTCTGCAATACAGCAAAAGCACTACACCTTTAAAAGCACTCAGCAGAGCTCCCTAATTTTTGCAGCTGCAAGGTTCTAGAAGAACATTAAAATCCCAATGCTCACTGCATTAGATATTCAGACAAAACATGGAAATTAAATATACTGAGACCAACACGTGACAGGGTAAACCTTAACTCGAGGTGCAGTGTGTTCTGCAGGGCTCATGAAATRCAATACACAGATAATGCCTTGCACTGCTTCTCCTCTGCCTGCAGCTACAGTTCCCCTTGCCCACATCCATTTGCTCCACTGAGGCAAGCAGGGAGAGACCCTGGAGGGAGAAAGATGCRGCTATGGCAGACCTGGAGATAGAGGAAAACCAAAAGCAGAGGATGTTCACATAGATAATCAGAATATACCAAAGGTACTGGCTGCTCCCCGTCACTGGAGGGCAGGAGAGGCACTGAAACATCTTAAAATACCAGTTTGCCCAAGTGCCAAGGAAGCAGTTTCCGATGCTGGATTTCAGCAGAACACCAGTATGACCATGCTAAACCTTCCTACCAGCACACCAGTCCTTGTCATCTTCTCCTCACACAGCTCAAGCAACTTCAATGCCTGTTGCTGAATCCCATCCAGAACACATCAGMTGTAATGTCAAGTTCAAGAAATTTTGCATTTATTTGAAGTGCAGACATTACCAGAGACACAGCACATTCAATAAATTATAAGCCTTTCTGATCAGTTCAGACTTGTCTTTTATAGTATTTTACTTTTGACATGCTGTCAAAAAAAACACTTCTTAATTGTGCATTCACTGTGTCAAGAAAAGATAAATGTTGGTAACTACACATCCTCCAGTGCAGCACAGGAGGAAAGTTCCACGACAAGTTCAAAGTATGCTACAACAGACTTGTCAGCCACACTGCAGTGAGGGAAATTCTGCAGGAGAAACTTCGGGGAACCTGCGCCCTCTGTTCAGGTTTCACAGATGGCTTTTTAAAAAAAAAGTGTTCCTTAGCAGCTACTGAATCCAGCAGAAGAAGGGCAAAAACATAAACGGTGAGAGTCACTAGGAAGACAGGAGGACAAARAGAATAGAAGTGTAAGCTCAGGGAATAAGGGAGGGAAATCAAAAAATGAAAGCTGACAGACTAATAYAGCCCATAAAGATCTGGAAAGTAATTACGCCTCTGAGTCAGAATCAATAAGGTTAATAAAATTCCCTCCTCTATCCTCACTGGAATAGATGAGGACATGGAAAAAAAATGCAGAAAACTTATTTTCACTGAAACTAGTGCCAAAGGTTTCCTGGTTTTCTGCTGGGGGGGACATCAAGCTTGGCTGCTACGTTAACACTTTCCTCTAATAACATGGTTTATGGAACAGCAGTGACTGTCAAGTATTCTGTAAAAGAAAGGCATTTCAACAACAAGATTAGACCAAGCATAAGCCTTACACTGTACTGGAAATAGCCAGTGAGCCAAACTAGACCGTGACAAACAGAAGATTAATCAAATTGCAAAGCCAAGAGTCAGAAGGCATTTTTAGCTTCATTTTTGCCCACCAGAAGTAATTAAACTGAGATGACTTTGGCATGCTGGAGACACATGCATGAATTCAAAGTACAAGAGACATAATAGCTCTATTTGTTGATTAGTATAAATTCACAAAAGGGGAGGGGCATCCAATTTCACTCAGAGGGCCAGAAGCAGACAGAGGGAATTAGTGGAAACAAGAACCAGTGTTTGTACAACATCTCCTGATGATCATGAGGGATATAACATCACTACATCCATTTAAAAAGCTCAACAGCCTCGACACATAATTAAATTACAGGGCACACAGATTAATTTCAGCTGTAGAAATAAAAGCAGCACAGGCAGCATTCCTCCCTGGAAACAGAAAGAATACAAGCTCACAGAGTACTGCTATGACCAGCCCTAACCATCACAGATTTGGAGAAAGCTGGAATGGTATCACCAAAATCTAAAAAGCAAGGTAAATACAAATTAGTCAAACACTCAATGTGCTAAAAAGGCAAGTTTATATCAATTATCTGCTTGTCAGAGAGAATGGGAACTCCCCAGGTGTGCCTTACAAGCTCAGTGAAGGAGAGGGTTTCACCAACAGGTTTTCAGCTGTGTCTGGTAGACTAGGATTTGTTACGTGTCAATAGGAAACAATGAATGGCACTTGAGAATAATCTGCCTGTACATGATCACCAAAGCAACAGAAGAGTGGAGACAGACATCACAACAGTGCACATCTGAGATGGAAATCCACAAGAGGTGTCAAAAGCCTTTGAAAACCGTGTCCATCAATTACTGGCCCCGTGCTTTAAAGCAATTAACAGGCGAGAATTCCCAAGCAGACACTTCAGCAAATCGATGTGAACTTCCAATTCAGATTGTACTTAAGTCTTTATAGATCTAACAGAGTTAGTGATTACTTCTTCTAAAGAGTTGGCCCATGCAAGGTTTGAACTTTCACTTACTGCCTCTGGAGTCACCAACCTGCTGACAGATGAGCACAGTAAATTCAGAGAGTGAACTTGCACTATTGCAGCCCAGCTCTGGAGTTTGTCATGCATCATCGATCCTCTCCTTCTCCTGCTCTTCCTGCACAGCAACACAGTTTGCTCCTTTAACTGTCTCCCCTGCCAGTTTATAAACTCCACATGCTGGAGAGAGCTGTGGGTGGAAGGCTGGAGCAGCATCCTTCAGTCCTGCCCACCAGGTCAACCTGCCACAGGCACCAGGATCCTGCTCAGGAGAGACTGCCCTTCCAAGAAACACCAGCTGGAGGCCAAGTGTCTGCTTGGGATGAGGTGCCCTGAAGGAATTTCTGACCTAACACAAAAAAGCAGTCAACCCATAGAACCACCCCAGGGTACTAAGAATGCCTGTCCTTACCAACAACTACCTCACCAGGAGCTTTTATTACATTAGCCA
Organism: Malurus melanocephalus; assembly: GCF_030028575.1. Classification (NCBI taxonomy): domain Eukaryota; kingdom Metazoa; phylum Chordata; class Aves; order Passeriformes; family Maluridae; genus Malurus; species Malurus melanocephalus. The sequence continues at coordinate 1,170,634 of NW_026623410.1, read as the reverse complement.
CACTAAGCACTACCTCTTACCACCTTTCATCATTTTTGAGTTTATAATTTCAGGAATGACTTAGCTTTTGATTCTGAAGATGTAAGTGCATGSAAAAGTAAGCCTGTGGAAGCTTTTCCCAGGTCAGGATCTAAAGATTAAGAATTCCATGCARAGTTYGAGCTCCTTGTCCATCATGTGTCAYGAATACCCTTGTACCTCTAAAAATCCTTCAGAGCTGATGGAAGTGTTCAATTTGCAGGGAAAGAAAACTGTGTTGCTAAGGAACTGCAAAGGAAAAAAAGGCCAGAGTGTGGTAATCTGAAATGAAATTAATTAATTTAATTGGCCCTTGATATGTTGGGTATTTGGCACATTATCAGCAATTTAGCAGGCTTTAGGCTTTGTTTCAAACTTAGGCTGAAAGAATGGTCAGAACATGATTGCACACTTAATTTAGGGATTAGCTCCATTCTCTCTTCTCACACAACAGAACCCGGTTCATTTTTGCAGATTTCAGAAAAAAATTTAAAAGCAAACCACATAGATATCCGTTTAAACTATAGTTATGACKACAGTTATTGAGACTCCTTTTCTTTTAAATGAAGACAAAGGGTAAGGATTCTCTCCAAATTTATTCTCATTGGTAGACCAACAGATGTACTTTTGCAGCAAGTCCTGGCTTTCATGCTTTGCTCAGAGATCTCAGCCATGCACAGAACCAAATACCATTTCACGGATTTTTGTTTTGCAACGTTTTCACTTCAGGAAAATATTTTCAATTGTTTATAATCATTAAAGATTCCATACAGTGGAAGATTTTTCAAGTTCTCAACTGAGAATTTAACTTCAGTTATTTCAAAGAGCATTTAGTTTTCTTCCTTTTTTTTGAGACAGATACTTCTCTAGTGAAGTTTTTTTTCCTCTTCTTTTACCCTTCTCCTTCAATTTACTTAAATAGAAGAGAGTTATGACTGCAGAGACTATCTCTGATGTATTTACACCAGATTTGTTACCCATCTTCCAACCTAAGCTGTAGTATCATAAATGCCTGGTATTTATTAACATTCTCAGAGTCAAAACTCCAGCACCTCAATTGTTCAAGTTGTACTTTAACTTACAAGATGTCAGGTAGCAAAGTGACAACCTCACCTTCCCCCTCTCTCACTAAGATTTTGGGGCTGCATTGCAGAACAGTTTGGCTGATGAACTGGCTTTGCCACAYAGTTATCTCACAAAGTAACAACAGRCATCAAATWACAGTATCTAACAACAAAATKRTAACACTGTTATGTAACAAACAACAGGCTTTCATGCCTGGTTTAAAAGGAGCTGATTTATTGACCAAGCTGAGGTGTGTGAGCAATCTCCTCCTCACCCACCATTATCTCCTTGCATCCTTGCCAGTGCATTCCTTGATCTTCATTTGGTTGGCTCTTAAGGGTTGAATTTATTGGTTTTGCCATGCCTAGTTGATCAAATAAAAGATAAGAACTCTCCCTCAAAATTCCATTTGTTTTAACTTTCTTGTGATGGAGAATCACAAAACCCACTAGTTTTTCTTTAACTACAGTCTTTTTTATTCCTTGTAAATATCTAWTTTTATTGCTAGTTGAACACCATACAAGAAATATTTCCATTAACACAATGAGCTTTAGATACACAACCTAACTCCAGCTTCTAGTCCACAATTCAGACTCTTAAGCCTTTCTAAATACTGTTTTGGGCAGTTATTGAATAAAAACATTTAATATGCATTTCCATGTTTTTTGAGAAACACAAGTACAGCAGGTGAGAACTGCAGTGAAAGACACATCAATATGTGTGGCTATAAGAGATAGCATTGTATTACCATAGTTCTTTCATTCCTTTTTGGGAAATGCAAAACTGAAAGCCTTCAGAGAAAATAACACAGGTGCTGCCCCACTTCCTGAATTCATATCACATTTCACTCGTCACTTTTTGTAACAGAAATTAAGGACACAAAAAAAACCTTCTATGACAGATGAAATACAAGAAAAAGGTAGAAGTTTAAAGTAAAAAGTTTTCCAGCAGTATGCTTTTTCTGAAATCTCAAGGCACCCTTCACACAAGTGGATGGCACTGCCACTCACAGCTCAGCCTCTAGTGCTCCCTCTTCTGAGCAGCAAATAATTGTAGTGTACCAAGAGTGGTTCCTGTCCTCAAAATACTGCTTATAATGTTGTTATAAAGAGGATTCTTTCCTTTGAACTGTTTTCCATTTGTACAAGTGTTTTCCTTCTGAAGATTCTGTTTTTATAGTGCAGCTTTCCAAAGTTTCACTTTCCTACTCTGCTGTCCCCTAAAAAGCTCTTGAAAACCAGGCAGCCTACAGCCTAGGAAAAAGCATGTATGAGTTCACAAAAGGCTAYGAGGCCTTAGACATCACCAGATTATCAGCAGGAAGAGTTTCTGACCTACAATGTCCTCTGCCAAAACACTACTCTGTGAACCTGTCACTTYGTACCAGTCTGACCAGTAATTAGTGTCTGACTAGATGATGGTTACTTCAGAACAGACTTTCTATGTATTAACAGCTTTTATTGATGGATAAAASAGCATATTCCACTGTGCTCTCAAAGAGGTTACAAGGTCATTAGTTACCCCGAGAGCAGTAGCTGTCATTTGAGACCTTGTTGATTGCAAAAAGTATTATTTGCCTTACCCTTCCTTGCTCTTCCAGTGCCAACAGAGCCAGCATTCACTGCTAACCTGTTTCCCTGCCTTGCAGAACCACTCAGGGTAGTCTGGGAGCTCAAAACTCAGAAGCAGACAGATTGAAGACATTCACTTACTTGAACTCCTCCACAAGGGTCTCACCTACACTGGAAATACGAATCAGRGAATTCAGGCAGGGGTGGGAGTTTRAWAAAGAACMYAGATGACCTGCACACAGARAGCTTAGAGAAGGGAAAGAAAACAGATTCCAGATGCTGGCCCCTGTAAGCCATTTCTAAATGGCTGAAGTCATTCATTTTTCAAGGTACCAAGGTAGCACCCATCACACCCTGGTGATAACAGCTGCTGACACAGAATGTTACCAATGGACAGGGTGAGGTGGAAGGACACAGCCATGCTCACCGTGCACACAGAGGCTTCATCCCCAGTCTTTACTCTGTTCCGAACCAGCAGCTGCTCCAGGAGGCTGAGTCTGTGCAGCAGCCAGGAAAATGCCAGCAGCAGCTCCCGACTTCCTGCGGAGCCATCGGCCGGGAGCTGATGGAGCTCTGGCCTGTCATAGCCGTGGTACCACAGCGCTGACTTCACAAACCTAATTTGGGTCTCTGAAAAGAACAAAACAATTGAGAATAACACACTGCACGCAATGCATTTRTCCATTCAGTTCCAGAAATTGCTGCCTCCTCTGAGAGTAATGTTTTTAATCCAGCCTCAGGAAGACAGCAGGGACTTAGTCTTTATCAACAACTAGTGCAGGACAGGAGGCAGAGGGTAAAAGCCTTTTTTATGTTGCCCCATTCCGATTACAGGAACTACTGCTCAGGGAAAAGAAGAAATTCAAAGTTGAGATCAAGACCAGTAATGGTCTCCTGGAAAGTTAACAAAGGTAACAACAGTAACTAGCCTTCCCCTCTAGAACAGGGTTCCAATTCACCTATTCATTTTTTATGAGTCACCAAGCATGCTATGAATTAGTAAACACTCTGAATCACTTTACTCCTGAACTAAACTGGAATTTAGAGATAGGAGTTTCACAGCCTGCTGCAAATCTCTGAGCACCAGTGAGCAGAGATAATGCAGCCCAGCACATAGGCTATTAAATTCTTGGGAATGCTCTGATCCATATTCCTTCACACCAGCAAATGTTACCTGACAGGTACAAGACATGCACTGCAGGACTGTAAAACACTGAGGAAACACAGAGAAAGTTGTTATTATTTAAAAAGATTCTGCCCAGTAAGCCTTGGCTCTGTACTAAGTCAAACATAGAATAAAGAACGTAATTAGGGGGACAATGAAAACAACACACACTGGCTAAGAACCAATAGTTGTAAAAGGAAGACCTGATCAAAAAGTTTCTGGAGTTCTCCAAAGGCAAAAAAAGAAACAAATGATTAAGGAAAATTCAACCAATGCAAGACATTTAGACAGCCCAGTGGGATTCAGCTCRCACAAAGAAACCAAGGCACTGCAGTGGAGGGAGAGGAAAAGCCCTTGAATCAATGACAAGTGCCCAGCAGACGAGAACCAGAGGGCAGGAACAAATAGTGGTTTCACATGAGGGCTCTGTGCTAAACAGCTGCTGTTCAAACAACTCAAAATGACACTTGGACAATGTGACAGTGACAGAAAACTTGGTGCTGATGTGATATTAGCAGTAAAGAATGCAGGCAGATCATGAAGGACTGCAAAACCTTGAGCCCAAGCTTTAAAATGACAGATAAAAGTATTTTTAGAAAAAAAAATGAAAAATTATGTGCACAAAGAAAGAAATGTTCCTAACTTTACTRACATAAGAATGGGCCTGGAACTGATCAGTGGACGCAGGAACACAATCTTAGATGATAAGGTTTTTAATGACACTATCACAATTGGCTCTGACAGGCATCCAAAAGCAAACTCAATGTGAGAAACCTAGAAAGGACAGTAAACAGGACACAAATACCCACCATGACCCTCATTTCTTCACTCCCATAAAGGCTACAGAAGATCTGGAAAGAAATAAAGAGAAAGCACAAGTACAATCACAAGTACAGAACAGCCGCAGTGTAAGAACTGGTGAAGTAGGCCAAGATGATCAAGAATGGATATGACAAAACTCTTCAAAATCATGAGTGCTGTGCAATGGATGAAGAGTGGATAATTTGTTTGCACAACATTCAGTACAAGAACTGTGAGCCATAAAAGTTAGCAAGCATGTGAGTCAAAACAGGATAAAAGAAATGCTCTTCACACACGTAACAAAGTTCTGAAATTTCTCACTGTGGGACACTATGGACTCTTAAGAATCATAAAGGCTCAAGGAGGAACTGGAYTGACAGAACAGGAGATCATGTAAACTCACGAAACACAAATACATCCTCCCTGGATTGGGAAGTCTGAGATGTAAATTAGTAGAGGCTGAAAGAATATTCCCTCACCCTGTGAAAGCATCATTCTAGATTTGCTCTTTCCCCTGGGCATTCACTTTGACAGCTGTCACAGCTGGATGGAGCTAGAGCAATCTACAATTTGATGCAGTTTAGGCATTCTTAGAAAGAAAAAGACCKAAATCATTCAATTTGCTCTTTCCACAGAACCTGTAATGAAATGAGCAGCTCCCCTTCCCCACGTTAGGGTGGCAGAAATGCCTATGGCTTCCTAAAAATCCTGCAGTAGATAAGCACTCCAATCCCTCAAGCACAAGAGGAGCACAGAGATATCACAGATTTTATTTTGATCCCTCTTGAACATTCTTACATGAGCAMGGTTTTCATGTTGTCCTTTCCTTTTTTGTGTGCATTTGTCAAGAAAGGAACTGCTATAACAGGTAAAGGCAGAAACACTCCAAAAGGAAKGATGATCAGTACATGCTTTCCTCCTTTTTCAAAGCAAACAAGCATCACATGCTGCCATCTGCAGTTCAAGGAGCTCCTCAAAAAATCACATATCAAAGTGGAGGAAAGGAGAGCAAGTTCTTTCTTGGTGTCTTTTCTCTTTTATCACCATTTCCCTGCTCTGATATATCACTCACATTAGACCCACTAAGGCAATTCACCAACTGAATTTCTGTGTTATTCTGGTGCTTTATCTCCCCTTATTTCATGTCTTGCTCTGCAACACACTGCCCTCACAGGAGAGGGTGCAATTGGTGTGTCAGGCAGGAATTGGGAGTGCCCAAAGCATGGATCTGGACACAGGGCACTAAGAGCTYTCCCATGACTTAGAGAAGTCACTTAGCTTTCCTCATCTCTACTAAAAGGCAACAGTGATAAATGGCAGTAAAGGTTATTTAAGTACCCGGGACCAAGATGGATTCCTCTGTAACACATAACCAAGAGAGAGGAAAAAACATCACTCAGATAGCAGATAACACCAGACACTCAGATGCTTCTTTAACATCTTCTTATGGCATTTCATTAGGATTAGGCAATTTATASACAAAGATCCACAAAGGCCTTCCAATTAATCCCCTTCTCCACAGGCATTATTTATRAAAGTATATTCAGCAAGTAAGACCACCAAGCTGGGGATGAACCTCAGGGTTCAGCTCACTTAAAACTACATTCAAGCTGTGCTCTTCCACTATGAGACCTGACATATTTTCAGTGGTTTACAAGATGATATTCAAATAAGGGCTATGAATTAGCCTGGCAGGCTAAAATGGAAAGGAACTATAAAACAAGTGTAAGATACATTACCTCATGCACTCAGGCAAGAAACACCTGCACAGGTAGTGGTATTATGGGAAACTACTGCTTCAGGATAACATTTTCTGCTACATTTGTCAAACAAACAAAAATAYATTGCAGCTCCAGACCTCTCTCCTGTACTATAAAAACTGAACAGCAATTCCAGAAAAGAAATGTTTTCTCCAACTATCCAAATGCATATTGCACTGCTACCTGGTGTGGCTGTCAGGTTGTTAACCATGTTCATCAGCCTCTGTGAAGAACGAGCAGCATGAAACCATTAATCATGATCTCATCTCCAAGGTTATGCCTGGAGTACCATCACACATCTTGCTCTCACTCTCCACTGTCCAGAGACCCACTGCTGTGATATGTCTAAGAGGCTGGAGTTTACAAAGTAATTTTACACCAAAGTTTACAGTGCTTTTCACTGTGTGAAGAAAAAGTTCTCCCAAAACAAGAAACTAAGAGCCAGTTGCAGAATTCTGTAACCACTGACTGGCAGGTTTCAGCAGAATTCCTGAACCACCCAAAGATCAATGTTTCCTTTGGAAAAATAAAGGACACAAGACCACTGGAGAATGGCTTCTCTTTTCCAGAAAGCTGTCTCTATGCAGACAGTAACTCCTATACCAAAGGAGTCTTCACAGACTTCCTCTGGGATCTGGCAACTGCTGCTGTCCCTGTTTTAACTGAGGTAATTAAGAGGTTGTGCAAAAAGAGCAAAGAAAAGGAAGGCTTGATCTGTGGACTAATGCACTAGACTTGGATTAGAGGAATCTGTTTCAATTCTCTATTGTACAACAGTATCCTGTACAAACCTGAGAAAGTTATTTAATGCCTATGCCCAAGGCTTATTTCATTTGCATTAAATACACAAGAGACCAGAGCTGGGGCAGAGAAGAAAAGCAGCAAAATATTGATTGTGTTCAGAGCAGACAACTCATTCACTTGCCAAGCAAAAGTAATTAGTGTCATTCGAAAAACACTACAGCTCTCCAGCCTGAATTTCAGCTTTAATCACCAAGCTGGGACTAAAGAGGTTTCTTAGAAATCAGCCAAGCAGTTCTGAGCAGAACCACACATTGCTACCTCACAATACACCAGGGGAGGCTGTGCTTGCTCTCCCAGGAATTCTGTCCCCAAATGCTACAGGCAATTAGTATGGGAGCAGCCAGGATCCAATAAGGTTGCACATGTGCAGGGCCACATCCACAATGCTGCAGGAGACAGTCAATAAATAGACTTGCCATGCAGAGCAGAYTGCGGATGAGTGGAAAAATAAAAACAGTCAAATGAAAAATAGCAGTCTTGTGAGTAACAGGACTTCCTGCTGTGCTACCAGAAGAACTATGCTGGTTTTGCTCTGCATTCCACAGTGCTTAACCTTTTTWAATTCCATTTACAGAGCCACCAGAGTCCCAGCTATTTGAAACAGTGTTGTTTAGGGTGTTTTGCTCTCAAAGGCAAAAGTGAATTTCTGGTTTTGGTCTAAGAAGACCTTGATTCATCACAATACAATTTTCATACAATGAAAAGGCCCTAGACAGACATGTTTCAAGAGAGAGGACAGGGAGCAGCGTTCTATTTGGAATAACATATATTTAATAAGGAAATAGTCTTCTGGTATTGTGAGAAGGCAACCTGCATTCAGCTCCTCTCTGGAGGAGTGGCCCTAAAGACATTCACAGTCCCCCTAAAATAATCAAACACACTCTAGTTCTTGTTTTGTCTAGAACTTCAATTCAAAACACTGCCTTTATGGTTCACATGTTGCAATTCATGGCTCTGATACAGGACTGGATGGAAAAGCACCAACAGAATCATGTGTGGAATGGGAAAAGAAGGAATCAAAGAAAAAGCAAATCTACTTCGGTAACCATCTCTGCAGATACTGAGAATGCATAACATCACTGCAGTGATTTACCTGCAATAAAACACCAAAGGGAGGCAAGAGCCTGTGGAACATCCCAGTTTCCAGGACAGAGCAAGTCAAAGAGGAGCAAACCAGCCTCACACTACATTTACTYATCACTGCAGCTGATGCCCAGTACRTTGGTGGCACTGGTTGTCAGGTGTTGAAAACAGAGCACTCATGACAGGCAGCAAGGAGCCAAAGGTGCTACAAMACCAGTCCCAGTCTTTCCCTARGGTARRTGGAAATCACAGTCAGCCAGACTGAGCAGGTTACCTATGGCATCAGACTCTGTCCACCTGCCTCCATGGATCTGTTTCAGAAGCACATACAGCAGCCTCCAGAAATCCAGGCTCTGCAAAAGAGAGAGGTGGAGGGGSGATCAGCAGGCAAAATATTTGTTTAGCCTTAATTAGGCAATTAAGCCCATAACAGAATATCACACATGGAGCAGCATGGATCTGCATCCAGCCAACACCATCTGATCAGGCAGGTTCATGTATAACCTGTCTCATGAACACAGAACCTACAGAAAGGTGCACTCAGAAACAAAAGGGCTAATGCTGGCTGTASAGCAAGACCCAGCACGTGTAGAGGAGCACAGCTCCCAAAATCTGCTCTGRTACAACCCCACATGGCACAACTCACCCGTAGTCAAACAACTGAACACACTGGTAAGATCTGGCCACSATAGTGTCAGAAACTCACAAACGAGAGGCAGCACAAAATGAGCTGGAACTGGGAATCATTTCTTGGCCRCACAAGGGCAGCATGCTGACAAACTCAAATAGTGATTCTTACAGCTGGAATTTCAGGCAACACTCRTAAAATCCTTAAAATAGCTGAGGAAGGGAGGTACCCTGCGTGCCAGCTGGAGGACTCGGAGGCAAAGCAGCGAGACCCAAGCTGGGGTACAGCAAAGGGCAATAAACCTCAGGTGACACTGAAAAGGCGTTGCAGACCAGGATGAAACACCAAGCCTTTAGTTAAAACCACGGTAAGATAAACCGCTTCCCAGAGCAGCGGGAGTGCTGAGTTCCCTAACAGGTGTCAGCTGGGACCACATCAAAGTGGGACCACGCCAAAGGTGCCTATCCCCAGGCTCAATCCCCCTCGCATTGTCACCCAGACCCTGTCCCCGGGCCCAGCCCCACTCGGGTGTCCCTGTGCCCCGCCGCACGACACGGCGGAGGAGCGGGCGGGGTGTCGGGGTGGAGCTGCCGGCGCTCACCGCCTGCGGCCGGTCGAACCTGGCGCGGCGCAGGGTGTCGGGGGCGGGCCGGGCGCGGGGCGGCAGGGCCCTGCACAGCGCCCCGACGGCGGCGGGCAGCGCCCGGCCCTGCTCCCGGCCCTGCTCCCGGCCCTGCTCCCGGCCCTGCTCCCGGCCCTGCTCCCGGCCCCGCTGCTGCCGGGGCTGCTCCCGCTGCCGGCCCCGCATCTTCCCGCCGCTAGCGCCCTCAGCCGGAGCGCCCTTCCGCCCCGCCCGCCCGCTGCCGCGCCCCCTGGCGGCCGGGAGGACACACTGCGGGCACGCCGGTGCTGTCCCCGCCTGACTCCCGGATCCCCCTGGATCCCCCCGGATCCCCCCGGATCCCCCTGGATCTCCCGGACCGCGGATGGTCCCGTGATTTATTCCGCCTGCGGGCATAGTTGGGGACAGAGAACACTCCTGGCCTCCCCTGGGCACTGACTCGCAAATGAGAGGGACGCGCCACACATGTCACCTCCCACTGGTCACACGTGTCCTGAGCCATGGACGCCCCTCCTGCCCCGGCAAAAAATACACGGGCAAGCCCTGCAAACCTCCCTCTTCATTCCTKGTGGACAGAGCTGTTGCAAAACCGTGCTTCGGCTCTTCCAAAAACACAGCTCTTCTGCAGTCAGAACAGCTCCTCGGATCATGGGTTTGGCAGCATCAGGTATGAGGATATTCCTGCCTGCCTATTGCTCAGTGGGGTTTGATGCGGCCAGCTCAGATCTCCAGGCACACAACCCCTTAACGAAACAATCCCAGGGATTAATCCTTGGGGGAATATCGGGGAGAAAGGGATCAGCTGTTTGGGAGCAGCCTGAGATCCTGAGAGAAGTCCACCCATGGCCAGGATTTACAGAACCAAAACCTGGCACAGGGATGGATTCCTGCTGTGGATTTGCAGAGGGAGCACAACTGGTCTGTGCCAGGGACAGGGGTCTGCTCTGCCAGCGCTGCGGGGATCCTGTCTGTGCCAGGACATGAGATCTGCTGGAAACCCCCACTGATGGTTCCTTGGCCAGTTCCCCAGTTCACGGCCCATTTCATGTGCTCACTATGGATCTAGTGTGATGCCTTCACTTTTTTTTTTCACCAGTATCTGAACAACATGAAACAACATGTGAAATTCCTTCCCGCTACASAGCAGCCTCTTGCAGCCAAATGGCTGCTTGCAATGAGGAGAGAAATCACAGTGGTCCAAAGAGACCTCCAGCCAACGTGAACTGCGTTTGCACTTTTTCCCTCTGGTTGCTCCCCTCCTGCCTCCCACCCCYGTGCTGGGGATCACAGCCCTTTCCAACGCTGAGCGCTGCTCCAGAGCTCTCCCATTCCTGTGGATCCTGGCTGCTGCTCCAGCCAGCCCTGAAAGGACCCCTGGGTGTGAGTTATCCAGGCTTAAGGATTTTTTAAATATCTTCTCTAGCAGCTGTTGTCTCATATCCTCCTTTCCTAATGGCCTGGAAAGCATTTTCCTTATCCCTCATCCAGTTCTAGCTCAGCAATCTGTATCCACCTCTTTGCTCTGCTYCCTAACAGGTTTGGCATCACCCCATGGTTCCTTGCCTTGGTTTCCARCAGCCCATAAAGTCCTTTTTTTATTGCAGAGGGCCTTATCGAATCTGGACACCCCTCTGCTGTCTTTGGCACCCTTCTTGCCTTTCYGTACCTTGCTGCTATCGGGCGCTGTCTGGTCCCTCCATGACACATGGCTTGTCTGTTTTCCCATCCCTGCTGCAGTCTCTGTTCAGGAGGACCTTCAGCTGGAGCCAATTTCCTGTGTTTTCTTGACCACTCCATAAACCCCGCTCAAAGCGATCCCTGTCCCCACACACATTCCTCTGTCTAGGCTTTTCCTCCGCGGGGCAGCTGCCGAGACAGGGGCTCTTCTGCATCACCCAGTGCACGCACAGGGAGGGGTTCTGCCCGTCATCCTCCCCTGCTCTCCTGTCCCCCAGCCACCACACCAACCCAGGCCAGCCAATGTCACCACTCAGCACAGCAGCAGCAGCTGGGATCCGCTGAGAGCCACCTCTCCATCCCTCCTGGCCATTGTCCCCGGTTCCCTGCCATGGCTCCCCCGGCACGCAGCCCCGTGGGCGCAGCTGACACGGRACGCCTGGCGCTGTGAGGGCTGRCACACAGCCACGGGCGAGCCRGAMKCCATGCTGGCCATCCCAGCCCGTCYGGCGCGGCTTCTCAGGCCCGGMGTGYRAGGCCCCACTTATCTGCAGWGCCGGCTGCCTGGGCGGCTTTCCCAGGGTGGAGAAGCCCATGGGAAGGCCATGGTTTCCTGCTGCAGAGATGGACGGGCTGTGTGCTGTGGACAGATGAAAGAGGTGATGCTGTGACAGCCCCCGGAGTGCTGTCCCAGCAGCAGAGCACAGACCACCCTCACGTCCCCTATCCCAAGCGCCAGCCCCATGAGGACTGGCAGATGGAAACGAGCAATGGCTGGCTGACATCAGCACACATCCCTGGTGTCATGGTGGAGATTGGAAGCCTCCGGGGCCCTGTCTGTGGAAGGGGAAGCAGGGCAGAACTGTTTCATTTGGGGCGAGTATGGCAGCAGGGGCCGCAATGGGAAGGGAAAGTCCAGGCACTTACTGAGGGGCCAGGGATGCTTTTCCCGGGAGAGGCCACTGGACTTTGCCCTCTCTGCATTCCCGGGCTCCCGTGGTTCCACACGGCCACACAGCCACCCGCTTTCAGCACCGTGTGTCAGCTGCGGTCATTTCCGCGCCGGGTGACTCAGTGGGGCCAAGGGCGCCTGTTTGCACCCGTGCCATGGCAACTCGCCACCACACAGGGCCTGCTGGGCACGCAGGGCTGCCAGAGATGATGACGGCAGCCCTGTCCCATTGCCTCATGCCGATTGTATGCGATAGCAGCCATCCCTGCCCGCTCCGGCAGCAGCGCGGCTTCCTGATGTCACCTCGGCCCCGCTCTGCCAAGGGGAAGGTGTGAGCTCTCCTCCTAGAAAAACAGCTCCTTTGGTCTTTGGGGTTTTGTTTTTTTTCTTAATGCTTTTATCCCCGTGAAGGCGCGGGCGGGAGCCAGCCTGTCTCATGGCCAGGCCCCCAGGCCAGGCATCAGTGCTTCCCACGCTCCACTGCCAGCTCGGGTGGCCCGAGTTCCTCGCTCCTCTCCTTCCCCTGTCCTTCCCCTCTCCTTCCCCTGTCCTTCTCCTCTCCTTCCCCCCATGTGCTATCTGCTGAGCAGCCATCAGAGCAGAGCACAGCTTCCCTCCCTGCCTGCTCGATGGAGGCCTTGGCTGGCCGGAGCGTTTCATGTGCTGAGCAGATCAGGCAGGCCGCATCACTTTCTGTTGCAAACATTTCCAGATCCAAACATTTCCAGCTCTTTCCCCATGCTCTCCCAGCCCTTTTATGCACTCTCACCCTTCCCTCACTGGGACATCAGGTTAGCCAGAGTGGGAAAAGGCAGGACCTGGCAGCACAGCCATGATGCTGGCAGAAGGGAGCCGAACAAGCACAGGGCTGTGAACACAGATTGCTGCATAGATGGGCTGCAGCAGCTCTGTAATGACTCCATGAACGTGCAGGTTTTCCTGCACACAGGCAGTCCGTCTGCAGCAGGCCTGTGTGTGGGCTGTGGGCGCAAAATTGAAGGTCAGCTCCCAGCATGTGGATGTTTGAGAGAGGCGTTGGTGTTTCAGGCCCTCTGATGCAGGGCTTTCAGTATGATGAGTAGGGAAGGATCAGAAAAGACATCTGAGATCTCAGCAGCTCTGTTCTCAGGAGTCTCACCCTTTTAACTGTAATAGCCAAGCTGACGTTCCTCTGCACAGACGGAAGGAAACTCCCTCTGACCTCTTCCCCCAGGACCTTTAATACAAAGCTCACCARAAGAAGACAGAAGCTTCAGTGGGAAGTCCTTGAACCCTTCCCTCTTGGAAACTCTCCCTGTTTCATTGGAAATAAGAGGTGTGAAAATAAACCCAGCCTGAGTGTCTGATGTCAAGTTTTCTGCTTGCGCTCCTTGCTTGGGAAAGCCACCCAGGACGTGGCAAACATCCCCTGGGCTTTCTGCACCCAGCTCCTCCCCAGCCCTGCATCACCAGCAGCAGGAATGGGGTGAGGGTAGAACAGCCTCCTCTCCTTGCTCCCTCAGTTTCCAGTACCCCAGTTCATGGTCCTGTTCATTTCTCATTATGCCCCTGGTTGTCACACCCAGAGTCCCTCTGCCTTCAGTATCATCAGTGTTTTATGGAGATGTTGTTCCCCATCAGGAACAATCTTTGTCCCCACTTTCCTCACCTCTGCAGAGCTGTTTCCGTGGGGTTCCCCAGCCCGCTGTTTTGCAGAGCTGGGACGGGAAGTCCCGTCTCACCACAYGATTGTGCAGAGCTTCTGCTGCCTGACTTCAGCTGCATGCTCCCTCTTGCCACGCTGTCTGGATAAGCAGGCAGATTTCTGAGGTGTTAGGAGATGGGCAGACACTCTTTTGACCTAAAATATAGCAGAGCTCTGTGGGCTTAACACGAATCAGCCTTAGAAATACCCAAAGCAGTGTGCACTGGATACCACCCAGSCACAGGCTGCCTTCAACCCCGTGAGCCCTGCACAGCAAAAAGCAGGAACACCCTGCAGCCACAGCCCCAGTGCCACTCTCCCCCAGCCCTKCCTTCACCCTAGCTGTCCCTGAAGGGACAAAGCTTTATTTAGAAAAACACATTGCAGGGCAACAAACCGCTGCCACCCCACAGCAGGTGCCCTGACCACATCCGTGCTGAGGCAGAGCCTGCGTGGATGAGGCACAAAACCACCTCGGGGGAAATGCCAATCGGGTCACATCAATGTCCCCATCAGTGCTGGCAGGAGAGCGTGAGTGGCCCAGTTGGTGCCCYAGTGAGGTGGCACTGAACCAGGCACCCAACATGTGTTAGTGCAGATGTGACCTGAGGCCTGCAGCCATACTGGCAGGACAGAGCTCTGTCCAGGGGCCGAGCCTGCTGCTTTCCCTAAGGATGACCCTAAGGAGGGCCCTGCTGTAAGGCTTCCAGCCTGAACCATCCCCCTTGCCAGCTGCAGGCACAGGGACACATCTGTGCCCTGCTTCAGATTATGGTCTGTCAATCTGAGCTGAGAGAAGGACACAGGGTTAGATGACCCAAACTGGCCCCTCCTGCCTGCACTGTCTGATCCAGCTCCCTTTCTGCCCCTTCTCCTTTTCTGTGCAGRAAGTCACAAAGCCAGGATGGGGAGCAGCAGCAGTTAAGTTTCTAACCCCCATCCTGTTTCCTGTCCTTGCCAAAACCTCTTTTGCTTCCCTAGCCTGGGCGTTGGGGCTCGCCCACACCCAGCTGCCAGAGGAACTGGTGATGTTTGTTTTTTTGTCACAGTGATGAAGTGTTTATAGCAACTATCACTCCACAACCCACGGACTGATCTCAACCCAAGCTTATGAAATAATGGCAGAGAAAGCACAGCCCCTTCCTCCAGGGTCACCAACGGTGGCGTTTCAGGTCATCAGAGCAGGGAAGCATTGTGCTGGGCATAACCATACTTTAACACCCAACAACTTTCGTTGTTCCAGACAGGCAGAAATCTGGGAWTTGCCCTGAGCATCCTGCTCTCCCTGCTGCAGGAGCAGCACAGCCAGGGCATCACCACGCTGGGAGGGAAGGGACTGTCCCTGCCTGTCCCAATCTCCCACCGAGGCTCAGAACCGAGCGCATCACAGATGAGAGGCACTGAAAGCCACACTGCTGCCTGCCTGCCCATGCAGCCCCTCTCCAGGCTGCAGAGATTTACTGCTCAAATGGAGAAAAGGTTGTGTCTGCTGACAGCCCCCCTCCCTGGCGCGCCGGCCGCTGCCGAGCCTCGCTGAGCGTCCAGGGGAGGCCTGGCTCGGGTGTGGATTTCCTATCCAAATGAGATACAGCTGTTTCTGCTTCCTCTCCAAAGACCAAGGCAAGTTATAAAAAAATCGATTTATCATATATTTTCTTTGACCAAGGCTCCTTGCGGATGTGACCTGTGCCTGAACTGCCCAACCTCAGCATCAAGGCAGGATCAGGCAGAGAGTGTGGCTTGTACAAGCACGGCTCTGRGAGAGGAATATCCCAACAGCAAGTCCTGGGGCTAAAAGCCATCTCAGTGGGAACTCYTACTGTGGGGCAAGCCGAAAACAGGGCATTAAGAAGGAGATTTTGGGAATCAATACCCAAGGGCATCTCCCCAGACCATGGCTGCGGGTCTCCTAATTTTTAACATGCACAYACTCTGTGCAGCACAGAGTGAGGCTTAGCTGCAGCTGCACAGACCTGGCACAGCTCAGTTCCTACATCCCTCCACACACCCAGGGCTGGGAGAGATGTCCCCAGCCACCACAAATACGCTGCAAATCCAGGGCCAGGGACCAAAAGGAATGGCAGCCCTTGGCAGCACAGAGCAAACAGCAGCACACTGCCTCCCACCCCAGCTGCAGCCACTGCCCATGGAAAGGGCTGGCTTTTGAAGGGCTGGATCACCCCAGCCTCTCCCTTGTTTTTCCATATCTCTCACTGGCTCCTATCTCATCCCTGCTGGCCTGGCCCCTTGCACTTGGAATAAGCTGCTTCTGAAATATTTAAGTGCAGAGCCCTGCTGGGAAGTACCCTGAACCCAACTCACTGGTCCTTTTCCCAGCTGGACACACTTATGCAAATCCAGAGGACGACAAGGCTTGTGTTTGCCATTACTTTGAAAGCTTGAGGGAAAACACTATCTCACTGGCACGCTCAAAGCTGCCGAGATTGKATCACTAGTTTGCTTTGAAGCTCCGTTGGCAGGGGAAAGCCGTGTCCCAGTGCCCCAGAGGTGGGCAGGGTGCCAGCGGACCGGGTGTGGATGGCCAGGAGCCACGGGTCCATGGRTGCTGGCCCCCCCGGGAGGCTGCTGGCAAGGACAGCAGCGGGAGCAGGAGGTCCCTACGAGCCCTGGCTGGCTGGGAAGGCTGGTGACAGCCGAGCAGCAATAGCAGGGGTTTGCCTTTGACACAGACGCCTGTGTTTGTTGTGCTGTCAGGGTGGGAGGTGAGGCAGTGCCTCATAGCACCAAGCAAGTTTTAATTGGAAGTTTTAAGATGCTTATCAGATCAGGCTGCTTCTGACACCAAGGATTTTGACACTGGACATGTATCTCTGACCCCTGAGGGCTTTGGCCAAGTCCCAGGAAGGCTGACGTGACAGTAAAATGCAGAGCAGTCTCTAAGGGAATGCATGCATAAACTGTAGACAAAAATATCCCAGTGGGTGATGAGATATCGCTGAATATGCAAATGGGGTGTTTTAGATTAGGGAGAGACATGGTTAAGAAACCMTTTTAGAAACACCCCTCAAGCTGACATCTTTGACATCTGCCAGTGTTGTTCTTCCAGCAGGGCAAAACCGTTGAAACACAAAAGAGCAAAGCTCTTGTGAGCCAGCTCTTGCTTTCTAGCACCACACCTCTGCTTTCCCTGCCGAGGGGAGCTGCCTCTGCCTCGGCAGCAACCTCCTGCTTCACTCAGCCTTTTCGTGTGGCTGCTCAGAGCAAAAGCAGCAAATACCAGGTTATCCTGATGTGGCTGTAACCCCCTCCCAGCTGAGGACACATGGGGCCATCACACAGCGTGGAGCTCAGTCCAAAGGCCACCTCGAGCAAGTGACGAGTGCTTCACAAGCGATTCCTGCAGGAGCCCCGTTAYAGAGAGCACAGCTGCTACAGGAGGGAAGCATCTTTTCATTTATTAAAGACTGAGAATACAACTGTGGGCCCRGCCACAAAAGCTGGATACCCGAAGCAGAGCTGGGTTTTGGCTGGAAGGGCGCGGTCTCCTCTCCAGGCAGCCTTCAGCAATACCAGCCAAATTTCCTACCCGGCGGGGCAAGCCAACGTCCCCAGCCTGGCAGCGCTCCATCTGGAGCAGAGCATCTCTCCACACCAGCCCAGCCTTGGTTACTTATTGCTTTGAACGTGCTAGTCTAGTACAGGGTGAATTAAAAACGAAAATGCTTGTCTGTTGCGGTGTGTTTGTGCTGTCTTCAGGCTGTGGTGGGAACCCTGGACATCAGACCTGGAGAGGGATGGGAGAGAGGAGCAGGTGAAATCAGGCTGGGCTGGGAGCAGAGATATCCCAGGGACAGCAGCGCTCCAGGACAGATCCTGTCCTTGCCAACTGGCCCCAAAGCAAAAGCCTTTGGCATCTGCTGCCAGAGCTCAGCGGGTGCTGACAGTCAGCTGGGGCTGGTGGAGGGGAGCAGCTGGCATCTGGCTCCTGAGCCCCGGAGAGACAACGTGCCAGGCCTGCTTTCCCTGCTGGCCCGAGGGAGGACAGCCCCAGCCAGCCCACGGAGCCAGAGACAGGAGAGGAGCTCCGCAGGAAGGACCAACCTGAGGTTTATTTGAACGTGTGGCTCTCAGCTCCTCCCCGGCCGAACCCTGGAAGAGATGGAGCGGGGTCAGCATTGCCGTGGGAGGGTGAGCACACCAAGGGCTGCMACTTGCCCAGAGATGGGGGCCCCAAACCCTGAAACTCCCTCCACAACCCAGCCACAGCTCCTACCTTTGGGCCCAAACAAGGCAGCGTAGCAGGGGTGGTTGCAGTAGGGTTTGCCATCGTGCTGCAGGGACAGAGAGAGAGAACATCAGCCCCAACCACCCCTCAGCTCCACTTCTGCCCACCCCAGCYCTCAGCTGCAGGGGACAGGGACCTCCTGGGCAGCAAACCTCACCTCTGCATGGCCTCCAGACGTCAGGGTCTTGTTACACTTCTCACATCTCAGGCAGGGCCGATGCCAGTCCTTCCCCAGAGAAGTTACCTTCTCGGCTGCCATGGAAAGGAGGTGCGTTAGTTGAGGCACTGAACGGGCACAAGTTAGTTTAGGCAGATTGTTTTCTTTGCCATCAACTCTAGGGAGAGCATTTTTGGGCATCTATCTGTCCAGGGTACAGGGCATTGTGTTCAAACCCCCTGTGCTCACAGCGTACACACAATGCCATACACATCCAGGAATATGGATCTGAAACAGCAGTGCCACGCCCAGAGTGAACATCACTGCATCCTTGAGGATGGACTGATTTCTACACAATCTTCCAAAGATCTGAGGACCTCCCTCCTTCCAGCATCAGCCTGCAAGGGGATTCATTTCTCCCCAGTGAGCTGGAGCCCAAGAAATCACTAGAGCTGGCAGGCACCAGGGAGATGCTGGCAAGGACTGGMGAGGCAAAGCCATCGCCACACCCTGCCAACACAAACCAGTCCCCKCCAGCCACAGCTCCAACCCTGCTGGCACCATGGCAAAGCAGAGCTGGGCTGGAGCTTGGCTGGGGTTCAGGCRGCCACGGGAGGGACARCATCTTGGAGCCAGGGCATGTTTAYGGAGAGAGGGGGAACGCAGGGTGGCTTTTAATTGCAGCGCAGCGGGGGAGGAGGGTATTTTCTGCAGACATGTGTGCTCCTCGTATTGGCAACCGAGCTCCTGGAATTTGTTAAGTGATTAAACAGAGCTGTCCACAGGAATTGTGTCAGAGCCAGGTCTGAGCACTGTCCCCATGCCTGCAAATGGAACCAGTGTGGGCAGTGCGTGCCCTGGGGGGCCCTTGGCAGCCTGAAGCACCTCTYCTTTGGAGTGCAAATGTGCCCACACCGGCCTTTGCAGAGAGCAAGCTGGTGGCTGCAGAGGTKGGAGCGGGGGCAGTGCCCAAATGTCACAAGGCRGCCCTGCTGCCATTCCCTGGTGGCACAAAGAGCCTCCTGTGCCCACAGCCTGGCAAGGGCCAATGTCCTCCCCCTGGGCACCCCTAGGAGCCCAAGCCTGGCCCGTGGTAGGGCACTCCTATCACAGCGTTTCTGGAAGGAGCGCAGCCTCCCCACCTCTTGCACGCTCATTTGCACCAACACTTGGGCAGGAGCCCTGACCAGGCTCTCTGCAGAACTCAACCACAAAGGCAAAACTCCTGCAAACTCATCCCTAGTCCTCTCAGCATCACCTCCTCCTCACCCTGCTCTCTACAGACAGGATCTGGCCCAAAGCAGCCTGAGACACACCCAAGCAGGACTGCCCTGGAGCAAGGCTTGCTCTGCCTCTTCTGCCAGCGCTTTGGATAATCTGCAGGCACAGAAATCAGGCATCAAGCTTGCTCCTCCAACAGCTTCTGAACCCTCCTCAGCCTCTGTATCAACATTTCGTAATAAGTGCAAGCGTGGTAAGTGCAAGGTCAAACCCCTCCTTGGTCAAACGGTCCCGTCCCAGCTCCGCCACAGCCGCGCCTGCGGGCACGGCAAACCCAGCTCACCCGACCAGAGCTGATATGGAACCAAAGGACAGGCAGACACTGACACCAGCACGTGATGGTATCGAGCCACACGAGTAAATGAGACACCCCAGCACCCTGAGTGGCAGGAGGGAGTCACAAACTGTGCCAAAATCCCCATCTCAAAGCCTGGTGGAAAAGTGGTGAGGTCAAGGCAAAGCAACATTCCCCAACTGCAGGAACCACAACTCCACGCCAGCCCCAGCCCAGGGTGGGCATCGCTAACCAACACAGAGAGCAGCTCCTGTGTTTGAGCCTCCAGCTCCGTGGCAGAGCACAAATAATTGGGGCACACACACCAGCAGAGCAGAAATAAAGCAGAGAGAGAAGTTACTGATGGAACCTGGGTTCCAGCCCCGTCATCTCCAGTAAATTAGAAAGCAGGGAATGAGTATAAGGCGCTCCCAGCAAAACACCCTGAGTTCAGCTACACCAGGGAAGTGGAGGTCTGGCAGAGAAACCTGCCCATTCCAGCAGCTGCTGGTAGAGAAGCTCAAACCCCACAAAAACTCTCAGACAGGATGGCAGGACCATGGCAGCAGAAGGAGCAGGAGCTTTGAGGCCCCAGTCTGAAGACATGTGCAGCAGACAGCAGCCCAACAAGGCTCACACCCAGCCCGCAACAGTGGCTTAAAAATAACACCCCAGAGGTGTCATCCTGGTGTGCTAAACTACACAACAACGTGTGGGCGACCCACGGACCCAGGAACCTGCCCAAGGGCAGGATTTGCCATTGGGAAAGGGGTGTGCTTTCACACCTGCCCGAGCTTTCAGAGCAGCGGGCTGCGCCAGCTGGGCCTTTGGGCTCCGGACYGGCTCAGGGCTGCGGGCTGTGCTGGGAAGGAAGTGGGCTGAGCTCCTGTGCTGCGCTGGGAGCACCCAGTGCTGCCCGCGCTCTGCAGCCAGGCACCTCCTTGGGGGATGGATCTATAGGATCACCCACCTGGGACACCCCGGGGCGCTACCCCGGGACCCCACAGGGTGAGCAACTTTGGGACACCCCAAGAATCTGCAGAGATGGGGTGCGCARTACAGGGGCAACCCAGAAGCCAGGGTGCCCGGGGGACCCGCAGCCCGGCGAGGGGCAGCATCGGTGCCCGACAGGTGCCCCGCAGTGGGGGCAGCTGGGGAGAAGCGGGCAGTCCTTACCGAAGTAGACCTCCTTCTGGCAGCGGGGACACTTGGGCATGGTTTCGGCTCGGCTGGGCTCGGGACGCGGCTCWCACCGGCTGTGGGATGCTCCACGCCGGCCCCGCCGA
>NW_026623410.1:1044860-1149318 GCF_030028575.1 Malurus melanocephalus | reverse complement strand
CTTACACCCCCTGGACCCCTTCCAGCCCTACATCCCCTGCACCCCTTGCCCCTGCAATCTCTCCACCTGGCTCCTTGGCAGTCCGCAGCCCCACACCCCCTCATCCCAGCCTCCACTGTCCCCCCGCAGCCCACGCTCTGCCCTGTCCCCTCTGCCCCCCAGCTCCCTGCCCACACTTGTGCTGCTTGGATGGCCAAGAGCCCCGCTCTGAGGGGGGCAAGAGCTGTGATTGGCATCTGTCAATTCACCACACTCGCAGATAAAGATTCATGGGGTGCTGACCCCTCTGAGCACAGATAGATTTTCTCCCAAGATAATGGAAAAGCCGACCCTCAGGCAGGGTTCCCTGCCTGTGGGCAAGTTTGGAGTGCGAGATGAAGCCGGAGGGAGCTTCAGGATTGTAACCCCCCTCTTGCAGAGCGTTGGGAATGGCGTGGGTGCGGGGCACGGCTCCACTCACTGTGGAGAGCCAGCTCATCTGTGTCACTGGCTTTGTCATTTTATTAGGAGGGAGGACTTGTTGTTCCTTTGTGCTTGGCTGTGAAGGAAATGAAAAGCCTATCCAAAGGTCTGTTTTGTATGAAACAATCCTCCCCGGGGCACGTTGCTGTGCTGGAAAGGTCATGAGGGCTTGTGAAACCCAGCGCCAGGACGCCTAGTGACTGCCTCCCGAAATGCGAGGCATCCCTCGCCGGCACCAACAGGGCCCTGCTGACACCRGATCCCACCCGTGGGTGCAGGAGGAGAGGCGGCAGGCTGTGCCCAGAGGMGAGGTTCGTGTTCCGCTGGGACTGCTTTATGACCCAGCCCGGCTCCAGCACCCTCCCTTCTCGGCACAATCCCCCTGCTGCTGCCACTGGTCCCAGTCTCACCCAGGATGCTGCTCCAAGGGCAGCGCTGGGCTCAGCAGGGTGGGCAACACCCACACGGGCAGGACAGCACCGGGATCCGCTCCCGACTAAGGCGTGAGTCACGCTGAGGTGCTGAGACAGTGTCTTACAGTATGGGAGGGGAGACGTGTCCTGCGAGGGCCTCCACCCTGCCTCCTCGCCGTTCTTCCTGCCCTGAGGCACCAATTCATGCAGGCTCCATGTTTCAGCTGCATCACATCCCCCTGTACCCAGACACAGTGCCTGGGGAGTACCCAACTGGGTTACCCAGGCCAGGACCCCTTCCCTACACCACGTGGGGTGCAGCTGGTGTGTCCACGTGGGGTCTGGCATGTCCTCGCCCCTTTCTGGTGGCCCTTCTTCCCCTCCTACACGGTGCCAGGCTGCTTTGGGGCCACTGACTGGCTCGGACAGACGCCTTCAGCTGCACTCCCTTTTAAGGCAGGTTTTGTGCCAGCCGGCAGCTGAAAACTGCCCTCCTGCAAGTCTCCTCCAGCTGGCCAGCCCTGCGGCCAGTCCCCATGGACCACTCACCCAGCTCCTGCTGTGACAGGAATGCTCCCTCCCCAGCTGGAGCAGCAGGTGCCCCCGCATGGCACCGTGCACCGAGTGACCCGGCACAAGCAGAGCCCGGCTGTCCCCTCCTCTCAGTGTCCCCATGGACTCTCTGGAGATTGTTCTGCTCACTCAACAGAGCGGGCACAGAACCAGGGCAGCTTTCACAAAGTAGGCACCACCGAGCCACACGGTGCTCTGTGGCTGCCCTGCCTGCMTGGGGCTGTGTGCCTTGCTGGCGGCTCCTCAGCTGTCCTGGCTGGCCCTGCTGGGCTACCAGAATCCACGAACCTTGGGCTACACCCAAGGAGAGAGCCAAAGCATGGTGTTGGTGTGCCCTGCAGGAATCCCAGCGAGCCAGTGTCAGGGGAAAGGCTGCTGTGGGACACATCCCTGGATCCTATACCCCGTGGGAGCCGTGACTGCACCCTGCACACGGCTGTGACCCCGCTCCTGTCCCAGWGCAGATTAGCAGGCATGCACAGGGATGGGGCAGTGCAGCAAAGCTGTCTGGCAGAGGGAGGAAGGGTTGCAGGCAATCCCAGAGCACAGCAGCATCTCGGGAGCCCATGGGAATGAGCCTCTTGCTCGTTTTACAGGGAGTGAGTCTATAAACACTCGGAATGCTGGTGTGTAAAACCCATCAGCGCTCTGCGATGGAGCAATGCACTGAGCCCCCGCCGGTCTGTGCTGGAGGAGCTGGCTGGAAACACTGCAGCACTGACATTTGAGATCGCTGCTCCTTCTGCCCCCCAGGACCCAAACCTGAGTTGCAGCTAGGTGGGAGCCTTTTGGAGTGGCGGTGAGCAGCAACCAGCTCATCCCTCTTCATTGGGGTGCTGCCTGCGATGCCGTGCCCACACTCACAGGCAAGGTCATCCAGTGGGCAGCTCCAGTGCTGGGCAGAGACGGCACTAGGAGCAGCACAGAAGGGCAGGGGTGGTATTTTCAGCAAACCCGGGTCCCACCCAAAGCATCACTTCAAACCAAGGTTCATAGCCTGACAGAGGAAACAACTCAGCCAGCGCCAATGGAGAGCAGCCTCTTCAGCAAACCCCAGCTTTATCTTATCTGGAGACCTTGTTCCAGCTAATTTAACCATTAGGCTGAGCATGCCTCAGCTGTCAATGCCCTCTGATAGGAATCTGTGGGTGAGGCTCTATCCTGAAGCATCAGGCGCCAGCGCTCCCCGATGGCATGGCAACAGCCCTCGCAAAACCTGGGCTGTCCCATTTGTTTGTTTGGGTGGTGTAGTTACGGCCAGGGTTATCCCCTCCCTTACCAAGAGACAGCACCAGCTCCCCGGCTCCATCTGTGCTGTATTTTGTGCGAGGTCCTTGCAGCCCCCAAGATTTTCCTGGGTTCCAGGGGGAGAGTTGCAAGACAAGAGCTCCCGGGTGTGCCAGAGCTGCCTGCCCAAATATCGCCCTGGAGCATCTTGGCCCACGGTGGCTGCTGCAGTAACAACTGGAAAAGCCACCGGCATTTTTGCAGGCAGGGCGGTGACATAAGCCGATCTGGGTTTGTTTTGCTAACGCAGCAAGAAAAAGCAGCTATTTCCATGGAGCAGACCAGCCCATCTGCCCGGGAGCAGCTCCAGGCTGCCCCTCCTGCCCTCGCTTGCAGGAGGGGGGCAGGGCTCCCCCGGTTCTCACCGTCCCCCGGTACACTTGCACAGAGGGGAGGTGATGCACCAGTGAGGGCACCCCTGACCAGCATTGTTCCAGCGCTCTCCTAACTGCCAGTCCTACAAAATCTCCCTCCCTGGCCATAWTTCAACCCGCACTTGTGCAAGTCAAAGGCCCTCTCAGCCAAGACTGTCGTAAAAAATGCGCTACACGGCCCAGCGTGGAACTCTAATTTGACAAGAAAATTAYAGGATGGYTCAAAACAAACCCGGCAGAAGCTGSGGGGAGCTGCCAGGCGCGTGATCCCACCGACAGGCCCGCAGAGCTGCTCRCTSTGCCCTGCGCAGGGGCTGCAGGGATCTCCCCCCACACGCCTCCCATCACCTCCGGATTTGCACGTGGCTAATCCCATTACCAGACAGACAGGAAAGCAGCGGCACGAAGGAGGCTGTCAGGGCAAATTACACCCCAAGGAAAACCTCTGGGATACGTCTTCATAAAGCTGACAGGCGACCGCTGGCTGGGAGTAATTGTGAGCAAGACGGCAGCGGGAAAAGACCTTTCAGGAGTGAGGGGCTTGGGGAAGGGGCTTGGAAAGGGGCGCTCTGGGGGGTTCCGGCACACCCAGCAGCACACTGCCACCGGGGCTGTAAAGCCCCAAACGGTTCGAGTAAGATACAGTCGCTGCCACGCCAAAATCTGTGCTCAGTGCCCTCGGGGACACAGGGCAGAGCCGTCCTGCCGCGGGCACGGGCAATCACATGTCTGCTCCCAGCTGAAACTGTAAAAACGCCTCCAGGCGGGYTCAGGCAGCTGGCTGCCCCCTTGCCGGGTCAGCTCTCACCCTCCGAGGCGGGGCGTGAATTATCATCACGCGGTTAWTGTTACACTGCACGAGCAATAACAAACACGGAGCCGCGGGCTCAATCCCGGCTCCCGGAGCACGCAGGGCTGCCCACGTGGGGACACAACAGGGACACGGCTGGGGCTTCCACCCGTGGGACAAAAGGGTGTGGCAACCCTTGTCCGCTTTTCCAAGCCCGCCAAGACATGGAAAATCTCCTCCAATTTCATCCAGGCTGCCCCAGCCTYCCTGAGCACAGTCTGGCCAAAGCCTCCGCTACCATCTGCTCTTTTCTGCRAGCTTTCCGTTAGCGGCAGCCCAAGGAAACCTCCTGGCTAAATCCTGCTGGGGGAGGATTCGGTACATTTTCCTGGCGTGGCCTGTCTGTTTCTATTGTGGCTATCAAACGGAGCCRGGATTGTCAAGGAAGCAACGCCTGCTGCTTTGGAAAGCTGCCCAGTGCCCGGGAGGCATTGCCTCTSCCTGCCAGGGTGCTGGGCACTGGGACAGGGTGTGGACACTACTCAGGGGCTACTCACAGGGGATCTGTGCCAGGGATCACCTCCCCAGCCTACCTGGCAGTGCCACTCGTCCTGGGTTGGGTCCAGGCTGGTGACGCCACACCTTTTATTCCTGGTTAAAAATTCACTGGAGGTGAGGCAAAGGGACGCAGAAGTGTTTGCTCTCTCTGTCAGGGCGCTGCTCAGCGTGGGCACGCCGTGGCAGTGGAGCAGGAAGGTGAAAAGGATATGAGCACAGTGCTCTGACATACACAGGCACGACAGAGAGCCAGGACAGAGCAGGAGAGAGGAGGAAGAGGAGGAGTCAAAGGGTTGCACAGCCTGCACACCTCCATCCCATCAGCACAGGCATTGCCCCCCCCAACAATCTGCCCCAGGGCACTCCAGAAGCCGCTTGAGCTCCCCAGGACGGTCCCCAGCTGTCACCCCACCTCGGAAACCTAAAGGCTGATGCAGAGCTCAGCCTAAATCTTGGGGTGTTCCCTCATGGATGCCCCAGGCAGCAACAAGCTGGGGAGCCAGCACCATCCCTGCCAGTGTCACAGCCAGAGCCCACAGCTCTCCCTGCGTGACAGCCCAGGGCACTGCGTGGCAGGGGGATTTACAGCCCAAATCCTCCTCTGCTTGCTTTTGTGCCATTCCTTTTTCTCCATCCCTCCTTGCTCTCCCACACCCTCCCCAGTATTTACACCCAGTCCTGTAACCTCGTGCTGRGACCAAGCCAAAGCTCAGCCAAGCCGGGAAAAGCCCCTCTGCTGACTCCAGGAGTATCTGAGCCGGCTCTTGGCCCTTGTGGAAACAATCTGTGCTTACTGGGTCACTTTTAATATCCCATCCTAAATCACATATTCCAGCACTTCATCCCTTTTGGCTCCTGTTTATTGACTTCCCAGCAAATGCTTTAAATCTGTCTGGCTTCGCTGCCCAGCTGTGCTGCTCTGGCCCCAGCACATCAGAGCCATTCTCACTGTGTTTCAGGACCCCTCCACACAGTGATGGTCGCATCTCCCATCCCAGCATGGACTGGCTCAGATGTACCCAGGGCTGCCCTCATCATTCCTACCCCTGCCAAGCCCTTTCCTGGTGTTTTCCACGTGTGCAGCTGCTGTGCTCTCTGGGAGCAGCCTTTGTACCCTCACCATCCCTTTTCTGGGTCACAGGCTGTGCAGCCCCATTTCTTGTGGCATGGGCACCCTCAGCCTTCTGTTGAGAAGCACCACTAGGTGACAATCCTGCTCCTCCTGCAGCSTGGGGACACCCAGCACCSRGCCTGCCCTCAGAATAGCTCGACCRGCTGGTGAGTTCTCTCCTGAGCTCTGCTGGCTCCCAGGAAACCTGGGAGCTGGCAAGTAAAACGGCCCAGGACAAGTTCACAGGGCTTGGGGGATTTCCAAGCAAAGCTGCATCCACTTTGTTCTCTGTTTTCCTCTKTACCCTGGAGAGCTTGTCTGTAATCACCAGAGCCCTCCAACTTTTTTGTCCCACTAGCAAGTCCAAGCTGAAAAAAACCTAAAATATTTGACATCCCTGAGGGGAAAGATGTTTTCCAAGCCTCAAGTAAAGGAGCACTTTCAGCTCACATAAGCCTCCCAAAAATAAATACAAAAATGCACCAAGGATTAGAGGCCAGAGCTGCCTTCTCTGCTCGAGCAAAGTGCCACTCTGCTGTGTTTGTGCCCTGGTCCCCACACTGACCCATCAGCACAAGGATGGCCCCAGCCCCTTCAGCACTCACACAGATAATCCCACACAGGATCCCAAAAAAGGATCCCAAAGATCTGCTACAGCCTTCAGGTTCCTGATCTTAGCACCCACCCTGTGAGTGCCTGCAGTACTTGAGGGACACTTTTTGTCACAAAGGGGTGCCCAGCCCCTCTGCCTGCTGAGGGTGGGGGGACATTGCCCACCCAGAGCCCAAGCAGCCAGGTTGTGCCATTTGGAGTAGCAGGACGCTGGGATATTTGTAGGCTTCCCAGCACTCCCTTGTGCAGCAGAGCTGAATTTTGTCTATTTTTAATTTCATTGCATTCCTTCAGTAAAACTCTCATGGGGGAAAGAAAATGTAAGGAGGAGAAAAAAAAAAAAAAAAAAGAAAAAAGGATGTGCCTGAGGGGCACATCTACGTGTGGCAGACTTGGCAAATTTTGGCTGTGAGGGCCCCGCTCTCTGCAATGGGTCAGAGGAGGAGCCGGCAGGGTGACACGGCTCTGATTTACACTGCAGCCTTGTCCCTAAAGCATCCGAAGGGTCACGTCTCTATAGAAACCCCACCAAAACACCAACACACACACGCCCGTTCCCCGAACCGGGAACTACCGAGCATTCTGTGCCTGGGAAAAGGCTYCGTGCCGCTGGGATTGCTGCCGGGAGGGAAAAACCACAGCTCTGCCGGCTGCTGAGCCCTGGAATGCCGCTGCGGCCGCGGGCTGCCTGCTGTCCCTGCTCTGCAGCTGTGCCCGGGCCAGGAGCAAGGCCGGGGGCTGGGGCTGGCAACCAACCCCCTCTGCACGGCAACGGAGCGGCTCCAGGGCTGGGRCTGRMAACCAACCCCCTCTGCACGGCAACGGAGCGGCTCCAGGGCTGGGRCTGAAAACCAACCCCCTCTGCACGGCAACGGAGCGGCTCCAGGGCTGGGRCTGRMAACCAACCCCCTCTGCACGGCAACGGAGCGGCTCCAGGGCTGGGRCTGRMAACCAACCCCCTCTGCACGGCAACGGAGCGGCTCCAGGGCTGGGACTGAAAACCAACCCCCTCTGCACGGCAACGGAGCGGCTCCAGGGCTGGGGCTGCCCCAAGGATGCAACACCTCGCAGGGGCCACCAGGTCCCTGTTTTCCCCAGCAGACGGGGCCAGTGGGATGCCTAGGGGGGCACAGCCAGCAGGCAGCCCAGCGGGGCTCTGGCAAGAACGTGAGMGAAGGGACGAGCCGGAGCAGCGGTTCCCAGAGCCGGTGTTTGCCTTGGCAGCCGCAGGCTCCGTGCTTCGCTCTCCAGACGCCGCCCGGCTCTGGGGGGAATAGCTGCGTGTCTAAAACCAGGCCTGGCAGCGGGGCTGGGAGCTGGCTGGGGACAGAGCAACTCCTAGGGGCTGGGGGGTAGCCAGTGTCCCCACACCGCATTCCTGCCCCGCTGCTGCCAGGCTGAGCTTTCCCGCTGGCAGCCGCACTCGGGCACGGCTCAACTGGGGGGAACAGTGTCACCTGCTCTGTTACTTTTCTGCATTAATTTTCCACCCTCCAAAGCCGGGAAGGACCCCATCCCACCCCAYCGCAGCTGCAGCCCGTTGTGCTCTCAGCCATGGCTTGTTCTGCACCAGGAGGAGTTCACACTCAGCTGGGGCTGCTCAGCCTGGCCCCGGGAGGAGCAGCCGGGACAGACCCACAGCAGCAGGATCCCACCCTGTCCTGGGCCCAGAGGGATGTAGGGATCCCGTGCCGCCGCCCAGAGCTGAGCTGCACACCACATCTCTCAAAACCTTTATTGTCAGCAAATAACAAAAGTCAGCCCCGCGGCCGCGCAGGGAGCCCGGGGAGAGCGCGGTGCCGGCACCCAGGGCTCGCTGCCCCGGCGGGTCCCCTGCACCAGCCCCCTCCCCGCTCTCCTGGACGGCAGCAGGGCCGGGCGTGCACSGGGGGACGGGTGAGATGGGGCACGTGTCATTCTCCAAGCGAGGAGCACATTTACAACTGCTTATAAATAAACAACAACGACGAGAAACCTGCGGCTCGGGGAAGCAGAGGGGTCCTGCTGCCCACGCCGCCAGCCCAATGCGCTCTGTCCTCCAGAGGTGGGGAAGGGAGAGCCCCCACAAGCAGGGCTGCAGCTGCCAGGTGCCCCCTGGCACGGGCTGTGCTGCCAGGGGGATGGGGCTGGGGAGGGCACCAACATAAACCAGCCCGCAGAGCAGGGGCACTGCTGKGTGCACCTGCAGGGATCCAAGGATGGGGATGGACGGGGGTGCCAGAGCTAAAGGAGAACAGGGCCAGCTGTGGCACCTGGGAGAGGGAGCAGGGCGTGGAGCCCAGGAACAGCCAGGAGAAGGGCAGTGCTGCCAGGTGTCACAAAACCCAGCAGCTGGTGAGGAAAAGGGCTGGGCACCCTGAGCCACAGCCGCCATCCCCAAGCACTGAGGGACAGCACCCTCCCGTGGTGAGACTCCTGCCACCACCTTCCATTGTCCTCAGCCCTTTGGGTGCCACCCCCTGCACACAGCGACATCCCCRCCCCTGYCCTRCWGCCTCCCAYRCTCGGGGGGCTGATGGAAGGGCTGGGGAGGGCAGAGCGCATTGGGAACCACCAGAGATACCTTCTACCTTTGCCTTTAAACACTGAAGCTTATATTAGAGACTATGATATAGAAMCCAGGGGCAGGGCTGTCCTGCCCGGAGTAGAGACAGCAGAGAGGGCACAGCTCCGTGGCCAGCCTGGTGAGGGTCTGCCCCGGCTGGGAGCAGGAGGTTAGTACAGGAGGGGCACAGAGCGTGCGGGCMGGCGGGCGGGGACGCTGCCTAGGGCTGGTTCTTCGCCTCGGGGTCTTTGTCGTAGATGTAGCTTCCCACAGCTCCGGTGTTGACACCTGCGTGGAGTGAGAAACAGGAGGGTGAGGAAGGTGGCACGCTCCAGGGAGATGTCCCCTCTGGGTGGTGGGAGAGTGGCAGCCCACACAGTGAGTGTCCCTGGGCTGGGTCCCCACCCCGTGTGCCCCAGGCACTCACCCTTTGGCCCGAAGAGGATCCCGTAGCAGGGCTTGTGGCAGTACGGCTGTCCATCGTGCTGTGTGGGACAGAGAGACACCTGTCAGCTGGGCTGGGGGCCAGAGAAACCCAGTCCCCAGGATGTGTCCACCTGCTGAACATCTCTGTCACTCTGTCCCCTGCCGCCACCCCAGCACTTCCCCAGGCCGAGGAGCTGCTCCTCCCAGCCCTGCCCTCCTGCAGAGGAGGGTTTGCCTATGGGATGGCTTGGGACAGCTCAGCCACGGCCCATGGGCATCCCCAGTGTGCTGGYCAGGGTTCTGGGGCTGGGACAGCCTTACCTCGGCGTGCCCCCCCGGGGTCAGCGTCTTGCTGCAGCGCTCACAGCGTAGGCAGGGACGGTGCCAGTCCTTCCCCAGCGAGGTCACCTTCTCAGCTGCAGTGGGACAAGGAGGGAGGGTCACACCAGCCCCCTGCAACGTGCTGAGGGGGAGCACTCCCCGTGGGGACATCACCCCTGCCTGCAACATCCTGAGGGAGCCCTGTGCACCCCAGCCTCCCACACCCCTGCCCACCCCCTCCCAGTGCCTCTCAGGTGACAGGGGACAGCTGAGGACAGCTATTGCCACGTGGGAGCTGCCAGCAGGGACAGGATGCAGATAGAGCCCTGCACCCAGGAGAGTATCAGGCACATCCCTCTGTACCCACAGCTCCCTCTCTGATCCAAACCCTGCTCCTATCCTCTCTGCACACCCCAGGGCTCCTGCATGGCCCCCAACCCATGGGGCCATGCCACCCCGAGGCCAGGTCACCCCAAACCCATGCCACCCCAAGGCCATGCCACCCTGAACCCATGCCACTCCTCGAGGCAAGCACCCACTGCCCACTGGCCACCTTACCAAAGTAGACTCTCTTGCCACAGCGTGGGCACATGTTGGGCTCCCCAGTGAAGGTGGTGACACTGGAGGCTGCAAGGAAAGAGGACATGTGCATGGGAAGTGAGGGGACACCTCAGCCAGGACACAGCTGGGTGGGGCAGACCCCACACACAAACCCTGCACCCCACACCATCACCAAACATGCTGGCTCTGGATCAGCTGCCCAGCACGGCACAGGGCCAGGCTGCCTGTCCTGTGCTGCCCCTCACCTTTGCTGGGTCCCTTGGGAGGGGCAGCATTGACCTTCCTCTCCTCCACCTTCACGGGGTGCTCGATGGGTCCCGGAGCAGTCTGCCCCTCGATCTGCGGCTTGTCGTAGATGTACGAGCCAGCACCACCGATGTTCACCCCTGCAAAGGGACACACAGAGGCTGTGGTGGTGGCCTGGGGGCACTCGGGGTCCCCATTGTCCCCCCAGCCCCCTGTCCCACCTCCCCCAGCCATGCTGAGCCAAGGGCCACCCCCACACTTCAGCCCTGGCTTGGTTTCTCCTGAGCCAGGCTTTTCTCCAGCCACRTCTGGGATAGGAGAGTGACTCCACCTTCTGTCTGAATGGGAATTTGTTTTTTAAAGATTAAAAAAATAAAAAAGGGCAGCTGTCAGAATGGATTCCTTCCTCCCTCGTTCCCTCCCTCCCTCCAGTGGCTCTTCTCTCCCTCTGCACAAGCAGACAGCAGGGCTGGGACTGCAGTTTGTTGGCTTGATGTTCAGCTATGCCAACCTGGCTTCTGGGATGTTTTTGGGGCCACCAGTGGGGATGAGGGGACCTGGCCCCTCCTGAGCACAGCTGCACAGGCATGGGGGGAGCCTGGACGTACCTTTGGGGCCGAACAGCGTGGCGTAACAGGGCTTGTGGCAGAAGGGCTTCCCGTCGTGCTGGGGAGAGAGGGCAGTGTTAGGATGCTGAGCAGTGAGCACGGTTCCCTCACTGGTGCTCAGAGACCACCGTGGCCATTCTTGTACCCTAAAACACACCCAGCTGGGTGTGCAGCGACAGTCTAACCCAGCCTGAGCACTCGGGGGGTTCACCTGCATCAGTCATCCGGGCTGTTCTGGAGCACCAGTGTCCAGCTTAGGTGACAGGCACTGGACTCAGCCGTGCGGCACCAGACCCAGCAAAGCATCCCCTCACCCCCGCAGCATCCTGTGCACAGCCAGACCATTCTCGGGTGCTCAGAGCACCGTGGGAGCCCTGAGCTTCGCCTTTCCCTYGCCTTGGCCCGAGATCAGAGCCCCTYKCGGGCGCTGGTCCCAGCCCAGCCGYTATCGACCCCGCTATCGTCTGGGGTGATTATCACAGGAAGGCATGAGGCAGGCGATAAACCCCGGAACTCCCCRCAGCCGTTTCTCATGGGCCAGCTGGAACCGAGTCCAGGAGAAAAGAAAGAGCGTTTGTGGCTGGAGCAGGGGCCAGCAGGGCTGCACACACTCTGCCCCACGCAGAAAACCCTCTGGGACCCCGTTCTCGGGCAGGATCCCACCCCACGGCATGCTCGGCTTCTCTCAGCATCCCCACCCCGCTCCATCCCCTCCAGGCAAGGCCAGGGCTCCCTAACGAAGGGCAGGGTGGCACTGAGCAGAGGTGCTGTGCCAAGGGCGAGGGCCAGCACAGCCAGAGATAAGGCTGGCAGAGTGGGAAGGCTGCGGGCTGGCCAGAGGCAGCTGCAAAATACTGCCAGGCATAAATCCGAGYGTGCTCACAGCGTTACCAGGCCACGGGGGAGGGTAAACATTTGACTGGTCTCCCCGCGACACCTTTCCGACCTAGCCGCCTCAAAAGGAGGGGGAAACAGCAGGGAAAGGCCAAATCTGCTGCCGGCACAGTCAGTGGGGCTTGGCTGCCATCCCCTATGGCAGCAGAACYCAGCCTTATATGGAGAAGCAGCAAATCTTCCGGGCTTAACCCGGCCTGAAGCACAGATCCAGCCCATCCTCCGGGCAGGACAGGCCCCGCTTCCCGCCGGCTGGGGACAACCAGCACAGCTGTCCCCCTGCTCCCAGCTGCTCTGCCCGCTAGAGCCAAGCTAAGGAGCTGGTGACACYGTGGAATGACAGGTGCTGCACAAAGCCGGGGCGGCGGGTGTCACACTGGGACATGGCACA
Organism: Malurus melanocephalus; assembly: GCF_030028575.1. Taxonomy (NCBI): domain Eukaryota; kingdom Metazoa; phylum Chordata; class Aves; order Passeriformes; family Maluridae; genus Malurus; species Malurus melanocephalus. The sequence continues at coordinate 1,137,146 of NW_026623410.1, read as the reverse complement.
GGAAATACACAATTGCTCCCAATCTGAGCAGCTGCCACCACCTTCACACTGCCGGCTGCTGGGTAGTGGCAGTGGCATCACGCTSCAGCACGAGCTGCAGGGCACTGAGAGCACAGAGCCGGGCTGTCATTGCCATGGCAGCCCTGGCATTGCCCATTCTCGGTGTTTTTAACCCCAGGTTGGTGCAGGCTCTCAGCACCCACAATGTCCCAACAACTCTGCCCGCTGCATGGAGCTTAAAGTTCTTCCCTGKGTGTGCCAAGCCCCACCAGCGCTGCCTAAGAGCCCAGGGTGACAGAGCAGGGACACCAAGTGTGGTGCCAGCACCACTCTGTGGCTTGCCCAGGGCTGTGCACAGGAGTGCCATGAGCCGCAGCAGCAGCCACTGAGGCCACAGGGTGTTGTCCTGGGCTGGCATGCTGCAGGGACAGCCCCTCCATGTGGCACCAGATATCTACCCCAGCCCTGCTCTCGGGGTTCCCACCCCACCAGAYCCCCCGCACCCACCCAGCTCTTACCTCAGCGTGCCCGCCCGGGGTCAGGGTCTTGTTGCAGCGCTCACACTTGAGGCAGAACTTGTGCCAGTCCTTGCCCAGGGAGGAAACCTTCTCGGCTGCAAGGGACACGAGAGAGGGGTGAGCCACTGCCCTGCACCCGCTAAAGCCCGGTGAAACCAGACTGTGGGATCCACGGGGGGCTGCACCCCAGAGGGGCTCAAGGGGGGCTGCTCACACTGGACATGCTGCAGGGACCAGGGGCCGCTCTGCTGCAGCCCTGTGGGACACGGGGACACAACCCCGCTCTCTGACCCCTCACAGCGCCAGCTTTTAGGAAGAAACCTAACCCCATTCCAGCTGGAAGCAGGACACCGCGCAGCTGCCATCCCGCGGCCGCGCTTTCCCACGCACCAGTCCAGAACCGGTAGCATTTTCATTCCTAYTCCCCGCGTCTATTTTTACCCGTGCCACGTTACCCGGAGTGACTTCACTCCCATTCAAATATTTGGCGTTTCCATGCCCACCCCGCCCGTTCAGTCACACTCTCCCCCCACGCACACCCAGCCTCTCCCCRGGGAGCCGCTGCTGCAGCTCCAGAGATGCTCCCAGGAGGATGGGGACAGCCATCCCAGGATGGACACTTGGCTCTGGAAAGCAGCTGCCCCTTGGGCGTGCGGGTGCTCACCACTCGCTCCCAGCCCGGGAACAGGCACGGTGTGCAGATGGGTGCGCAGCCACCATCCAGCAACTCGCTGCCGCCACTGGGAAGGGTTTCAAAGCACCAGTGGGCAAATTCAGGGAAGGCAAATGCTTTGAGATGGGTTGTATGAACACAAATGCAATCCCTCCATCTGGCCCTGAGCTGTAGGTCTCCAGGAGCGCCCTGGGAGGCAGCACAGGCTGCCAGTGCTCATCTTCCATCCCCAGCCTTGCATCATCCCTGCTCCCTCCCCGCTCCTGGGTGGTTGAGGGCAGCCTCGTGCCCCCCACGGATTCCTGCYGGCCCTCCCTCTGCCCTGCACATGTGCAGAGACAGCTGGAAAACAGCGTGAGCCCGTTAGAGCAACCGTAAAACTAAATCAGGAGAGCCAAATGAAATATTTAACAAGCAAATAAAAGCGCAACCGGAGCCGGCCCCGCTCCYCGAGCAGACCTCCTCTGCGATGCCRGCTTTCCSCCCTGAGGACCTCAGCAAATGTCACCTGTTTGCATCCGGTCAAGATGGGGGTCAAGGGCTCCCCAAAGGGCAGGTCCTGGCTCCCAGAGCCTCCCTCCTCCCAAGGCAAACAGCTGCATCCTGGGCATGCCACGGGGTGAGATAAGCCGAARCAATGCCATCACCACCCAAAAATTCAGTCCCGGTGCAAAGCAGGGTGGCCGGAGGGGGCAGAGACACAGCCATTGCACCAGAGGAGACTCCTGAGGGTATCCCCAAACAAGCACGAGGAAGGTGGGCTTCGGGGACTGGCATCAGCTGGAAGAAATTCCAAACCCACCTCCCAGTGATGCCATGCAGGCTGTTAAACCAAACTGTGACAGGAGCACACAGCAGGGGGAAGGGATGCCCACCACAGCCAGGGGTCTGTGCTGACCCGCCCAAAGCTGCCAGAGCAAATCCCTGCTGGCTCCGAGCCCAGGGGCTCAGGACAGCCCATATCTCCCTCCCCAGCCCCTCACAGAAAGCAGCACAGCAGGAAAGCGCCAGGGCCAGCCCTGCCCTCCTTTTCCTCTGCAGCCCTCACGTGTCTCTGGAAGCAGAGAGCGCGCTGCAGTGCAAACAGCCCGCAGGGTAAACAATCCCCTTTTGGGAATCCCAAAAGCAAAGGGAACACAGAGATCCCAGCACCCCGCTGCCCTGGAGCCCCTGCAGGAGCCCTGCATCCTCGCAGCCCTGCCGGCAGGAGCGGCTGCCTGCCCGGGGTGACCAGGCAGAGAACCGGAGCGTGATGGGCTGAAAGCCGAGCCAGGGGCTCSGGGCCAAAGAAGCACTCGGCTTTGTCACAGTGGATGCACAGCCAGGCCAGGCTGAGATCCGACTGCGTCACCCCAGCTCCCCCCGCTGCCCCGACCCAGCGCCGCCACASAGCAAGGAGGAAGCTCCCGGCGGATGTTTTCCAGGGGCCATTGCAATTACAGCTGGCCACAGCCCACAGCAGCTCCTTCCTGCTCCCGCCATGCAAGAAGCTCCCCCAATATCCACCCCCTCCGCGGTATTCCAGCCGATGGAAATCCTTGCTCCCCCCAGACGGATGAACCATCCCTGCAGAGCAAGAGGGATTTCAGTGGCACCCGCAATCCGTKCCAGGGGATGGGGCAGGAGGGAGGAGGCGGCCGGGTGCCCCCGGAGCACAGGGACAGCCCGGGAACCACGGGGGCTGCCCCTCGCCTCCAGATGGAAATGCCGCGCCGAGGCCGCTCAGGCATCCTCCTCCGGCTGCAAACAAGGATTCCCGGGGGATGYAGCCGGGACCGGCACAGCCGGGATGGCTTTCCAGAAGGCATTGTTCGCACCGAGCAGAGGAAGCAGCTTGGAGCCACCCCGGCCCATTTCCAGGGCAGCAGCCTGCAGCCACCCCATCCCATAAATCACCGCGGAGGGAAAGAACCAGCGCCCAGATTTCCTGTGGCTCGGCCACAGCTGCTCCGCTGTTGCATCAGCTCCAGAGGAGAAGCCTCTGGCCGCATCCTCCTGCTGCTGGGGGGAGCCCCGCTCCTTCCCCCGCACCCCCAGGGCTCACCCCCCCATCGGCACCGCAGGAGCAGCAGGGGCTGTGTCCGGGAAGCGTGGGATGGCACAGGGCTCCAGGGCAGACGTGTCACTACACCCGGCCTCTGCCACCAAACTCTCATCCTCTCTCATCACGCCGAGTGCACGCAAATCCTCRCTGAATCCCACCCTTGCACACTCAGCCCTCAAGCCAGCCGAGTTTAAACCCTGGAAAGGCACAGTGAAGGTGCTTGACTGCAGGAATCTGGGATGGGGATTTGCTCTGTGCAGGGGATGCAACCCTGGGATGGGGATTTGCTCTGTGCAGGGGATGCAGCCCTGGGATGGGGATTTGCTGTGTGCAGGGGACGCAGCCCACCCTGCCGAGGGACACAGCCGGAGCTGGAGGGGACACAGAGGCCAGGAGCGGGCAGGCTGATCCCACGGCTCCACAGCAGCCCCACCCCACAGACGACGCGGCTCAGCCCTTAATTACCCGCCGTGCCCAGACAAAGCGGCTGGCGCGGGCCAGAGGTGGGCGCATCTGCTCAGGGTGGGAACAGAGCATCCCTCCTCCCAGTTTCTGCGCCGAGCCAGCTCCAGGCCCTCGCACAGGTATTTCCACAGCCTGACGTCAGGGCTGCTCCCAGGCGGAGGCTTATTCAGCAAAAGGAACCGTAACTGCGGCTGCGTCCCTGCAAAGGGCTGGGAGGGCACGGGGAAGGGCTGCCAAAGCCCAGCCTGGTAAAAAGGATGCCAAATCCCCACAGGGATGCAGCGATGGGCATCTTCTGTCAGAGTGACTGCAGGTGCGCTTCAAAGCATCTGCAGACACAAAGGAATGAGGAGAGAAAAGTGCAAGGCAAGGAGCCTGGCAAATGGCTGGAAACAAAGCCAAGAGCCATGAGCCAGCAGCCTCGTCCACTCCCCAGCTCCTCACAAAGTGKCCGAGAGATGGAAAAGGTGGAAGGACAGCTTGAGGATTTCCTGCCATGCCATGCGGGGCCATATCCCAGCCACGCTGCCCTGCCAAGGGTCTGCACTGCCCTCCTGTGCCCCTCAGCCCACCCCACCCCTGCCCTCCTCCGGCACAGCTCCTTTCCCCATGGCACAGCCGCTGCTGACGCTTACACCGCACCCTGATTTGTGGCCAAACACAGATTTAGCTTCCCTGCAGCAAGGCAAGGCAGCCTCCAGCCCCAGCGCTCGCTTGCTGGGCTCYCTCCAAGCGTGCAGCAGAGCCAGCTCAGCACGGCCTTGCCGCGGAGGAGCAGGGAATATCCCAGGCGGGGGCTCCCCCTTCCAGCCAAGGGGAGAGACAAGGTCTTCYCCGGGATCCGAGCCCCCGCGCAGCCGAGCCGCTCGATTTCCAGCCACAGCCCCGATACACAGCACGGCTCCCACCCACCTTGCTGCTCCCGGCCTCTCCTCCGGCAGGCACTGCCCTGCCCACCAGCCTCCCATCTCCCACTCTGCCCTGCAGGGCCAGGGCAGCCTCCAGCAAGTCCCTCTCCCTTTTCCACGGGGCTTCATCAAGCAGCATCCACAAGGGATGCATTTGAGGTGGGGCAGTTCGCCTGTGTCCGTGCTGGGAGAGGATCAGCAGCGTTCCCAGCCAGGCACTGGGCTGAGCCAGAGCTGAGCCCAAGGAATCAGCTGCTTTCCAGCTGCATGTGGGGCACAGAAGGCAGGACCCCGAGGGGTGCAGGGGATGCAGCCCTCACTGCCAAGGGGCACCAGAAAAAGAGTCCAGCCCAGCCAAAGCCAGGGGCAGAGTGGCCACTGAGAGCCGGGCACAGGCAGGCACAGCACAAACCACTCCCTGGGCAGCTGCTGGTTCAGAGCACAGCGTTCCTTCTGCACGCTGAGATGTCGTCTCTGGCAGGCACTGCCGGGTGAAGAAGACAGTTTCCTGGCCYGTCTCAGCGAGAGCAGGATTCTGGGACACGCTGGAGCAGCCAAGCCTGTCAAAGTGCCCCTTCCCGCCCCGTGGCTCCTCACCTCCCCACAGCTCCGAGCAGGGCTCTGCCCAGGGCTGTGGGCAGCACAGTGTGAGCAGAGACAGCAGCGGGAGAGGATGCTCAGCACCTCCCTTGGTGCTCCCCAGCAGCAATCGCACAGCAGGATGGTGGGAGAGCTCTCCCCATCCTCCTGCCAGCACCAATCCCCCACCATCCCCTCCCTGGTGGCTTCAGAGCCCTTGGCAGGAGCAGCAGGCACCACCATCCCACCACAGCCAGAAGTGGCACCACGGCTCATTCTCCAGGCTCCGTATTTGATTGCAACATTGCGGTGACAGATTTTCCATTACTTCTTGCTTGGGCGTTCCTGCTCCGCCTTTCCTTGCCTTTCCTTTCCAGTTTCATCTCCTCACCTCTCCCCATCCCTGTGCTCCTGCCAGGGACAGGGAGGGAGGACAGGAACACGAGGATCTCTGGCTGCCTGGAAGCTGGGATAGGGGTGCAGGACTCTAATCCAGACACCAAACTGAGTCACCCAGGAGCAGCTCCAGGTTTACGGAGGTTTTTGCCGGGTTTTCCCTGCCATCTCCAAGCCTGCAGCACCCACAGCCCCGGGAGCGGCACTGAGGAGCCCCAGCACAGCCCAGCACGCGAGAGCGAGGGGACCCAGCCCTCACACCGCCCTGTCCCACACTCCCACAGATCATTTTCCGTAGCCCGTGCCATTTTCCTGAGGGAAAAACTAATGCTAATCAGCCTGTTCTTCAGCTTCCCACAGAGGCATCCCATCCCCCGGCAGGGCGCTGCTCGGGGAGCAGGGAAGTGGAGCATCCTTAGTTACCATTCCGCACGGTCCACGCTCGCTCCGAGCCCTGGGAGCAGGCAGCTCCCAAGGAAAGGCGGGGCTGTGCCGACACGGACGTGCCGGCTCTACACCGGCTGCWCTTGAAGAGCCGCTTCCTTTGTTAGGGACGGCTGGGATGGAAATCAAGCCCTCCTGCCCCTCCATCTCCCCGCCTGCAGCCAAGGACAGCGGTTATTTATTAATTCCAGAGCGGCTTCTGCAGCTTGAATTTCGCCGGGCTGAGGCGGCRGGGCCGTGCTCTGCAGGGAGAGCGCCCCACACCCCGTGTCCAGTGCAACCACGGGGTCAGAACCCTTGCAGCACGCTGGGCTTGGGCCCTCCTTCCTTCCGTGTGTCCTCAGCCCCCTCTGGAATTCCACCAGCAAACCAGCCCTGGAGAGCAGCTTTAAGCCCGGGGAGGGGGCTACTGAGTGACTCCCACCTGCTTTTAGGATGCCCTTTCCAAACAAACAGAGAGCAGCAGCCTTCCAGCAGCCCTCACCCCCCCAGCACACGGAACGAGCTCCCCAAAATGCACCCGCTGCTGACCCCGCTGCCGGACCCTGCTGCACGTGTGCTCGCTGTATCCCTGGGGCTTGCGATGGGAAAACAGGAAACCCCCTGCTGCCACAGTCCCCCGCAGCTCTGGGAARAAAGGATGGGAGGCGGAAAGGCTTGGCCAGGGCTCCCGGTGACCCTGCAAAACTCATTTAAAGGCTTAGCAACGCGAAAGGGAGCTGGGGAAACACGTGGCTGTTTGTGGCTGTTTGGCTGCAGGAGACTCTGGTCCCTCCGGAGTTTCCTGCCAGAAGCGATAACCTAAACCCAAGCCCAGCCCCAGTCCTCTGTCACCTGCCAGCGCGGGATGGGGACCGGCCCCGCACCCGCCGCCTGCCCCTCCGGTTAAACATTCACTTGATCCAGCCAGCCTCCCAAAGCAGGAAAGTTAGCCCCAACCGTTCCTGGAAACAATGTCACAGACCTCAACCTCCTTCAAAAAAAAAAAAAAAATTAGAAAAAAAGCCAAAAACTATTTTTATATTTCCCTGTGCTTTTTAAAGGAAAAAAGCTCATTCTCTCGCTCAGGAAACGCCCACATCCTCCTGACTGCGCAGGGAGGAGCCCGCTGGATTTTTCCAGGGAGCATGAAGCAACAGGCATGCTGGAAATGAGTTTTCCATCGGTACCCGGGAGTGCCGGCGCTGGGCAGCCGCTCCGGCAGCGAGCAGGACCCGGCGGCATTTCTCACACATGACCCACGGCTGCAATCCCAGGCATTCGAGCTGCCGGGGCTGCCAGCGTTCATTCAGCACAGTCAGGGAGGCTCCCGAACAAGCGGGGCTTTATGAATCACCTCCCCGCTAAGCTTCGGGCCAGCCGAGGAATTCGGGAGCGACACCAAACCCGGGACGCAGCGCTCCCATCGCCCTCCCACCAAACCACGCGGCCCGTCGGGAGGAAAGCCCGGGAGCCGCATCCCGGAAAGACGGCTCCGAGTTTGCATGGAGCTTTTATGCGCCGAATAAGCGGACTCAGGTTTATTCTGCCACAGCCTGGGCGGTTCCTCAAGGAAAAGCTCAAGGCATCAACAGGGACATGCTCCAGCCTATCTCAGCTCTAAGCAAGGAGAAGTTTTGGGCTTGTTCCCGTTTTAACTCATCCCCMCAACCCCCGAGTCTCTCTCAGGGGCAGCAGGGGCGGCATTCCCTGCGGGAAGGTTTGGGATGGGGGCTGGCACACCCCGCTGCCAGGCACCTGCCCCTTCCTCCCTCTAGGGCAGGGTGTCCCCAAGCGGGGCAGGAACGGGGAGCCAAGAAGCAGCAGAGCCCGGGACAGGGACCACTGCAGCTCCAAAAACCCTCCTGGGACAGGGGCATGGGGTACAGCCCTGTCCCCCCAACCACATCCTCGGGAGACCCACAGATCCCGCAGCACATGGGAGAGAAAAAGAGCACAGACACTGCTGGGAGCTGGTGCTTCTCCTCCTGGCACAGCCTGGCCTCCTCCTCCGGCAGGGCAGGGGTCCCTGAGCCCAGCCCCGACCCCCCCACGCAGGGCAGGCTCATTCCTGGAGCGAGAGGAGGGACTCTGACCCCGGGTCAGTGCCCAGCTGGCTGGGCAGGCACTATTTTCTGCTTAAAAAGGAAAAGATTCACACAAAGAAGCACATCCAAGGGGCCAAGCCCTTCCCGCCCACACACAAATAGGTTTATTTAAAGGAGGAAGACAGCAAATTCCTATTTCCCTGTGTTTACTTGGAGATGGCCGGAAAAGAATGAAAGCACCAGTGCCTCCAATGCTCAAACATCATCGGGACCCTTTGGTATTTCTCCACCAAACAAACGCACTGAGGCAACAGGGGCTGGATCCCGGAGCAGCGGGGGGAGATGGGCAGGGGGGGTGCAGGGAGGCAGTGCCAGCCCAGCCGGACCCTGGCCGGAGTGCTGGATCCATCCCCAGAGCCATCCCGAGCCCACAGTGCGGTCCCAAGGGTGCCCACGCAGGGGTCAGGCACTACCAGGGAGGCTCCGGGCCGGGGCAGCTCCTCGGGGGCGTCAGGGAGGCACCAAGGCCAAGGATCAGCCCCTGCTGCCACCTCCACCCACCCCCAGCTCCCTGCGAGCCGGGCGGCGGCGCTCAGCCCGTGCAGCCTGGCAGGAGAAACTCCAGCCCCGGTTCCCAGGGATCCCGACCGGCCACAACCCCAAGCAGGGCGCTGGGAGACCTGCAGGGACTCGCTGCTGCCCTAACCCAGCCCAGGCGTGCCGAGTCGGACCTCCGAGCCCAGGAGCTGCCTTTGGAAAAGTCCCGCAGAAACCCCAAAGCGTTCATTATCTCTCGCAGCCGGGAGCAGCCCGCGGACGGGAGGGGTGAGTGGCACACCTGGGGCCAGGTTTGCAGGCAATCAAAGAAAACAGCGGGGAGAAGGGTTTGTTTGCACCTGCCACTGCCAACTTCCCTGCCCCACGAAATCCTCCCAGCTGTGGGAGCCCCCTGGCCAGCACCGGCCGTGCCGGGTGGGATGGCTTCCCCTGACCCACGCCAGCAGGTGCCTGGGGACAGGAGCCACCCCACTGTCAGCASCCCGGGCTGAGGGCGCGTACCCCAGCCAGGGCTCCTCACCGCCTGCTTCCCCTCCCCAGCCCAGGGAGCCCGGGTCACCCACACCCTCCGTGCCCCCTGCCCCGGGGCCAGCCGGCAGCAGCCCCCGGCACACGGGGCAGAGCAGAGAGGCCGCGGCCAGCACGGCGGGGCCCGGGAGAGAAGCAGCGGCTGCCGGGCGGGTCTCGGGGTGAGCCCCGCTGGGAGCTGCGGCGGAGCGGGGACCGAGGGGACACGTCCCGGAGGGGGATTGGGGAGGTGAGGGTGCACCGGGGCTCAGGGAAAGGGACGGCAGGGATGAGCGCCGGCTCTGGGCTGGGGGACCGGCTTGAAGTGCCAGGGATGCGTCTCGGCGCGGGGAAGGGGATGGGGGCCGGGCCCCGGGGATGCGCTCACCGAAGTACACGGTCTTGTCGCACTTGGGGCACTTGGATGCCATGGCGGGAGAGCGGAGCCGAGGCGAGCCGTGCTGTGCCGAGCCGTGCTGTGATGTGCCGCGCCGTGCTCCCCGCTCCGCCCGGCCCCCGCCCACCGCCGCCCGGGGGGAGCCGGGGCGGGGCTGCCCGCCGAGCGTCGGCCCGGCACGGCACGGCACGGCACGGCAGGGCTCGGCACGGCACGGCACGGTACGGCTCCAGCCCAGCGCAGCAGGTGCCCGGGGCCGCCGGCGGAGAAAACACCCCCTGTCCTGTCCCCCATCCCCAAAGAACAAAATCGGGACGCGAGTGCTCCCGCCTTYCCTTGCCTGGGAAAAAAACCTCCATAATAAGCAGGTTGTAGTTGAGCGRCGCGACTTGGGGGGTTTTACCGGCCCCAAAGGCACCGGCCGGGAGTCCCCCCGGCTGAGTCCGGCCAGCAGCCGTCCCTGGGGCATGAGCSGGGGGTGGCAGTCCCGGGCCAGCCGCCTCAGAGGGACTCGGGCATCTCCCACCCCCCTGGGGCCGCTCAGCCCGTCCCCGCCCCAGCCCCGCTCGCTGCCCGGCTCCAGCGCCCGCATCCCCGGCTCCCGGCGCCATTCCGCTCSGTTGCCATGGAAACTCCCATCTCAAAAACCCCTCCGGCTGTGCAAAGGGATGCTCAGGGAGCCGTGAAGGCACGGCGAGGACACTCAAGCAGCCACGATGCCGTGGAGAGACAGGCGAGCCCCACGGTGGGGTGCAGACCCCCTGCGCACAGGGCATCCCCTCGGTGCCCCCCGGCCGGATCCTGTGCGGTGGGCGCAGGGCAGGGGGGTACAAGGATGGTGCCAGCTGGGGCAGGGCCATGGCCGGGGAGCTGCGCCCCTGCCCCGCCACGCCGCCGGCTGGGCCGGATTGTTGGTAAACAGGACATCTGCCGCTCCGCAAGCGCAGCTTGCATTATTCATCAGCCGGCAGCCCGGCTCTGCTCCGCSGCCATTGTCACTGAATTCCCTGCTCCGCCGGCAGCTGGTGCAGCTGCCGAGCGCCCGCCGGGCCCCCGGCACACAGGCAGCCTTGGGAAGGGACCGCGGGGCTCCGGGATGGGACAGAGTCACCCAGCGGGTGCTTGGGGCCGGAGGGAACGGGGATGCTCGAGAGAGGATTTCTCCATCCCCCGAGCACCCTGCTGGGTCAGAAGGCCCAGGCTCCCCTGTCACTCCTCACCCAGCTGCTGTCACAACAATGCGTGGCTTTGTGGCCGGCGGGGTCCCTGCGCGGGGGCAGGTGGCAGCGGTGCCTCCGGGGCGCCCCAGCCCCACAGGGCCCCTGCGTGTCCCCTGCACGGTGGAGCCAGCGTGTCCCAGCCCAGCCCCGCAGCCAGCAGGGCAGGGCAGGAGATGGGGATTTGTGGAGTTGTTGATTTAGGAAAGATCAGCTGCCTGYGCCAGCACAGCCCCACGGCACTCGCGGGGGTCCCTCCGTGGTCCCCGGAGTGTCTGCAGCCCTAAAGAACCCCATGGCMGCGGGCAGGTGCCAGCACAGCACCAGCAGCATCCCTGTGCCTGCAGCAGCTCCTGTCTCACGCTCTGAGGGACATCCTGAACAGGGCCTGCTGTCTAAATCTGCCACATTCACAGGAAATCTCAGCTGCTGTCCCTGCTGAGGGTGCAGGAGGAGGAGGAGGAGGAAGGCTGCATCCTCAACAGTGTGCTTGGGGTGGGCACAGGGGAAACCTGGGCTCTGCCACACTGCAGAACCAGCACCCGGACGGGCTCTGGCCGGCCAAGGGCTTTTCAGAGAGAGAGGCTGCGGGGAATTAAAACAAATCAYCTAAAGGTGTGAATCCCTGCTCGCAAATGCGCTAAATCCCAAGCGGATATGCTCGCTCAGGAGCAAAGTGGCTTTAGCTGGTCGTGTCTTAAGCTTCCCCGATTTAGGCTCGGCAWGCTCCTGCGCTGAGGGCAGGGATGTCCTGGCACCTGGGGGACAGGTGACTCGGGCTGCACTGTCTAAGCAAGCGGGAATGGCCGAGCCTGCTGCCAGGGGGACACAGGATGCGGGCAGGGGGTGGTGGCACATGAGGGACACCCCGACCTCGCTGAGCCTCTCCCCAGACAGCACATTAACAGCCAAGCTGGGGGGAATTCTCACCAAGGGATGCGTTTCCCGTCAGAAATCTGTGGGTTCCATCCCTGCCCGAGGGCTGAGCTGGAGTTTCCCTGGCAGCGGGTGACAAAGCCGTCTTTCAGTGGCCAGGGGAGGTTTCTGGCACGGGCYGTGCCCCCTGCAGCAGTGCCCGGGGGTGTCCCGGCCGAGGGGACCGTGTCCCCAGCCCTCGTGGCCGCGGCGGGAGGTGACCCATTTTGGTCCAATGGAGCAGCCCCGGGATTTCCTGCGCTGCTGAGGGCAGCTGGCTCCCCTGCCCTGCCCGGCACGGCACACACAGCCCCGGGGGCACAGCGCTGCATCTGCGCTCATGTGGCCGTGCCCTCAGATGCCCGCTTCGGCTGCGTGAGGGGCTCTGCTCCTCAGAGCACTCTCTCTCTCTCTTTAACCCAGCCATTCCCTCAGGGATGTGGAACGGAGCAGAGCCACATGCTCGTAGCATCCCCTTTTGGGGCTGGAGCTGGGTCTGAAGCCATCCTAGAGCTGGTGCCTGTAGCCCTTCCTCGGCAGCAGCAGCCGCCCCAGGGCCCAGCAGGGCTGTGACACACGGAGGGTTTGCCGAGTGTGCCGGGCTGGCCCTGGAGCAGGGATCGCCTCCAGCCGGAGCCTGCAAGAGGTGCGAGCCTGGGACCTCTGCCTGGGGCAGGTCAACCAGAGAGCTTTGAGCAGAGATTAAGAGAAAGTGAGGAATAAATAAGGAATAACTCCCTCAGGCTGTCTCCCCTTTGGCTCACCTCTCTCCCCCTCCCCACTCTGACTCCCCTCAGCTCTTTCTTCTCCATTCAGATACAAATACCACAAAAACTCATGGCCCCAGACAGAGCTGCTCCTACGGGGAGCTGGGATTGGAACGTCTTCCTCTGCTCTCGTGTTTTCTGGCACCTAGCATCCCTTGGATTTGTTACAGGGCGAGAAGAGGCTGGGAGGGCTAAAAATTTCAAAGGTTATGGGAAAATCCCCTGCTGCTGGCTTGGTGTGCCCAGAGATCAGTGACCCATACATGGCCCGCTGACCCTCAGCTGGGGCACCGTGGGCACCCACAGGTCCAGAGCCCTCATGGCAGGGTCACCCCAGGGTGACACGCTGCAGCTTTCTCTCTTTCTCACCCCTGAAGCTCCTGCAGCCCCAGACACAGCCCGCAGCCAGGGGCTGGTGGTCACAAAGGACTCCTGCCAGTGGCAAGTAACAGCCACTGGCCATGGGCCACCCTAGCTGTACCCAACTTTGCCTCAGGTCCTTGCATTGGGCTGGAGATTCAGGGAAAACGTGGTTGGGCTTCCCTTCGTGGACTGGGAGCAGTTCCCTGTGAYGGGATGCAACAGAAAGAGCCTTTCACAAAACCTGGCAAAACACTTTATTTCTTATTTCATTTATTCTCCACAGCCCTCCTGGGTGTGCAGCGCCTGCCAGCCGGGATCTGGCTGTCCTACATCCCGAGCTGGGGCTGGATGGGAGGCTGAGCGGGGCAGCACCCTGCCTGGAACAGGGGAAAATTGTCCCCAAGGCGAGGAGCCGGGGCTGGCTGGGGCGGGGAGGCAGCCACGCACAGAGGGGACAGCCCGGACCCGCCGGACACCCACCCAAGGGCGGCTGCGGGATCAGAGCACGGCTCGGGAAGGCAGAACGGCGGCTTAGGGGGGATTAGCAAGCGACGGGAAGATGGAGGAGCAGAGGACGAGCGTGCCGAGGGCTGGCAGGGGCTGGCTCTCGTCAGGCAGCACATGCCACTGCCCGGGGCTCGGCGCCCGGCGTCCCCCGCTCCAGCCGTCCACTTGTGCTGCTCTCCTTTAAAAGGCATCCCGGGCCCTGCCGTTATCGGCCAGAGCTGATAGGGCTGTCACGCCGGCAATAAACAGGTTTGCAGATATCCCACTTGTCCTTGCCACCTGGAATAGATGWCCCCGTTGTCCCTGCGTCCCCTTCCCGAGGGGCCGTGGCTGCTGGTGACAATCCCAGCAGGCTGCAGACAATTCTGAGGATGCAGACCTTGGTGTGAACTCCATGGAGCAGGGGTGATGCCTCCGTGCAGTGCCTGGAAAGCAGGGATCTAACAAAAAAAAGGCAGGAAACCGGCTGGAGAGACCTGAGCACAGCATGGAGCCGTGGTGGGACTGCAGCGGGGAGGCTGTGCAGAGCAGCTGGGATGGGGGTGACTGTCACCAGTGGCTCTCCCTCTGCTTTTCCAGGGAAAGAAASGGTGTCCCAAGGAACAGGCTGTGCTCAGACCCAGGCTGCAGTGACAAAGTTCAGCTCAGGGCAGTTTATCATTAAGCCCTCCCCGTCCCACGGCCCCCCCGTTCATGCTGTGGCCAGAAGTCGGGCCAGCCATGGTGCAATGTGGCTGTGGGGGCCAGCACAGAGCAGGGCAAGCGTGCACAGCAGCTGCCCAGCTTTCATGGCTCTGTGGCCCACATGGCACCCCCTCCAGGACACCCTCAGCGAGCCCCGGCGTGGGGAAGGGGCTGGACACACATGACCCAGCCCCTCATGAGTGCTGCAATGTCCCCACWGCACCGTGTTCTCCTTCAGCATCACTCACCCACGAGGATGTGYTTGGCCCCGCTTCCCACCAGACATTTTGGGCTCCAGGAAGGGATGCAGGGAAATGCCACACCCGGCCTGGCTCCTCATCCACACGCTCCACACACTCCCCTCGTGCCTGTCCTGCCTGGGGGCACCCAAAGCACAGGCAGGGGGAACAAACTCGCTCCTGCTCGGGTGGAAAATCTCTGAATGAGCACGACTTGGCTGAAACCTCCAGCCAGGACCTGTAAATCTGCTGCCTGTGACGCTGCCAGCATCCCACAGAGCACTGGATCCAGGTGGAGAGTCCCCCTGCACAAGGGAAGGGAGGAAGCTGTCTGCAGAAAGATGCTGAATTTATGTTATTCGTTCTCGTTCCAGGAATGTGGTGAATGAACTCGCAAAGCCCAGGGCAGGAATCAAGTGTGCTTCAACCCTGACCTGGCCCGATTTTCTTCCAGGCTGAAGAAGAGGTGGAGACAAGCCCCAGCCCCATCTGAATTTACAATGTTTACTGAGTTTGCTGTTTTCTTGAAGCTGCTTTCATCCTCCTGCACGGGTGAAACGTGATCATCAGACACTGAGTCTTYCACCACGTCTTAAACTGCTCAAGCAGGACAAAACCCTTGTGTCAGTCCCCAGAAGGGAATCAAGGGCAGCAGGGACAGGGGGACTTGGGCCACCCCTTGGGGAGGGCAGTACACTCCACCCACACCCAAGACATGTCCATATTCTGAAGATGGAGATCACGGTAGATCCCATCCCTGTTGGCCYTTGCAGGCTCACCTTGAAAGGCACTGAGTAAAAAGTACATTCACAGGAAAAATCCCAAATAARCCCTCCCTCACCAGCTAGAGAGAGCTGTCATGCCTCGACTTGCCTTGCTGCAGTGATTGTTCCTTTCTCCCTCTAATGCCACTGCCAAAGCTTGTTTGGGTTAATGGTGTTCTTAAGTCTGTGCCCTCTTGATGGATTAAGAAAAACAGAAAAGATTCAAGGTCCAGTTTCTGTAACCAAGTCAAATTCCTTCCTTCTCCTCACAGTCAAAATCTGCCAGATATTATTGCTCTTCCCAGAAATCCTCCAGGGTGGCACACCTCATGCCACCACTCATCCCAATACYCCCTGTGAACAGGCAGGTGCCCCCTCCTCCTGGGCAGTGGGAAGCAGCTCCACCATGATGCAATCYCACCATCCCAAAGAGCCTTTCCAGCTTCCCAAGGTCTGGCTTGTGTAACACTTGCAYGGAGAGCCAGAGCCCGCAGCAGAGCTGGCACCGGCTCCAAATTTCCATTTCAAAAGAGAATTTCAGCGTGTATTTTGCTTTACAACTCTCCAGTAGTGTCCCGGTTACAGCCCTCCTCCCACAGCAGGAATGCCAGGTTCGGAATTGTTACTTTTGGTCATGCTTGGATTTTTTTCACACTGTTTCAACAGTGCTGCTACAGTCAGGGCACTGCCTTCATGTTACAGCAGCAAAAGCAGAGATCACAGGGAGCTGCTACTGACAAGCTGGTAMAATGAAAAATGCAGCGTAAAAAAAAGCCCCCAAAACACCAAACTTAACTTTAAAAAAAAAAGTTAAATCTGTAACAAAAGCATTTTGGCGTGAAGCATTGTAGGAATGTTTGGATTTCTGTTTTGTTTTTTAAATGCTTTCCTGAGCAGCTTCCTGCTTCTTTTTAAGCCTGTAAAATTGTAAGCATGGCACSGAGTCTGGAGGTCAGCATGCTCCATCCACGTGAGCACAGCCTTCTGCAGGGATCCCAGCTGAGCCTGTGACATCTCTGCTCCCACGTCTGCAAGGCAAAAACRCAAGGGAAGGACTGGGATGCCAGGGACACACGGCTGAGGGAAAATACCCAAATGCATGTGGCAAAGCTTTTTATGGCCTGATAGACCTGGCCTGCTCCGGGTGGGCGAGCACGTCCCAACTCCAGATCTGCTCCCCCCACAATCTCAGGGGCTCTTTAGGAGGGGGGAAGCAGGGGGAGGAAGTGGCACGGAAAATGGGACTYGGCCCCAGCTGTATGAAAGTTGTTTTATTTTGACAAGGCTCTAGAGCAGCAGGGTGAATAACCAAAGGCAATTCCTGCAGCAACAGCACAGGAATGTGAGTACAGAGGAGAGGTCGGCACAGGAGAGGCTCAGTGACAGCAGCGGCTTAAGAGAGTGACCCCTCGGGCTTGGACAGGTCAGTGGCACGACCTACCACTCCCTGCACTTCCTAAGAGCCAGCTTTTTCCTTCGGTCGCTAAAAGGATCTTCCAGCCCCTCCCCCCAAGCTGGTACAAACATAAGCCAGTGAAACACATGGCAGCRGAGTCTGCTACCGCACGCCAAAAAACAGCATCTCTATTGAAGGACACGCAAGGGTCCTTCAAAGTTAGGGCAGCACAGGACATGCTCTCTCTGCTCCCTCTCCTTGCCTGGACCCGTTCCCGGAGCAAGCTCTGGAGCTGCTCCAAGAAAGCTTTCAAGTTGTTGGAAACCGCAGGGCTGGCACCCCCAAGTGGTTCCTGAGCTCTCGGTGCAGCCGGAGCCGCCGCTCGCCAGGCTCATCCATAGCTCATCCATAGCTCATCCACAGCTCATCCATAGCTCATCCATAGCTCAACCACCGGGACCCGGCACAGCTCCGGCACTCCGGGATGAGCCCGGAGCACAGCCCGAGCTCTCCTTCTGCTACCATGGAGCCATCGGCTCCAAATCCCTCAACTCAGGGGCTGGAGCTTCTCAAAGTGATGGAGTTTGGGAGTTTCTCAAAGTGATGTGTTCAGATTTCCTTTTGCTACAGGAAGCAATCCCCATGGAGAAAAGCATTACGAAACCTTCCTGCAGCCGGCGCTTTTTATGTACAAAGGGTCAGTCCTAAAGATTGATGGTGACAAAGCAAAACTGCCAATGGTCACTGGCGCCATCCTGCAGCGCTGCCCAGAGCCTGAGGGCTTTTGTGCCCTTCCTGAGCAGCACATCCTTCAGGAATGGCTGTCCTGTCCCACTTTTAAGTTATGGACAGGAAACCCTGACTGTAGCACAGGATACACTTAAATCTGCCAGGGCACACAGCTTCTCACTGCCATGGAGTAAATCCTACCCCTCCTGTGCAGCAAATGAGACCTAACACGGAGCCCTGCTGCTCATCCCAGAGAGGATGGAGCAATGCAGAGCTCAGAACTGCCCCCGGGTTGGGCTGCTGACCCCCAGGGATGTCCCTGTGCCACGTGCCAGAGGCGTGCCCGGAGCAGCAGGACCAGGAACTGCTGCGGACAAAAGGCTCATTCAGAGACCCAGCCCTGCATCTGCTGCCGAGATTCAGAGGAGGAGGGAGGSAGGGAGACGMTTCTGAGGTGCTGGAAATGTTCAAACTGCACAGGAGGGGAATCAAACTAGGAGTGACTCTGACTCTCACCCTGTACAACACAACAGCAGTGTTGGCACAGGGACACTGGAGAGCAGAACACGGCCCCAGGATGGAAAGGAAGGCGCAGAGCTGTGTGCCCCAGGCACACAGAACCCAAGCAAAGGCCGCTGTTTCAGAAGAGACAAAAAGCAGATGTTTCACAAAAGCTCACTTTCCAGGTTTATTAAGTAAAGTTAACTGAATTGTTTTCATTTTGTGGGGATTCCTTTCCGTCTAACCCGGCGGGTTAGCAGAGTTGCACAGAATCACGGTTGGACTGTGATAACCCAAATACAACTTTGGCTCATCTCACYGCTGACACATATGGAATGACTTGGGGGTTATTACATGCTGTGTCTGCTTGAGGCAGGTACATGTACAGATCAGCACAAGTTGCAAATGATAGTTTACATCCTTTCAAAACCGAGCAGGGCATCCAGCAAATGCACTGCTGTGAGAAGACATATGAAAAAGAAATGATACAGACTTGCAAATACGTAAGAAGTTCAAGAGATGCAAGAAACCTCAAACACAAGAAATGTCAAGGGGGGAAAAAACACTTAAATTCAGACACAATGTGTTCAAATGAAAACCTAGCTGTAATTTAAAGTCCCTTCAAAATGGGAAACATACAATAACGCAATAAAAGAGAAACCAGGTCTCATCCTGGGAAACRTGTGTCCAAAAGCACTGATGCACAAACAGGTTCAGAGTTCTAAGCAAAATGTCCCTGGGCATTGGTGTACTTGACTCTTGGAGCCAGAGCAAAGCAATTCATTACACTTGCTGGGCCTACTGCTGGCTCTTGGTGGCCTAACAGCACGTAGGATCCCAGATGTCAGAGAGAAGGCAGCACACAAACTGCTGGTTACTGGGAGAGATGCCACAGGCCACAACTCCCAGAGAGCAACTAGAGTAAGGACACCTAATTCTGGCAGCCTGGCTCCACTGCACGCAACGTTAGTGTAATGTTCTGCAAGGTTCTTCAGTTCTTAGCTCACTCCTTTCTCAGCCTGAGTTGGTCTGTCTTGTGCATGAGCACAACCGGCTGTGCAAAATGATCCAAAAAACAGAAGGGACAGGACCAAAGAAAACTGGCTGAACCTGGGGCTGGCTTTCAGCTCCTATTTTCAAATATCAGTTAAAGATTGGAAATTTATCTACAAAAGAAATAATATAAATGAAATAAAAAAAATGGCACCGTCCACAAAATTTAAAAAGAAAARGAAAAAAGAAAAGAAAAATCTTACAACACAGCCTCATAAAAATGGCTTTGCAACAAGAGCTCAGTCACAAAATGAAGGGTTCTAGCTCTTCGTACATCAGAAGAGGAAACAAAGCTAAAAAGTACTAGTCCACATTCTCTTAATAAGTTAAACTTACTTTCCCTCCCCCTCCTACAAAAGGGGTAGAAGCAAAAGGGAAAAGAGGCTACTAAAAATTAAAAAAGAACCCAGAAAATAAAATAAAAGGAAAAAAAAAAAAGAAAAAAAAGGAAGGAGAGAAGGAGAGAGCGCGCAAGAGAGAGAGAGAGCAGTCTGTGGTCACAGGCTCAGAGCAGGGCTGAGTTCCTTTTAAGGGTTTAAAAGATGCAAAACAGTTCCTCAAAAGTTCCCTCTCTTCAACAGTTAGTTCAATGCTGTAGCCATGGAAACTCAAGTAGATACTGGAGGAGAGATTCTTTCGGGCAGATCCACCGCCATGCGGAGAGCGCTGCTCGGGAGCGTTAATCCTCGATGATTATGGGCTCATCATTCATGGGCTGGCGGAGCTGCACTGCCTGCATGGGCCGCAGGATAATGGGCTTGTAAGGGCGTCTGGCGGCTCGCTTGGCTTCGGAGGAGGAAAGCAGCTTGCGGATTTTCCTGCAGACAGCAAGGAAGAAAGGCACGGATTACACAGGCACCGCAGGTTTCTCTATTGCTCCAAGGGAAACCAGGCCCGCACATGCGGGGGCTGCTCGCTGATGGGGTGGGCTGACAGTTCCTTCTGCAATGTCTGYCCTGGGAAACTTCAATTCCCTCATTTACCAACCCCCCAACAAAGAAAATTGCATTCTCTGCTCCAGAGTCCTTGCCCTGYAGAGCAGAAGGCATTCTGGTCCAGCCTTGTAGGACCAGGGTSTCCTRCTGYRGACAGAACACGTGAAATAGTCAGGRCAGCCAGTTTCCACATCWCTGATTTATTCTGAATTCATTTTGATAGATGGCTCTGTGCGAATTTACAAAGCCAAGTTAAACCCAAACCTCTTCAGACTCTGATCACTTCCCAGCTGCCAGTGCAGAGAACTGTGCCATTCCCAGCCCTGAGCAGGTGCCCACAGCTGCCTCTGCAAGGGGAACCCATCACCCCTGGAGCTCCACCTCAAGGCTGACTGTGCAGAGGAGCTCCATGACAGCCAAAGCAGTGAGCATGAGCAGTGAACCAATGCTGGAGCCTTTCCCTCATGCTGGGAATGCCAACAGGGTGTTTCCCCCTCGTTTCTCCCACGCTGTGTGTGCCCAACCCAGAAATGGGCAATATTCACATCTTGCATCTGGTTAGGGATTTCCCTATATGTACAAGACTGGCAACAAGTCTTATCAAAAGCAGGAAGCTATCTTCCATATGTAGAGAAAGCAAAAGAGAGAGAGAGAAGGGAGAGAAAGACACACCAAAGTTTTTAAAATACCAAAATAATACTGAATRATTGCTTATTTCTTTTTGTCCATACCAGGCTTAAAGAAAAAGGAAGTTTTATAAAAAAAACCCACCCAAACCCAAAAATCCAGCAAAAATGAAAAATGTACCATGGAATTAAAATGAGGCATTCTTTTACAGAGGATGTTGTGGTGGTCAAAGGCACATAGAGATTAGAAARGAAAGTAATAAATATTCACAAGAGTAGTGCACCAGTACCCACTATGAGTCTTCAGCTCAGGAACTGGGACAAGAAGAAAAGTCTGATAAGGCAGCACTGCCTTCCCTYGCAGGCTCCTGACAGAACAAGGTTTTGGTTTACCATGAGAGACAAGAGAGGAAGGGCTTTACAGCCCACATCTCAGCCAACTATACCCCARTCCTGGTTAGGGAACATTGCTGGGGCCAAAACCCCCTTTTGTTGATGTTTTGTTGGTTGGTTGGTTTGGTTTTCTTAACACAGTGAGGCATCAGCTCAGTGGGAAGGACTCTCTTCCATTAACAAATAATGGAAGAGAGTCCTTCCCACTGAGCTGATGCCTCACTGTGTTAAGATGTGTTAAGCCTTTGAGATGCAATGGCTGCTGAAGAAAGTGGTCACAATACCTCCCCTCYCCTCAAAAACTTAGCTTTAGCACCACCAGAACTGACAAACCATCAGCTTCAGCTGAGGATTTTGAATCASCTCTTGTGAGATTTGGTCACCTCTTCACTTGTTTTTTTTTTTGCCCACTGAGCAGGACAAGCTGCTGCATGGCACTTACATAGACACAGCTTTTGTTTGTCCAGTGTCCCCATTTCTCCAGCACCTTCTAAAGCTGAAAGGCCACAGGGTGAGAGAGGTGAGAGCAAGGTGGCAAAGTGATGGGGAGGGAAGAGAGAGAAAAAAAAAAATCTCGATATAATGACTTTTCCAAGATGTTTGGCTGCAGYTGATCCACTTTTAGCCAGCAGAGCTCCTTGCAGCACCCGCGTGTGCTCAATTAGCCACGCTGCCATCAGAAACACGTCCTCCAGCATTCTAGATTCTGATCAGGTCACTCGCTGCCTCCACTTGCATGAGTTATAAATGCCAAGTTCCTTACTGGGAGCCTTCAATTCAAAAACTTATTCCTTTCAGTCGAGCAACTTTTCAACCTGCTCCCTCAGAGCCGTACAGTTTTCCAGCACCATTCTCAAGAGAGCTACACAAAAAGGGGAGAGGGGGAGCATGTAAAACTTCAGGGAAACCTACTTGCTGTGACTGAAAACACAGCCTGACCCTCAGCTGGAGGAGATATGCAGATACTGCAGCTAGATTGATTGCTACGGAGCCAACACAAAGCTCAAATTGTTTCARAGCTCACAAACAACTCTCACATTCCTGACACTGGAATGCAGCAGATGGTTCAGGGAAAAGTTAGAGGTGAAATGCCCGACAGAAAACCCGTGCCGTTGACAATGCTYCATCGCTCAGGCTTCCCTGCTCTTCACATGCTGCCAAAAATCTCCTTTCACCACTCATCAGTCAGCTAAGCAGCATGGCTGTCAGACAAAGAAGCCTGGGTTGKTTTTTTTTTCTTTTCTTTCTTTCTCTATTTTTAAATGGAAGCGATAAGATCTTACTGAGCTGATGTCTATCACCGAACCATGGTTTTCATTACAGTTGTGCTGGTTGCTGTGGGACTATCTTTCCTGCCTCAGTTAGTGGTTCTGTATGAGCAGAATATTTTGTTTTTTTACAGTAAATTATTGTCACAACCAACACCACCATGAATATTGTCACAGTTCTGTACAGGTCAAAGGGCAGGACCTTGTACTGGCACACTTGTCACCATGCATCTGCCATTCTTCACAGGGCTTGGCTGGWGAAGATGTCAAGAAGAGCTTCCCAGCTGCAGGATTATGAAACAAACCTTCAGCATCTAAGGAGTGAATAAGAGACTGTATACCCTGAGTGCACAATGGCAGGTGAATCTGAGAGCTGCAACAGGATCCCAGTACCTCTTTAGCAGAGCAACAGTAGTAAYAACAAAACTGCTTCCCCTGAAAAGAAATCCTTCTCTCACTTTATTTTCAATTACATACGCAATTCCACTGCTTTCTTTCACAGCACTTGAGGGAAAAAAAGGAAAATGGAAAGACATGGCAAAGATGTGAGCTGGTGTGAAAGGCACAGTTGAATTAAAAGTGTCCAAAGGAACAAGTCTGACAGGGAAATTCACTTCATGTTTTTCTGAGTTCTAACAAGATGTTTCCTGCACTGCAATCTGATTATCCAATAGATCAGTGATCAGTTACCAGTCTTGAATGTTGCCAGTCTCAGCTTTTCTAAGACATAGCCCATCTTTGATACTAGGACCACAGAATAGTTACTTGATGCTTGAAATGCTTTGCAGGCCAAGGAGAAGGTTGGGGATGTCAGGACTCCTCATCATGAACTTCATGCTGAACAAATGAAGACTCAGAGTAGTGCCAAATTTAGTAGTATGAGAAGAGACAAAGCACTAAARCTCTTGACTCAGTCACTTGAGTTCAGTCAGCCAGTAATGCCCATATCCATCTCTGCAAGGGCAGGGAAAGGTAAGTGCTTCTCTGCTGTTGGGGCACTGATAATGCAAGTGCTGATAACTCCAGGCTTCAGACCAAGACAGAAGCCAGACAGCACCTCTGCTGTCAGAGAGGGCTGGAAAGCTGCAGCTTTGCTCTGACCTTCCTCAAGGTTACCCRGGAGGGAGGCATCAAGTTCTTGGGAGGAAACCACACCAGCCAATTTCTCTACCTTCTCACCACACCCAGGAGCAACCCTCCTGTCCTAGGAACACCAGTGCTGGGAACTTTGCCTTAGGGATCAGGTCACATAGTTTCTACCACTCTGTCAGCAGTTTGTAAACAGTTTGAAGCGAAACTCACACAAGGAAAGTTCCTTTTACTATTTTTATCCTGTGGGCAGAACAACAAGAGAACTACCAGAAGCAGTCCAGCAGAGGCAGATGGACACTGCAGGGCTGAATCTCACTGCTACTGGTGGCAAATACAAACCACCAAAGAAATRAGTCAACTCAGTCCATGGAAATCCTGCCACTTGCAGGTTTCAGTACCCAGAAACACGTGGAGATGCTCTGAGGGGTAATAGAACGGAGTTCAGAATGCATGAGGGCATGCAGAGCTCTGTGTATAYGAGGCTGTGCTCCTCAGCATCACCCATGAGCCAGGAGGCCCCARTCCCATCCCACTGCAACAGGACCTCCAAGGGCAGTGGTGGGTCTGAACCAGGTGAACTTCCCACCTCAGTCTTCCTGCCCTTTGTGCCCRTCTCCTACAGCAACTGCTCTGGAAGAAGAATCTGCTTTCTCTGGAATGTAAGTGCATATTAGGTATTTCCCACCCTTCACCCACCTCAGCCATGGTCTCTGTGTTCAGTTTGTAGCAATAGATCTGCAGACAAGATCCCTCTCTAACCCCACCACCAGCTGCAGCACCCACAAACCAAAAGACCTCCCTTTAAAACCTCTGAAAGACCACRTTTCCTACCTGGTTTCTTCAGTGGCCATGTAAAAAACATCATCTGGTGCATCAATCCAGTTCATCCTCCTCCTTTTCACTGGAGGCATGGATCCACCACGAATTAATCGGACTTTTGTTGGGTATGATTTCCCATTGAGCAGCAAGTTTCGGCTTGGTCCCTAACGTGATACATAAAACAGCACAGTTACAGACTGCAACAAAYATGCAGCAATTGTGCTAAGCACTCAAAGGAAAAGAGAATTAAGGTTTTTGTATGGCTTGCTGAGAGTTTATGGTAAATACCACCCCCTCTGGCCCAGGACTGAACACAGAATTGACATATAAGCAATTGTTCACAAGCAGTACAAAGTTAGGCACCTTGAATATGCAATAGGACAGCAATACTCCAGCGACAGGACAAATAATAAATGGAAGGCATTACCAATAATCTGTTGCYTGTGTCTGAAAGATGACATCAAGTTTGAAAGACTGAGCATCAGACTTAGATTTCAGCTACTAACATAAATCTAGAGCAACTCTATTGATTTCAGGGAAAGAAATCTAGCTACAGAGCAAATCAAATACAAAAAATCAGAATTTACAGTTATTCTGAAGTACCAAACTTACCCATATCCTTTTTGTTCTATGGAAGTTAATATTTAATAAGGATARTATAGAATCAAATATGTTGTTGAAAACAAATCTAGTACTACAAAGCTTAGCAGCTTTCATGATAAAATCCTTCTAGTATTGAACACCACAGATTTCCCATAACAACATTTGCTTTGTGAATCAACACAGGCATCATTTTCCAGACTCACAGTAACCCCCTTACACTCAGCTGGAAAAACATGAGCTGTTATTAAGAGAGGTGCAGATGAAAGGGAGCAAAGTGTTAAGCTTCTCAAATGCAGCTGTCCTTGATCAGTGAAGTCCAGTTCTGCTGCCCCTCTTCCTGCTGATCAGCACATTGAGAAATGCCACTGCAATCAGTAACACTGAACAGCTGGGAAAGATGCAAAATGAAGGCCCAGAAAATKTGATATGCATGAATTAAAGCTGGTCAGAAAACACACTGGTATAAATTCAATTCTGCTATTTCACAGGCCATTGTCCAAGGTCAGACCATCTCCCCAGATGCACCAAGGYTTCCCCTTTTGCCCATGGGATGGGAAACTGAACGTGTATGTGAGAGATGTCTGCCCTGGGAGATCCACCTCAAAAGGAATGGTGGGGCCATGAGGCCTTCAAATCCTTTAAGTGTCAGGTCATTGCAATAGCTCAATYGAATTTTAACACCTTGACTTAGAAAGGGAAGAGTACAGTCTGAAAACCAAGGGGAAAAAACCCAACAAAAYCTTGTGTCTATCTAATTTTGTATCTGAGCAGAAAACAAAACATGATAATGACTTTTTTYGACCAGCCTTAATCAACTGCTCTAGCAAGATCTGTTTCCTGCAGAACAAACATCAGGGCATTAGAGCTAAACAAACAAAACCCCACCTAATAAAACCCTAAGCTCTTTAAAACTGTTGCATACGAGTGCAATAACAATTTCATTTCTTAGTTGCCCAGCTCCATGTTACACAAGACAACTTCAGCACCACAGCAGACCACTGAAATACTTAGAATTTGACATTTAAGGAAAAGGTTTTAAATAAAAGCTTTTCTAATGGATTTTTTTTTACCCCCTCCAGGTTTCTCCAAGAAAATCCCTTCATTAAGGTTGCAAAGGATATTTTCTCCACATGTGCAAGATACACAGGAGAACAATTCCAGAAAAAATTCTTGGAAATACCTAGAAAGGGCACCCCTGTGCTTCCAGGTTGCCTGCATAGTGAAATCTATTTCAAATGATAAATCCTAAAATGAGGACCTTTAATTTTTCATTCACACTTGATCAGGCAACCAGAAATCAGTTCTGGGGGTTTCACCCCAAACCACCTAAAAAGGAGCAAGTCATCACAGATTTCTCCCCCTGCTCTGAGTTGGTTTATTCAGCAGACATAAACAAGTAGCCAGTCTCCTCAGTGATACGAAATGAAGCTGAGTTCATGCAGGAATACAATTTACCACTTCGGATCAAGGCACAAACCAAAGGAATGCTCTGTTATTACAAGCAGCCTAGCATGCCCAAGTTCCAGCCTCCCCTCGGGCCACTGCACACTAGCCCAGAACACTGTCAGGTTTAATAATGCCTGTGATCACTGTTCAGTGACCACCAATCACACCTGCTGCTGCCTGACCCGTGTCACAGCGACCCTGCTGACACTAATGCACTGTGGCACTTCAGCTAATGAGGCAAGCTCTGCTTGATCAACATCACAAGATCATTTTTGGGGGGGAAAGAAATGTATGTTTGGAGTTGTTTCCCATAAGCCACGTGCAAGGAGGAAAAAGGACRCACAGCTTTTGCACTGGCCTCTTCACAATTTACTGAGAAAGCATTTTGCCAGAGACACATCCATCAGACTGGCTATTTGCTTCTGTCCTTTGATTAAACTCAGCACAATAGATGAAAGGCTAGAAATAATTCTTACTCAAAAACAAAACAAAAAAGAATGTAAAATACAAGCATTCTCAGCAGGTAACTTGCACACCAACTTCCTAAAAAAAAAAAAAAAAAAAAAAAGAAACTGTTTTCCAAACAAACCCTTCCATCATTTAAACCTTTCTCCTTCAGGGAAACACATTCCACCTAGCAACACATCCCAGAACTTTGCTGTAAGCAGCCACTCAGTTTCTGCATGAGCAGAAACAAAATGCTCCATTCAAAACAAGATCTCATTTATAGATACGTAGATAGATAGATTTGAGGTTTAAATTGTATTTAACCACTTAGATGATTCATATGCCCCAAAATTATTTTTTTTTAACTTTTCAGTGAATTGGAAAATATGACCAGCTGCAAACAGCAAAGGTGGAAGTGAAGTACTACGGTTTAATGGGATGTTCTATCTAGCGTGGGTTAATAAYTCTTCTTTTCCCTGTTTTGGTTAAATGAACATTCTCTTACCATTTGTCTGGTTTGTCCGTGGTTAGGCAGACCTAACAAACAGGAAAGAGAATAGAGCTGGTAAGACCATTGCTTTTCCAAGACAGAAAAAAGTACAAAATCAAAACACACGCAGCTATGATTGCAACTGTGTTGTTTTGCTAASCCTGCAGTTGTCTGCTGAACTGAATCCTGCTTTCCTAGAAAGGTGACTGAGAAAAGCTTCCTTGACAACATGGTTTGAAGAGCAGAGGACCCAAGTTACAGACACGTTCCATTTGCCCGGTCTCTTCTCCATTTACTCAAACCTTGCTTCAAACTACCACTAGAAGCACACCTCCTCTGTCAGATCCGAGCTTCCCCGCACATCTGGGGAAAAATCTGACGTTCTCTTCTAGTCTGAG
This sequence comes from Malurus melanocephalus, assembly GCF_030028575.1. Taxonomy (NCBI): domain Eukaryota; kingdom Metazoa; phylum Chordata; class Aves; order Passeriformes; family Maluridae; genus Malurus; species Malurus melanocephalus. The sequence continues at coordinate 1,109,978 of NW_026623410.1, read as the reverse complement.
GAATTTACTGACGTCAAGAAGGAGAAAGTGGAAGGCATTATTCACTGTCAAGACAGCAACAAACAGAATCTTTCTTATCCTCCTTGGGTCCCCTGGGAACTCCTCAGCTCGGATGTCAGCTCCAAGCTGTTAGCAAACAGTGTATCTGCTGAACCTGCCACAAGTAAACACCTCCTCAGGCACAGAGCACAGCTACACACAGAGCCCTTTCGCAGCCAGGCACCAGGGCTTGGTGTGAGCAGCTGCTAGCACACTGCCCTCAACTGTACTGTGCATACACAGGACCCTGCAGGACACACAAAGCTCCTGGGATGTGAGGGAAAGATGTGCTGCTACAAGGCAGCACAGCCTGAGAGACCCAATACAGCTGTTTGTTAGCACCTTTTGGCTTTCCAAGACGCACATTCCAGAAAATACAATTTCATTAACATCCATGCACCAAACCACGTTCCTCATCCCCTTCTSGCTGAGAACTAAAATGTCAGAGCATCAAAACCCACAGGTACTACAGGACAGGCATCAGCAAATGCTGCCACTGGCTGCAGAAGGTCTCAGTATGAATTCTGCTTTCACATTCATAGGATCTTTGAACCTTCCCATTGCTAGTGAGATAGCTGTGATGAAGGAGAAAAACTTTTCAAAGAATCCAGCAAAAATGAACTTTCAGCTCATGGTGTGTATTCCAGCAGGTTCTGGAGGTCCTCATTGGTAAAACCAAACACACTGTACTTGCATCAAATATGACAGGAAACACAGGGCACAGCAAAGTATCAGAAGTAAGGAAGGCGGAACGGGACATTTTCTCAGTATCATGATATCACATGAGAATCAACAGTTTATATCACGTGTATTTTCCATCCTGTGTAGATGTTATGCTGTTAGATGTAGATGCTGTTAGCTGACTTCAAATTGGAAGACACATGGTTTCAGTTTTTGCCGCATTTTTGTGTCTAAGCATCCACAGAGATGAAGAAAGAGCTGCCAACAAGATTCCCATCAAATCTGTAGGACAGATGTACCAGGCACCAAGTAAGGAGCCCAGTTACAACCTTTGGATGTTGACAAAGGCAGTGCAGGCGCCAGACAATCATTTGTTTTTACATGGGAGCAGCCATCGCATCCAAAACACAGCTGTGAGCAGCTGTTTGGGATGGATGGACAAAGGGCTCCATGGATGCTGGGAAACAGCACAGCCAGCAGGATGCAACCAGAATCTGTCAGCTTCAGAGCTAAGCTCCAGCACTTKGTATTTTCTTCCCCCTTCCAGAACTGGAAGGTAATGTTTTCTCCATTCACAGAAACTCTGAGAGATGTAAATCAACTGATGCCAGTCCCTGAATTAAAGCCACACATTTTGTTTTAACCACACTCCAGATCAGTTCTTTTCTTGTACTAAGAACACTCCTGATGTCAGAAAAGACTATCCTGATATGTGGCTGCAGCTGCAATGACTATTGTTGGATGCAAGACARACAGTAAACAGTGTTACTCCTGAGRAACAGAATTAAACCAGAATATTCCACGGTGAGAGGTTGAGAGATGCAGACTGTCAGCAAAGGCTGAGCAGAACTGTTGCTTGCTCTGAGCCCCAAAGCTTCAGAACCCTCCAGCAGTGCTAACAACAGGGACACACCTCACTCCAAAACTGCCATTTCTAGGACAAAGCTGCCCCTGAGAACTTTCTGCTCCAGTAAAATAGGACACAAAACAAAACAAACACTTTCAATGCAATTTATACCCTTGTTTCCACAGCAATAAGGTATCAATTAGCATATTAATATTAGTGAATTAATCCATGAATTTTCACTTTAGTCACACTTCAGCAACTGGAGTTTGAAGAAATGAAAACAGGCACTAAAATGACCTTATTCAGTCTGCAATTCAAAAAAAAAAATCACAGTAAAAGCATATGTAGTCAAAGCACTGCTATTAAATGAGCCACTTATGCAYGATCATCACCAAAGAGAGGCAGAGAGACAGCACAACATCTGTGACCCATTGCAGAACAGCTGGCAAGTCAACAGGAAGCATCTGTACTGGAAACAATGGATTCTCACCCAAAAGTTTTTGGTGGCTTCTGTATSAGAGATGAAGCCTGTAAGAACGAAACCAATCCTGTGTGTCTGGATGAGTGGTGGGACAGGCAGGGAACCAACCATGCCAGACTCACACCTGTCCCACGTGCCTGTCCACTTTCACAGATCAAGGTTTGAGAGATGTCTCCCCATGCATCCACAAGCAGGTTAAAAATAAGACAGCATTAGAATTTAAATCAGGAGCAAAAGACAACAGTTCTGGCAGCTCCTCTCCAAAAAAAAAGAAAAAAAAAAGTCTGACTATTTTATGGAGGAATGTCTAGAGAAGACACAGGGTAGAAAGAGTGATTATTCCTTTTGATGATACCTAAGGACCAACTTCTTGAATTTACACAGCTCCACATCAGAAACAACACTGACCTCCTCCAAATGACACAAAAATACACAAATAATAAAAGGAAGTGTTTTCTGGATTGACCAAACCTTTAAAACCACAAAGTGTAAAGGTCTACAGTGACAAGTCAAAGAAGGTCTTCCATTCTTTTGCAGCCAAAGAATTTGAAATGGCTCTGAAAACTCCAGATTAAATGTTAGGGGCCTTTTTCCATAGCATTGAAAAGAACCCAAAGTTGTAAAAAAATCTCTTGCCATCCAATTCCTCCTGCCAGTCTCCTCTATTCACTGAAATAAAGAGGAAGCCCCAGAGGATAAAATGAAGACAAAGTCAATTGAAGGTATAGCTGTAGAGAATCACAAATGTCCTTTGCCACAGACAGTKGTACACCTGACTGAAATGGCAATAAAACACCTGATGACTGCAGAGATTAACTGGCACCCCCAGGGCATGTCTCTGCTCCCCACAGCTCAGTGCCAAGGACCTCGGAACTGTTCCTCAAGCTAAACACAATCACAGAGATTTTGGCTGAAAACCAGTCCAGCAGGTTACTGTGCCCTAATGATCTTTTCATTCCTGAAGTATCAAAGCTGCAGGTGAATAAAATTTCTCCCAAAGAAACACAAGYGGGGAAGGACTACCACAAACAGCAACACAAGTCTGTTACTGATGCTACTTTGCAGCTTTGTTTTATCTTTGGAGGATGGGGAAACCACCAGTAGTCAACCAACCTGCTCCTGTTCCAATCATCTCATGTCATTTGAATCTCATGCTTTTGGATTTGTTAGGGGAAAAAACCTGAATGAGAGAATGCCTAAAMTTCCAGCAGCAATACAACACCACCCCAAGACTATGCTGTGGGAGTCAGGGATAGCTGGCACCCAAAAATACAGAGTGGAAGGGGGAATCTAATTTCTTCTTTCCCAATGGAAAGCAAACCAGCATGGCWGGTCCCACTGGATGCCTGACTCTAGACATGCTCTTTGCTGATCCAGTCCCATCCTCTGCGACTCAGCGTCTCAGTGGCAGCATTCCAGAATTACTCCCACTGCTCAAATCCTGCCTGCTGTTTTGCCAACAYCACAAAACACACAGCTGCCATGTGGAGAAGCAGGAGAGCCTAAACCCTCAGCAGTGAGCTCAACACAGGCTGGAGCACAGGGATATTCCCATGAAATTACTATAGCAAGCTTCAAGAAAGCTGCTGAAGCATGGAGAACTTTGTGCTTGGCCAGAAACCTTCCAGGGCTTTTGCACACGTGAACATACACACTGCTGCTGTGTATTTACAGCCCATCTCACAGTTTGACACAAGCCTGTACAGAACTGACCCTCGTACCAAGGAGGAAGAGTAGCTCAGCTTCCAGCCTGGACACAACTCAGAGTTGTTAAACTTACATCTACTCAAAGTTACTAACTCCAATCTTCAGCCTAYCCACCRCACACATAAAAATGGGTCCTTCATCAAGCAATTACTCACAGCTGGCATTTGGTTTTTACTTTGTTTACCCACAAGAAGTATCATGCAGAATATGTAATATGCAGTAATATTCAGAAGCACATCTTCAATCACAATGAATGCAGAGAATTTCATGCACTCTTTTACAACCAGTGACTTTACTACAGCTTTCTAAAATCCATATACTCTTCATATGCATTTTCCTTTTCCAAAAGTAATCCTCCTCCTGGCACTTTATCCTTCCCAGCAGTAACAAAAATATCAACAGTACCACATTTGTGAGCTAGGAAAAAAATATAAAAATTCATGAACAAGGCTTGATGAACAAGGATTTCACTTCCWAGTTACTGGTTCACTTGAGGCAGTTTCAGTGTGTTGACATATACTTTCTTGCCAGCTTGCAAGAACACTTTAGCACCCCTMCTTCTCTTATGACTACCAAGAGTGTGTTACCACTCTGAGTGTCCACCTTCTAACACTCAGGTGCTACAAACTTTCAGAAATGTAAGTGCAACAAGCAGARCAGAGCATAAATTGTACCAAAGACTACCTAGACTAAAATTTTCTTAAAATTCTGTTGTACATAAAAACAATGTTAAAATTGCAATTTACTTACCTAAGTAAGTTCCTACCAAGATTGGCAAAGGAAAAGGAAAGAAAAGATTTAAGGTTAAAAAAGGGAAAGATTCATGTAGTTCAGAATAYAGTAGCTCAGCCCCATGCAACAAATAGAGAAACACAGACTGGTTTGGTTGTAAAGAAACACAGAAGTGATCACAGTTCTCTGTTGGACAGATAAAACCAAGACAACATTAAACACRCAGTAACTTCAAATGAGAGATTGTKCAAAGAGTAGCTATAATTTTGGATGAGTAAGTGTTGGTCTGTTACCCATCTCCTTTCACCAGCCCTTGCACATTAACCTCACTGGATTTGGACAGCACTTCCTAAAATGCTTGGTCTAGCAGCTCACACTCACTGATGATGAGTCTGTTCATGCAAAGCTGTACCTCCTGCTACAAGTATTTCAAGGACCCTGCTAATACTTTCTGAACAGCRACATCCAACTGCAGAGAGCCAGCAGATATCCTTGGACAAGTACACTGAAAAGGGGAGCTGCTATCTGTCTCAGGGTTGGGTCAATCAATGCTATCCACCCAAATCCCAAAAAGAGTATCATGCTAGATTCTGCCTGGCTGTTACACACTAAGCTGTTAAAAAAGAAGAGGAAACTAAACTATGCACCTCACTGCTTTAGGATTTGCTAAACCAAGCCATCTGAACTAGAAAGCACCAATTATCACTGTTCTTAGCATCAGGAATATTACACATTATATACATATATATGCGTGTGTGTATATATATATATATATATACATGTATGTATGAATGATATGTGTCCACATGTAGATTTCACTCAATTACAAATTCAGGCTTCCTRCTATCCAGGGCATTTGCAATTCTGCCCTTGCTCTGTTACACATTAATTTCCTCTCACATTAATTACACCTGCTCTCTACCATTGCCTTGGGATATGCACTCTCARTAACATTTGCATCTTACTCCAAGCCGTCACTCCTAAATGAAGTTTTCTCTAGCTGATCCACAGAGCGAGATGCCCATCTGCTGATTTTATTTTCAGATCTTTCTTCATAACACCAAAAGAACCTAATCACAGTATCAAGGCTAAACTGAAGGCAAGTGAAAATTGTTTCACTTAGCATCTGAATACAAAATCCCATGTGAAATTCTCAAAAATAATCAGTACTTTTGGCAYATAATCTTAAAGCAAGGAAGCTGCACAGGCACATGGTTCTTGGGGTCTTCTAAAAGCATTTCATGTAACTAGACATTCTTTCCAGCTGTGTTGCAGYTGGCACTGAACATTTGCTCTCTTGTCACTAGTCAGCATTACTGGGGTCTGGATTTCAATAGCTAAAGCCAGGACTTTTCCCCAGCATTTATTAAACGACCAATACTCCCTGCTGTTTRCAGTAATTCCTGGATGAACAGATTTCCACTGGCTGGTTATTCTTGATTTTGGAAAGACAGCTGGGGTCACTGATGATAAAGGCAGAATTTGAATGCATACAAATAAGTCCACATTTTCTGCAAGTCTAAGTCAGCCAGAAAAAGACTTTTTTATAAATATATGTATATAATATTGAGRTCACTTTGGTCCCCTACATAGCTGATGTTAGAGAACTTCCCTATCATCCCACCTTGACAGCTGTTCAAGAATACTGTTCAAGAACAGTATTTTCACTGCCATGCCTATCTCCTGATAACTGAACTAAGGCCATACCAGGCTGATGAATGCTTCCACTTCTGGCTTATTCATGTTTCCCAAAAAAGATGGGAGAAACAATGAACCAGAACACRTTAAATTAGACTGACATTCCATTTGGGTTTAGAAATCCCTAGTAGCAGAAGCAAGGAAGCAAGGTATTCCAGCAGTTAATTAACCTCAYTTAAAAATCTGCAGCTTGTTTCCAGCCAAAGTTCTCTACTGTACCTTCTGGCTACTGCAGCTCATTATTCCACTCCCAGCTAGACTAAAAAGCCCTCTATTATTATACTTCTGCTGCTCCTGTCAGCAGAGACAAACATCTACAACTTCCACTTTGATAGAAGCATTTTCCATTATACAGTGTGCTTTCCAGTCCCTTCACTGTTTTCACGGCTCTTCTATAAACCCTCTCCAATTTTCAGCATTCGATCTGCTACCATGTTATCAATGCAAGTTTGTTGCTGGGAAAAGCCTTCCCTTTATTGCAGCTACTCATTCATGTTCTCCCTCTTTCTGCCAATTTTAGAGTGCACGTGATGACCCTGAAAAACAAATTTCAKTCGATGAAAGCTAGCAGGGTGTAAAAGAGAGGGGAGAAAAATAAAAATCTAACAATGCTCCTTCCCTTCCCCCAGCAGRAATTTGCAGAGACAAGTATCACACAGATCCCACACTGCATGGCTGCAAGAATCAAGTAAACAGGTTCCCGCACATAAAACATCCCCTCTCTCTCTCTAGAGGAAGTTTCATGGCAAAAATTKTCAGTCAAGCTCCAGAACATTAATGAAAAAGCAGTAAACTAGTAATTTTTTAACATCTCACTGTATTTGACAGCTCATGAGACTCCATGTACTTTTCATGCTCCAAAAATAGGATTCTGCAGCAATTTGTCCATGCTAATTTAATGTTGAAGGAGAGCTGGGAAGGGTACTGTATGCCTAATGATGCCTCCAACATGATTTAAAGCAGAGGAAAACAAAATAGATGAAAGAACTACAATCTTCTYGTAAAATAAAGTGGAGGCAGAGAGGACATGAGATTAAGACTGTTTTCCTGTTATCAGAATTCACACACCAGTCAAAACTCAAAATGTCTGGCCAGACAAATAATATTCAGAGTTTGAAAACATTCAGGTCTCAAGGGTTAAGAAGAGATGAGTCAGAAAAAGAAAAGATAAAATTACTTAGCTGGAGTTACGGTAGCAATAGAAGAAAAATAAACAAACAACAAAATTCCAAAGGAAAAATCTGAAGCTCAAATACTCCTTGAAGTTCAGCAAYTGCCATGTAGAAACAAGTATCTTAATGCTCTACACCATACCAAAATACAAGCTGCTACTTGGCTCTTTCTCTGCAAATAAACCTCTTGATTATATATGGCTTTATGGCCTGGCCTTGAGGGAAGCCTCACAAACTCATCACATATCATCAGCTCAGCCATAATTCTCAGGGTTCAGACTTCTCCCCGTGTTTAGAAGTGAAGCCCAACACCAGAAGGCTTTTATCACCAGCAAAGAGACTTGAGCTATAGCCCACTATAACACTGTCCAGTGTCCCCTGTCCCAGACTTTGACTGGGTCACCTGCCCAAACCCTGAGAAGTCTTCCAGGTGCCACCAAYACAGCACATCAGCAGGAAGCAGAAAAAAACCCTGGATAACAGATACAATCTTGCAGTAGGTTAACATCTCCTTGGAAACTATTTAAAYATAGGTGAACAAAGTGTCTTCCTGAACACAAATTCGTGTCTAAAGAGTACTTTCAGTGAAGAGGTCTAAACACCATCTTTTTTGTGCAGTATGCTTCCCTTACAGGGACTAAATGAGTCAGTAAATCARGAGGAGATGAGAAACATAAAAATAACAAAGAAACACCCACAATTTCCCATAGTATCTATGTAAATGCAGAATCTGACCAGTTGTAACAATTCAGGCTTTCATTAATCTTTTTCTACTATTTTAGGTCAGCTATAATCCAGAAATCAGTTATTCTGGATAGATGGGTTTAYTTCAATCCTTTTATACTCACTCACTGGCTCCTAAATCCTGGTTACAAGGCTTCATCACTCTCACTGCCATTCCTCTTCCTCACAGCATTTCAATTTGTGCCCTTCCTGCTAGCAGTCCCCCAGATCCCAAGCCTGTATGACTCCACCCAAAGCCAAGGAGAAGCTTCAGCACCACAATCCCTGCTCTGGGTTTTCTGGCACAGAAAACCAGTGGTATCCATGCCCACAGCCAGCAAGGTTTCTTTGACCAGTTCACAGTCCCAGTTCACTGGGAACCTGTGCTAAGAGGCTCTAACACACAAACTGGCACCTGGACAGAAAGAAATCCACCAAACTTCCACCAACTGCTTTCCTGTGCCCAGCAGATCTTGATCCAAATTCTTTAAATGTTGTTTCCTTGCAGGTGGTTCCCTTCCTCCCAGTCCTGGCAAAGCTTCCAGCAACCCAGGGTYAGGAAATACTCCAGATGCAAAATTGCAGCGTGGCAGACACTTTCCATTCACAAATAAATCTCAACCAACAGGTTTAAGCTGAACTGCTCACAAGAATATCCAGTTAACACTCACTACCCCCAGCAAGTGAAGAGATTCTGGGACTGAGTTGTACCCTGCTACCTAGCAGTTACAGGAACAAGGACTACTGCAAGTATTTCAGTGGCTGGCTGAGAACAGACTGAGCAGGGAAAGCAGCAGGTGCTTTGGAAGATCTGGACACTGCACAGCTCCACACACGTGGTTCAGAAAAACACTCTGAGGAGCCTGAACAGGTACTTCTCCAAAATCATCATCTTGCAAACTGCTCCAGCAACAGTTATGACTGAAATGTCAAACCAAATATGTATCCCAGCAGACAAGATCTTAGAACATAGAAACAGGAATCCTCCCTTTCCAGAAAATCGTTATCAAACCCCGTGCCTTTTGCAGAGAGAGCCTTCTGGAGAGAAGGGTCCGTTCTTGCACTTCCCTCCTTTGGACCACAGTGTCTCTGAGCTTCCCCAGAGTGGAGGACATTTAGGAGGGAGCAGCAGGTATACCCATAGGCAGGTAGTCACTGGGAGCTGTGGAAATTCAGTGAGCTACTCTGCATCTGCATCCCTCATTACTGGACAAAGATTCTGAGGAAGCCAAACTGACCAAGGCAGCAGGATTTTGTTATTCTTCCCAAAAGACAAGTTACAAAGCACATGAAAACTCAGCAACAGGGTATCAAGGAATAAATTCCCCAAGAAAGCACAACAGTAGAACAACCACTGTCCTCAGTGCTGTATTCTCCACATGCACTCATATTTGCATGCATGYAAATATTGGTAACAGCCATCCACTGCCTCAGCCAAGAAACACAAAGATTAACATCAAGGCATGCAGTGTTGGCCAGTTCATGATAACATGTAAGCTTCTGGGTTTGCCTGTCTCATTATAACATTTTGTGCCTGCTTGTCTCCTAACTATTCAAAATGGATCTGTCCTACTGAATTTGGTGAAGTGACATCATATACACGTTTCCTGCATGATCACAAATGAAAGCTTCTGAGGTCTCTTCAGTACTCAGAACAGATTAATTTTTAACCAGTGGAAATTTTGAACATCATTGTCTACTGCCAGCAGAGTATGTGCAGAAAGCCTCTCACCAGTGAGACTGTCCACTCTCACTGGATGTAAATACTGTCTTCTAATTCTTTTGGTCCAAGTGATTTCAAAGCAGTTCAAGAACATGAAACTGTGCTTTCTTAAAAGTTAAACAGTAAAAAAACACCTATTTTCAAACCAACCATCACAGCTTCTGCAGTTTCACAGAACTGCCAGAAGACTGTTCTGTCAACTTGAGGAATTAAGAATCAATTCTGAACACAGGACTTCAYGTCTTCAGTACGGTTGTACGACTTGTTGCCTGCATGTGAAAAGCCTGAAAGGTGAGCAGCAAAACCATGGGTGCAAGTGGTTACCCAAGGAACAATTAGACATCAACATAGAAGGTGCACACAGACTCATTAGCCACAAAGCACAGACAAGCCAGCAGATGAAACTAAAAATCACTCTCCTAGCATAAGCTGAGCGCAGCTTCAAGGTCTTACCCCTGCTAGGCATCAACAGGCGCTTCTTCATGTTGCCTGATAGAGCACAAGTGAACAGAAAAGAGAAAAACATCACATCAGCAACCTGAACAGCAGCAGTTTTAAAAGTTCTTAATGTTAAAACACAATCAGATATCAAATGTTTCTAATTATATTTCAGATAAGCTATATATAAAGTTAAAACTAAAGGTAAAAAAATGAGAAAGACTCTCTGGATCTCCCTCCCTGCTGAGAGTGACCATTACACCAACTGCTCCTTTCTCCTCTCCTGTTAAGGAGAGCTACCCTCTGTGTTCTCACTCCCATTAAGACCATTTCAACAGACCCTTTTCTCCTTATCTGAGAGAGACTGCATTTTCTCTTCCCTGATACCCTCAGGCAAGAGCAATTCTTCAGTCAGAGACCTGGAGTCCACACCAGGAACATCCTGCTTCTATCTCCTACTTCCAAYGCCTTTCCCTTGCCTTCTATTCTGGAGGAGGTGAAGCCCAAGCACAGAGGTGGTCAGTAATAGGGCCAACAAGTGAAACATCACTCAAAAAAGCCTATTAGGCTATTCTTCATACTACTAATTTAAAAACTGAAGGAAAGTTTCTCCTTCWCTATCCCATTTGTGAGGTTGGCCAAGCCAGGCAGATTTCCACTAGCACAGTGACTTCATGTGCACATCATGTGTCTTACCCAAAAGGAGAAATGGCACAGGGGACTTCTGTAAAAGTTAAAAATAACCTCCCTCAAGTATAAGAAACTTAGAACTTACATAAAGGCCTATGAGTTTACATACGCTTGTTTATACCGAAAGGACAGAAGAAAAAGCCTATAGAGACAATACAAATTTTGTGGAAAAATATTTACCATCCATTCCATTGTGTTGCTCATAACTTCTTTTTCCCAGGATAGTTGGAGACCCATTATTAATGACAGGTGTAAACTTAGCAGGAGTCAGATTGTTGAGAGAACTGGACAAGCTCTTTGCAGGATCTGGTTTTGGAGGACATGGATGAGACTCTGTTGRAAAACAGCAAAGTAGTATTTATTAGCACAGATACGGGAATTATAAATCTGAAAACAACCTGCAAACTTCCAAGGTGACCAAGTACACGTCCTCTTATATACAAACTATCTCAGTCAATAGTTTTGACTGGAGATTGCTATTGACATCAAGTATTTCCATATATTTAGGAATCCACAGCTACTGAAGATGTTAAAATCATTACCATAGTATTATCCTAAAATAGGATTTGATGAAAAAAGCACTTTGTATCTATTTCCATAGCACTGTTCTCCAACACTTTGGGGTGGTTTTTGGGGTGTTGTATACTAAACCCAACTTTGGCCAGTCACACAACATCGSCAAACTCTGGGAAAATTACAACTTTGCCAGTACTGTTTATAAAAASTACAATTTCTAAAATGGCAAAAGAAGCGAAGGTTCCAAGACCCACTATAAAGAACACAACGTCTGAATTCAAGCTTCAGGCCAAGGCAAAGATCAAGCACATACTCCTCAAGCAAAAGCAAAGACACTGGGTCCATCAGATTAAGTAGAAAATGCAAAAAGAACAAGTAACTGGGATGGTTTTCATGTTTTGTTTTGTTTGTGGGGTGGGGATTTTTGTGGCTTGATTGTTTGTTTTGAATCCAGAATGAACACCTCAATCTAGACCCAAATGGAAAAACMAAAKGGTCAGCAGAGTAGTTAGGAGGRTGTTTCCTGTGCTTGGGGTGTTTGKCATTTGGTGATTTGGGGTTTTGAATACCTAAATACCGGAGTACGGCTTCTAAAGGCTTTCGAACCACTTGCTTTAATAGCAATGGGTTTTCTGATGCCTCAGGTAAACGTGCTGTGCCTGTAAAACACAGAAAAATAATTAGAAGGTAAAGACATTTAGCTATTATAGCAAAACCAAGATAATAACTCCAGTGTCCTGAAACAGTTTTCCTGTTAAAAGGAATTTCACAGGTGCAAGCACATCTTGGCAACAGGACACAAACAAAGGAGAATGCTCCATGTAATAGAAAACATGAATGTTTTAAAACAAACAACTCAYGAACTTTCAAAGTTATTTGCCCAGCCTCCAATCACTTAGAAGGCTCTGCAATTATGGCTAGGTTTTGTGAAAGCACTAGCTATGTGCAAGAGAGCATCTCAACAAGTTGCAACTCCAAACTTTCTAGGACAGGAGTCTCAAAGGGCTCCTTGGCAAGGAGGTCCCAGCTGCAGCAAACTCACATTCTGCTTTGATTGCTGCACTGTTAATAGGCAGATAGGGGTGTCTTGCAGCATGCCAAGGGCGCAAGATATCTCGACATAAACGTCTGGCAATTCTGGTCAGTTTTGTTGTATGRAGATAGAAAGCTTGTCGTGTCTTCATAGCAAACTTGGGACTCCCACTGTTTCGTACTGGCACACCATGAGGGCTCTGAAGGGAAAGAAAAATGAAAATGGTTTCTGAAAAAGTAATTAGAAAGTATGGTTCTAAAGAAGAGGAAGAATTCAATATAAAATAATTTTAAAATACTGATTCTCAGGCATAAGAACAGAAATAGCATTTCAGGTGAAAGCATTTTCAGCCCAGCTATTCTCCATTTCCCAAATCTTACCCGAAATACCTCAAAGAATAAAATGAAGGTAAATCTTTGTGGTTCACAGATAAGYATTTATTTCTGTGCTGTGCCAAGTTTTAAGGCAGGGATTCAAAAGCCAGACATGAAGAGGTTACCTGATGCTATCACATGATTTAGAGCTTACAGACTCAACAGAAAGACTCTCCAGTTTTGGTTTGTTTGTTTAGGGTTGCTCTGGATGTACAATGCAAACTCCTCACAACAAAGCATTTATCAGAAGAGGAAAATCAGGAAGAGCTGCATGACAAATATATGCACCACAGACTCCTTTCCAAAGCAAATGTATGGCATGCAGGAAYGGTTTTGGCTTAAAGCTGCAAGAATTTATTTTAATTCTTACTCTGAACTCAGCAAATGTACTCACAGATGTCAAATATTCACTGCATATGATAAAGAATACTACTGGAAGACATTTATCAGCTAGAGAAAACCAAAGCAGTTATCTTCTTTATGAAAAGCAACTAAGTCAACCAATGAAATAATGCAAGTAGTATCTTGTTATCTCAAACCCACCCATAGCTGGAAAACAGGAAGAAATTTCAGTTTGGGGAGAACAAGGCTTTCCCTTCTCTAATTATTTGCATACTTTTAATTAACAAATAAGAGGTATAAGGCTGATAAAACCTGGCAGTTATCTCAGCAATCAGGAGGCTTCAGGGGGCAAATAGAAGCCTGGTAAGGATAAAGGTTAAACACAAGAAACAGAAAGGGAATGATAGAAAACAATAAGACAGAGGAAAGAAATTAATCTGATATCAAAGTTCAGTGTGCACTATCCTTCTGTCCATGTCATACAGTTACTTTTTCCAATCAGTTTTATGTCTGATGYTTCCAGATCGAGCCTGCACCAAGTTCAGAAAAAAAATCCCAGAATTTCGGTTTTCAAATAAAACAGGGAAAATGAAACAGAAGCTGATCATACAATGCTTAGTCAAACCTATCCAAAAAAAGGAGGATTATTAAAAAAAATAGGATTAAGTAGAAAAACAAGGAACTCTAAAAGCCACTAGCTATTTGGGGTATATCTAATTTTGAATATGCCTTGGGAAAGTAAATAGGTTTCAGGAAATAATTAATTCTTTTGGAGACAAAAAAATCAGTKCTGTTCCCCCTACAGCAAAAAAATCATGGAAACCAAATACCAGAAACACTGGCTGGCATTTCAATTTTTCCCATCTCCACGAAGTCACTCCATGCATTGGATGGCTAGTTTGCTAAACAAATGATGTTGTTTTTTTTCCTCAGGGCAGTACTTGGCAACAAATTACTTCTAGCCGAGGTTAACGYGCCAACTTCTGCTTGACACGAAATACCAAACCCAAGGACAACAATGGAGGCTGAAGGCATTCTTTCAGTGGTTAAATATTTAAGAACAGTGAGCAGGCAGTTAGGTATCAGGACACTCAGCTTTCCAGGCAGAGGCACCAGTCTGCCTTGTGGATACCCACCAAATTATTGCGGTTTGGTCCGGGTCTCTCCCCATCTAACCGTGTTGGCATTTTCAAGCCACCGTATTTCTTCCAGTAGGTCCAACAGGATGCACAGAGGCGACACTGCATGTTAGGGGGACCCCAAGAATACCACTGGTAAGACTGGGTGGCTAGAGATAACAAAGGTGGAAATTATATATATCCTTACACAGGATCACTTTTCAGATCTTATTCTCTTTAGAAGCAGCACAAAAGAAAACATCCCCCCCCCACACAGAGCAAAGCTCAAASAGACCTTGAAAACCTGATGATGGCTTCACTGTCATCATCACTGTTAAATATACTTGTGATTTCAGTAAAATTAATTACATTAATTAATCTAAATCCCTTTTAAAATGTGAACAGAAAAAAACAATTGTTAGGATGGGAAAATTTCCTGCCAATGAAACTGAAGGCTCTCTTTTTGCAACTGCTAGACAATTTCTGCAGAGCATGGGAGAGGGGGAAGATTATCTTCAGGAACTTCCCACACATTRGTTTTACAACTAAAGAATGTACAGAGTCTGAGACTTGACTTCCCGTGCAGTCCTACATTCCAGTATCTCTAAARGCTCCTCATAAAGGAGCATAATCATTAGAACCCAGTATAACAATATCAGGCAACAGATAAAATACAGCGGTGCAACATTTTGAAATCTACTAAAAAATGATGAAAAAAATTATCAAATCCACACCTTAGTGATCTAAATATTCACTCAATAGTTAGCTGCAATTATGTAGAATGTTTACTAACTCCCCCTTTAGTACTTCATAATTCTATTTACAAATATAACACCAGTAGTTAAAAAAAAAAAAACAAAACAAAACCACAAAACAAAAAACAAATTTAAAAAAACCCCTTTGCTTAAATGCTGCTCTATCCAATTCTGTCCCTCCAACCCCAGCACAAGACAGCTTTTGCTTTAACACTGACATCACAGCAGTCACTGTGCACACGCAGCTGCCATTCTGGCACTTACTGTAACAGCTCTCACAGGCCCGTCCTGCTCCCGYGTTCTGTGCCTGGACTCCAGTACCATTTACCACTCCTGGTTTGACATTATTTACATTGATCTGGTTGGGGTTTGGCTTGTTRCTTAAGACACAAAGCAAGAATGACAAGTGTTAACAGAGGCATGCAATTTTTTATTTGACTTTTCAAAGTATGRCCCAGAATGTTTGCAGATTCAAATTTCATTCAGCAATGGCTCCCAGAACCAGCAATCTGACTTTTATGAACACACTGTCTCCAATAAACTTTTTTAAACTTATGGYAAAGAAAGTAACTGTCATGATAGCTGGATGCCATTTACAAGACTTCAAAACCTTTTAAAAAACAATAAACCAAGCCATGTAGGTATCTTATTCACGATCCCAGATATTTGAATCTAGTTAAAAATGGATCTCACCCACAGGTCCTCAACTTGAGAGATATTTWATTCACATCTCCAAAAAGAAGGCCRGGGGCTGGAGCAGGAGCAGTAGGCAGAGAAAGGGCAACCTCTGCTTTATTAATGGAAATATAACCCTCAACCGGAGGGTTAAATATCAACTGGAGGTAAATACTTCCATGTTGTCTCACTGCAGAGGTTTGTATCACATGGCCAAAATTCACACAAGTGCACTCAACATGTAATAACATCCAGGTCACCTCAGCTCATGCCTATACCCTCTTTAAAATGATGATTCAGGAAAAGAGGGAAAAGAAAGCTACTGGCAGGAGCTGAGGAAGGGCAAGCAAAACTTTGGCATGGAGGGCAGCATGGAATAGCAAAAAATCTTTGGAGAGGAAGAAGTGTCTGAGGGGGAAAATGATGCTTTCAAAAAAACCTTGGCATGGAAGGGAAGGAGGACAGAGAGCATTGCTATTGCAGGGACAGGACTTCTGGGGAATGGAGGAAGGTGAAAGAAATCATACACAAAGTTTCACACAAGAATACACACAGAGTTTATCAAACATGGAAGGACTCCTGGGTGCTGTTAGGAGCTCACATTATAGAAGCAACAAAGTCAGGCAGGCTTCAGAGCCAACTGCTGAACATAAGGCCAAATTGCAGTGCTGATTACATTTCTTTCAAATTCTCTTACCTGAAGACTGAAGGGAGTGGGCATATTCCTTWTATTTCCAACTAACAAATTCATTATTTGGGAGCAGAAATATCYTAAAATGGCTTTCTGCAAACACCTTTTTTTACACATCAGTTACACACTGACACAGGAGTCCCAGTGATTTCAGTGACCCAGAATACTTTCTATGTTTCACCCTGGCTAGTGATGCAAAAACAGCATTGTGGGAATAGAGCCAAATTAATTTCTTTCTAATGGGGCACCAGCATCAGGTTTCATGTTCTCAGCAATGATCCCTGAAAGCAAAGGAGCTCCAAGTGACAGAATTCTGAACACAACTGCAAAGCTGATGCTGCCCTGGAAGCCAGAARTCATCCTTCTCATCTGAAAATGTCCAATCAGTCCTGAGATACAGAGCTCAGTAAAGCTCCATTCTGACAGAGACAAAACACGCTCTGCTGTGAATGAACTACAGAAACCATGCACAGGTTGCATAAGGAAGCAAGAGAGTATTTATCCAGTACAGGAAAAACTTCTGACAGTGCTCTCACTGTAAAATTCAGAGCCTTTCTGCAGCAGGGAAATCTCAGGAGGCCAAGTGGCACAGGAATACTGTAAGTAGTTTGTTCCTGCAGTGCACTGAGCAGCACTYACATAGCCCAAAAGAGGAGCTAGATTAATTCGCAAGCCTGAATACGTTTTCATCTCCTTCTGCTTATTAATTTGCCCAGCTCTTCTGAAGATTAAAGCGTTTCAGGGTRCTTATCAGAAAGGCACCAAGCTCTGACCCCACAGATGGCAGGAGATCCGCAGGCACGTTTAACAAAAGGGCAGTTGAAAGAGGGAACATTCACGCTCCTCTGCTCTGGGACGTCACTATAGTAACCTGCTGCAAAAGAACTTTTGCCAATGATTCACGAGCAAACTCCATGTGCAAACATTASCAAGATGCTGCAAAACAAACAGCCCTCACAGATGCACACTGCTGCAAGCAGCGTTGCACCACAGAGAAAAAGACTGAACTAAAGAAAACTAAGGCCTTATGGCTCAACATCAGGCCTGTTGCTTCCCTTGTATACCTTGGATTTATCCTCCAAAAAGGTGGCAAAGTAGTCTGAAATCCATCTGTAAAGCCCAACAATGCACATCCAAAGAACAGGGACCAGAAAGGAGGGTGATGGCTCACTCCATTATCTTCCCTAAAGCCATTATCAAGCTTATATTTAAACACAAGTGGAAAGGATGCACTGGTGAAAGCTGATCACCAAACCAAACTGATAAACAGGACTAACATGCTGTAATCGTGGCCAGCTCCAGGATTCTGCAGCACAGCAATTAATGAAGCTGCAACAAGCACCAGAAAGTGCCCTGCTCTAATACTAAGGTCAAGTTTCACAGTGGCAAAAACAGTAAAATTCAGGCAGATAGTGTTTTTATCATATGAGAAGCAAAAAGCTCTTAATTGTTGATGATATGTTAATTAAACTTGTTTGATATCACCAAAGCTTGCTAGAGCTATTAACAAGAGAATCGGATGAGTAACTGGATGAATCATTAAGCAATTAATGAAGCTGAAGCTAAAGATGCAAATAAGGTAGTGAGAACACTGATGGTGTGGCAAACTGTCATTTCCAGTCGTTGTATCAAGAATGGAAGCCTCTCAAAGGGGTTTCAGTTGTGAAGGAGCAGTCAGTTATGCTGGAACAGGGACCACAGAATAAAGATTTCTGGGCTGCATTCTTCACAACTTAAGTCTCAACCGAAGAGATGGAGGCAATAAAACGTATGTAGACAAGGCACTGGAAGCCTGTCAACATGGACTGAAGCCCCTGCACAAAAACATCCCAACCTGAACATAATCCTGATCCCCACAGAAGACCGATACCCTTTCAGTAGATGAGTAGATAGCATTTGACCCACAGCACAGCGGTAAAAATTCTATTGTTAGAAATAATTATAAGCTTAATATCACCCAGTGAATGTTTTCTGTTATTGAAGAAAACCCTGTGTGATGGTTGCAACAGAACAATTAAGAAATAAAGCCTCAGAAATAAAGCAATTTTACATCCTCTGTAAGGTACCTTTATGCCATTTACTTCTAGGCATCAAATGTTAATGTCTGGATCCAGGCAACAGAGGTGAGCTTTCCTCACAGCTCTCCAGCCTCCTGTAAATACCCACTTCTAAGAACAGGTCTAATGACCATTAAACAATGCTTTTGAAAAGGAGCAGCTTTGTCCAGCAAAATGTTGGAGATTGCCATTTTAACTAGCACTGCTACAGAAGRAAGAGCAGCGTCACACCTTTAAGTTTTCCAGGTTGCCATGGACTCCGCACAATGAAGCAGGGAAGAAAAATAGTCTTGCTCCTCAAGCAGAAAACGACCAAGAAACAGACAAAGGAATTATCTTCAGCTTGTTAAGCAGCTGCCCCTTGTAGTGATCCAAAGCTCTGACCTATTCCTCCAGTTTCCCYATTGGATTCACAAAAGGGGCACAGTAGGGAGAATAATACTTCCCTGCTTCACAGGAAAGGCAGCATTTGTCAAAGTGCTTTGAGACTGTCAGATAAAATACTGTAAATAGAATGTATTCTTTACACACACAGATGTAGAGTTGAAATTTACATTTTTCACCAGTACATTTTGGAGACTGGAAATTGTATGGAGCAAATYATTCTTCCCTTTCTTTTCTTATCCTTTCTGGTATCACTTAAATCAAAGCGAACAAGAGAAAGCCACACAAAATTTGCTGTCTCAGCCAAGTGTCCTAATCCCAAAAAAAAAGCAAGCTACACAACTAAACCTTCATTTAAAAGAAGCAAATAACTGGCACATATGAGGCCTGTAAGATTAGTAAAACCAGAGTGTGACTTCCACAACAGCCTGAAGAGCATGTTTGGGTACRCACTCAGAAAGAGTCTGAGACTACATCTGTAGGAAGAAAGGTCTCCAAGGACTGCATTCACATTGGAGGATGGCAGGATGAAGCATGTGAGAATGTGGAGTCYCTTTGTGCATTCAGGCTTCTGTTGCTTCAACACCACTCCCACTGACAGAGACAGTGCTACAAAAAAAAACCTAAAACATTTGTTTCTCAGTATTTCCTGAGTTTAACTGATTTTACACTTTTTCCTTTCACCAGCAAAGCACATTAGTGGTTTTCAGCCAAAGGGCTGCATTGCAATGCCATACTTAGAGACATTAGGTTCTGTCAAGTCAACTACAAATGTCTGTCCCAAAACCAGAGTTATTCTTGGAAGAGGTACAGAAATGTTTGTTCAATCTAGGTCAGAAGTGTTTTTCTAAGATGTTGGTTTAGGACTTGATAACCTCACATCAATTACCTGTATGACTCTCCATGCTTCAGCTACCTGCATTAACAAATTTGGCGCACAGACTCAAGTTAAAAAATATCAGCTCTAAAGCTTCACATAGAGCTCTTATTTTTCATTGTGCAATGTCTATGTGACCTTTGAAGACAGCTTCTATTTTTTTTTCTTATTATTCTCCTCCTCTCTGCTAGATTTTCGTATTAACAACAGAGAAACAAACAAGAGCCCTATCAATGCAAGACAGCCAGAGACAAAAAAAAAAGATAAAATTGTTTGAGCCTGCTATCCTCCAGGGTCTCTCACTGCCAACAATTTTACACCAGTTACTGTTAAAATGGGTTTCAGTCCATCATCTGGTAGGCTTCTGCATAGGTCTTGTGACAGCCTAAATCAAGTAATTTATTTTCGAGGTGACAAGTGGATCATTATGGCTCAAGCCTAGAAACAGGAATGGGCTCAGTAACATRATAAGGACAAATCAATATCATTGATATTTAGATCCCTACACCGTGTATTGCTATTACAAGCCAAGAATATAATCTTCTTCTAGGTCACAAGATAATGCAGATGCTATATAGTCCCTATATGCCAGACCTTGTACCCAAACTAGAGTAGAAGTAATCCAAAAGGCATAGAAATATTTAATTGCTGCCACATTTGGAGGTATTAATAGCAAGAAAACAGCAGAAGCATTCATGTGGGATTAAGTAAGTCATGTAATTGCTACTTTTCCTGATACACATAAAAGGATATTGAAGGAGGAGGAAAATGTTTCCTCCATTATATCAATTAAATAATATGTAAGTTAAGGTATAATATAAGGTATTCATAAAATGAACCGTGACTGGAAATCAAAGCCAGAGACAAGAGGAGCAGCCACGTGGACAGAGACAGGTCTTTTCCTGAAGCAGGCAGGGAAGTTGCTGATTTGACTGTGTTCTCTAGAYAGGAACAAGAATTACCTTGCAGAGGGATAAGATGCCACTCCAGGCAGCCATTATCAAATGAGCGCCACAGCCTTCCAAACACAAAGCCCTACCTCCACACATTATAATCCAAGAGCAACAGCAGGACTACCAGGCTCTCTCATCTGCAATATCCTTTTGCATCTGCAGTCTAAATTACTCTGCCTTTTGCTTTACGAGCTTATCACATTGTGAATTCATGTTTAATTTGATGTCCAGTGTCCCCCTGCAGAGTAACACCATCCACTAAAAGCAATATTGTTGAAAAATTGTGTGACAAGAAATCTATTTTGCTTCGCTCTGAATATTACATCTCATTTTTAGTAAATCCACCTGAGAGGTAATGACATATTTCAAACCRAAAAAGAAATCATGGATCTTTTATTTTCAGCAGAAATAAGGGSCTGCCTTGCAAGCTAAATATATAAAAATTAGTTCTAAAGTAACAGAACAGATGGTAGAAATTCATAAATATTTAAAAGGAGACAGCACAAAAGWGCAAAGGAGTTATTGGGGATAATACACAGGGGAACATATCCAGGAGTAAAAGTTGAAAAGTGAAAAGAGAGGATAGTCTAGAAGTTCTGCATTATAACAATTATTGACTGGGCTATGCAGAGGAAATGCAATAGAAGACACTTTACTAAGAATTTTGTATTAAAATATATGTACATATATAAATAATTATGCATTCTTTTTAATATATAATGATATATACATTTGTTAGGAAACAAACACGCATTGGTGATCCACTGCTGAGAAAATTAAGAAAAACAGATAGGTTACTGAACAGTTAATTAGCTACCCTTTTGYTCATAACCATGCTGATCTGACAGCAAGTCCCCAAGTCCCAGTCCATWCAAAAATAAAAATTAGAAGCTAAGTAACAGTTGCTTCAGGATGGCAACAATATACAGGATGAAGGAAATGAGCAACATGAGAGCACCACATCCTAACCAAGAAATAATAATATTGGTAGGCCATAGAAACTGCTACACCAGTCCCTCTACAATGAGACAGAAAACAAAACAAGAGATACTTACTAGTTGGGTATATACACTTGTTTTAGCTTGCTTTCYGCTTCTGCTGCTTTCAATCGTTTCTTTAAATAGAAAAAAGAAAACAGTTAGAATAAAAAGAAACTAAGAGCCATCTTACCTGAGTCAAGTAGTAAACCTATAAGGACTTCAGCAGTTATTTATTGAGCAGCTACCAAATCATCTTCCAACAAGAAAATATCCRCTGAAGACAATTGTGGGCATCAAATGACTAAGTACACAGCTTTTCAAAAAAGTCAGAGATGCCAAGCTATTAACAATRAGAACAAACTTTTCATTCCCATTCACTTCAATGMAAATTCCTTTCTTTAAAGTTTTTATTTCTCTTGCAGAAGATGATCTCATGTCATGGAGTCTACACTGATACAACATTCACCAACTGGACAATAACAGGTATAGGAATGCAACCTCTGTATCATAGTTCCTCAACAGCTGCACCAATTCAAAATTTCAAGTAAGACTGTTGTGTTGATACCCCCAAACTTCTGAAAGCTCARTGACATGGGAGATTTTTCTTTAGACATTAAAGAGGTCAAGAACTCCTTTTATAACTCAAACCTTCACCACTTAAACAGTAAGAAGACACTCTGAGATTCAAGTTTTCTTTTTATTACATWTGCAAAATAAATTTAGGGTGAGCCCCTGGAGGTCTCTAGTTCAACCCCCCTGCTCAAAGGTGGTAACAGCTGTCTGTACAAAGCCATGGCAATGTTTTCCAGACAAACCAGTAGCACGGGGATATTCCAGACAAACAGATTAGCTTAACATTTTCTATGCAGCAGCCTCAAGGCATAGTCTAGGAAAATAATTGTAAAGCTGAAGTCAGTATCTTCATTGAAGCAGGAAGCACCAGAAAACATAATAAAAGTGAAGAGTGTGTCACTGAGGAGCTGGACAAACATAAAATTGTTTTTACAGAGACACCACAGACACACATAGAAACAACAAAGTAAAGGTTTCCTGTAAGTATAAAGCTTTTATCAGGACAGTTTTAAACAACAATTTTCCATATGACAGTCTGACAGTTCCTCACCAAAGCTCTCTAGACTCCTGAAGAATTCCCCTCTTCCCTTTTCCTGCAAATAACAGTCAACCTATCTTAGAAATCAAAGAATGAAGTTGTCAGATGAGAGCAAGGRATGAGAAAACAGAACCTCTGAAAGTTATTCTGGGACTATGGGCACACCTTCAGAGAGCTGCACTCCTAGTGGACTCCTTTCTGCTGCAGTGGGCCAGTTTCCCAGATCGCTTCAGTTAAACCTACCTAGGACAAAAACTGCTGCCTAAAAACAAGCCCCAAGAAAACCCAAATTAAGACCTTGTGGAGACAACCCTCATCAACCCTACCRATGTGTAGGAATCACTAATACACATTTTGCCAGCAATTGGCCATGGAACTGAAGACATTCTCCCTCTGAATACATATTACAAGTTCAAACTGAACATTTTCAAGCCATCCTACCTGAGCAGCTTTATGTRAGAAACAAAAGCACCTGAAGAGGTGTCTCAAGAAATGCTGTAACAATGGTTCTCCAATCAGCATCAGAAATCCTTCTCTACCTTCTGGAGAGACACTACACAAAAAATCATCCTTTAACCAAATGCATGCTCAGGTGTCTTCCTGCTCAGGAACTGGAGGCTGCTCCACACAAAGCCTCASCTGAAAACGAGGACTTCATGCTCCAGGCACAGACTGATACAGGCACTCGTATCAGCAGATGAACAGCCATAGTGCTCATAGTCTCCCCAGGAAATATATGGAAAGCCAACATCAGATACTAACAAACATCTTAAAATACTGCTTTTTAACCAGTACAAGAATGCAATTTCCTTGAGACAGGAAATTCAGGAAAACTGGTAGAGAATTGTTGTGTTTTTAAAATTTCTAGATTGTGAGAGGAAAAAGCTGCAGTTTTCTTGAAAACATGTCTCAAGGGGACTATCTGGCATCATTATGTTATGACAGTTCTGGAAATCTGTGAATGYAAGATCTTCATCCAAGCACAAAGCAACTGAATGTTTCAGCAACTGAAACATTTTACTGTACACAACACAAAGTCATTTGCCTTGGGGACCTGGCTAATTTAGGGTATTAAGCAGTGTTTCAGTAAACAGGTGATGAATGTTAACCTCACCCCACAGATTTCCTTTGTGACTGATGATCATGGTTTGAGCCCTGAGCTAACTGCCATGAGTCACCTGGAGCTTGGCACACCTTCCTCTCCTCCAGCTGCCTGGRGACCAGCACAGCACATGACAAATGCCACACACCCCTATCACCAACAGCACCCCAGGAAAACTGAGGGTTTTTCCAGAAGGTATCACAATGTCCTGGCTAAGAGGAGGCTTTGCACAAAGTATCTGTGGCTGTGGGCAATAGATAGACCAGATATGATGAGTTTCCTATTTGCTGACAATGACTGATCCCAGAAGGTACAAAAGAAAGATGGCTGAAATGTAGTCATGCACAATTTCAGAATAATCCCTTCCCTGAGAGAGTGCTTTGCTAGCTCCTTTGCCAGTTATTAATTGATCTGTGCCTGAAGCATATTTATGCTATAAATTCTTAATGCTGTCTGATGTAGTTATGAATGTCCTCACCMCCAAGAAAAACACAGAACATTTTTAACTTTTTCTAGTAGTTTGGCCTAAAAAAATCCTGAGTTATTTATACACACAGATCTTAAGTATATCCTCTTATTTACCTCATCATATTTTCCCCATCTATCAAAGGAAGATATTACCAACTTGTCTATCCCACAGGGACCAAGGGATTAAAGTACTAAGCACTACATTCGAGTTGGTGCAAACATCTGTCCTTTATATATCCTCTCYCAGATTGGACATCCTATCCACTGAGCTTGAAAGAGTTTTATAAAAGGTGATGTATTGAAGCAAATGTTCATGGCCATCTTCTAGAGTGTGAACATTTATCAAGAGGAAATAACAGAAGAAATCCAGAAACACTGTGGATGTTTCAACATTCAAAACACAGGAGTTGGGCTGGCGGACAGTACATGGATGCCTCAAGCATCCTCAAACATTAAGCCTTATTAGTTTATGATAGGAAAGATAAATTACACCTGAATTCAGAAGAGAACTTTCACACTGTTTATTCTTTTTCAAGTCTCTGAACATACAAGTGTTGAACATACAAAAGAGGTCAGGGAGGTGGGACAAGAGAGGGAATCAGTGATGCATTTGGGAGAAATACTCCCAGCTGGTTGTGCTCCAGGAACCCGTCTCAGAATGGATGGGCTGTACCTATGATCTCTGGCAGTTCTGGCAACAAAGTGACTGAGTTCCATATCACCATAAGTTTAACGGGAGGTGTTTGGGGATAAAACATCAATGGAAAAACCTTCCATTGATGTTATTTCTACCCTTCAGCACACAGGATTTTATGAAGGCTGGTACATTAAGACATCACTCACAGCTCTGAGCTAGGTACAAAGCAGGCTTGCWTCCTTTAAGAAAGATGTTTTCTATCTGCATCAAGGCTGACCCAGAGCTCCATACCTTATGGAGACAAATATAAGGGGAACTTCCACTTACCCCAGCATTAAAAAACAATTTTCTTTCTCTATTCCTCCCACACTTTCTAATGGCACTTCCACATAAGAAACAGAACAGTAAAAATTCATAGTATTTGATCTTTGCCTTGAATTACCTGCTCCTCAGACAGAAATAAAAATGGAAAAAGTAAATTAAAGCCTTTAGCTCTCAGAAAGAATGTGACTAATTCAAGCAGTCATTTGCCACTGCCATGTCCCGAGCTTGTCTCAGCCTTTGGAAAGTTYAATGCTTTAAAGTTTTTAGGCCTTTCCATCATGGTAAGCACAACAGTAGTCGCATTTGGTCTTTAAAAAAATCACCCTGGAATTCACAACTATGTAAAAACTCAACCTCTACACCAAATGAAAATGTAGGCATAGCCAAACACATCAACTCTCAGAGCTCTCAAATCACTGAAGGAAGCCAACAAACAGCAGTTAATCAGTCAAAGCCATYTCAAACCTTTCTGAAGCAGAAATAYAWCCTCYTSTGTACTGACASAGRAAATYTGTCCCAGGAAAAGAACRTATTSAAAGGACACCCAGGATACTGAATTTGGAATGCACCACCCTCATTTTCCTTAGTGACARCTCTGAAAGGGTGTTACTGACAGGACCGCTCTTGGGATCACTGTTTACAAGCATTCAGAAGCCTACATGAAACCACCAGTTCTCKGTTGATATTGTAGTAGAATTATTCCTTCTAGCAGATCTGTTTATGGAGGGTCAGTCCTTCTCAAGATAACTGAACTCTTACTTATGCTGGTAACCTTCAAAAGTGTGGTATAGCTAAATAAAAATTACTAAATATGTGTGGTATAGCTAAATAAAAATTTTACTTGGATAAAAGATTCAAGTACATGCTCCAAACAAAGTCAATTTGCACACATCTCCATCCCAGTATTCTACTCACAAGACAAGAAATGCTGCACTAAGCTTTTTGATCTTAGGTACACCAAGCATAGGTTATTATTCAGTTCTCAGAATGGGCCTTCTGTTGAAGACAACTCAAAATGTCCCWTCCTCAATGGCAAGAAACAGATAAATTCTTCTTCAGGATTATGGCAGTGTTTTCACAATCCAAGAAAATGTCAAGGGGAATACAGAAGGATGCAAACAGCTCCCAGCTAACTGTTGCTTCTTCATCCAATTGGTTAGTGATAAAAATCTTCATTCCAACCTTTTGTAACTCACAAAAACAGATAATTCAAATGCACTTTAAATGTTCATTCAGCCAAAGATTTTACATTAATAGGCAAGTTATTAATCCTTTTATTAAATACTGTAACATACAGACTTGGAATATAACTTAGTCATCTTCTTGGAAAGAGAGAAGTGGAACAACCCAGGATACACATTTCGCATATCCTTACTTGGGATTCTCTCAATATCTTGTGTACAAAAATGCTGTCAGCCTCAGAATCATTTTGTGGTATTAGACCAAAGGAAGAGCCTGCATAGAATAAACACTATGAAGAAACAGATGGAAAAAAYGGCAACAGATGTTCTTTGCCAAAGACTTTGCACTCATCAAGTAAAACATAAATCTAATACACCATTATTTCAACTACAATTTCCTATGCTTTGTGGTTACGTACAGATAGCTCTCTGAAGCTTTTTATGAATGTTTCATGGTATTATTTGCTTGTACAAGCTGGGAACTTGAGATGAGGTCTTCAGCTCACTTCAGACCTAATTGATGTGATATCTCTGCCCTGCAACTTCTACCTGTTCATCTTGTACTGTCTCTCAAGTGCAGAGTCTCTAACTGGAAATTTTCCCCTAATTCCACTCCCTGGTAAACTCCTGGGCAGCACATGTAAGGTAGAGCATAACCATGAGAGAAAACCCAATGCACAGGAATAGAACAAAACAGTGTAAGAACCTGTAGGTTTGCTGTGTTTTTTAATTGCTGCAAGAACAAATGATCAAAGCCTTCACATAACTATGTCCTATGCACATACATWTGTAAAACAAACCTTAGGAAAATGAAGAAAGCAATGGGGAAGGGAAGCCCATGAGCACTATTCTTCCCCACATGCCAGCTTCCATCACCACCCCACATTCCTACCACCCTTTCCTTCCCAGAAGGGAGAGTTTCAGTCAAAGAATAAACTTGGGGGAGGAGTGGAATGAAGATGCCATTAATATTTTTATTAAAGGTAAAACATAATTGAAGAAAAAAAAAAAGAGTTCTCATTTGTCCTGGGGGTGCCTCTGTAATTTAAAGTGTCGTGATCAGAAAGAAAATGGTAAAAATCAGATTACAGCACATGCCTAACACTGGTCAGTGCCTCAAGCATCTAGTCTTTACCCCAGGCTGAATTTCCAAGGAAACAAGGCACGACATTTTCACAATTCTACTTTTTCTAATACTTCAAATAGATGCCTCATCTTAGGATTTATGATGAAAAATCCATTCTAAATTTCTCCCATCTTTAACTTAGTTTTCCTGTCAAATATTGTAAGTAGTTTTCAGTAACTGATACTCTGCAAGACTTTGCATGCTGCTTGCATTGTGCTTGCTTTATTTCAGGGATTAACCAGCCTCCATATTTAAACGAGCAGAGATAAAAATTATTGTAAACACTATCCAAAGTTGATTCTCAAGTATAACCAGTCTGGGAATCAGAGCCAGTGACACTTCCCGGGTAAACACTTCACTCACAGAGCTGACACAGGGCAGCCTTGTGCATCTGCCATCCAAGCCATGGGCAGGCAGTGGTGGGGAACCAGGGTGGGGGCTCCTTGTACAGCAACTGCCCCCCCTCAAAATGTCACTGAAGTTAATGCTGACCTTGAACTGCAGAGTCAGAAAAAAACTGCACTGCCTTCCTTCCTCTGCTGAACTCCAAAGSAGACATTAGAAAGCCCCAAGCAAACAGGGTAGCAGCAAACATATAAAGAACACACTCTTGACAATGCTGTTTGTATTTACAGAAGGGCTGGTGAGTTTAGTGATGAGAGATTGTTCTGACCATAACAGAATCCACCTATTGMAAAGGCTGAACCCCAAGAGGGAGAAGAGAGAAACAAAGCTTGGTTTCACAGGCAAGAAAAACAACTTCTGTTGGAAYGAAAGAGGTGATGATGACTCTCTTACCTGCTGAACATATCTGTCTGTAGTTTTCCACATATAGTAATATTCTATAATGCTTGTTAAGGACTTCCAGGGGAGCTAGGAACACAAAGGAAAAGCAGCATTTATCAAAGGGAGCTGGCACACAAACTCACTGAAATTCACAGGATTCTTTTGACTCGCAGTTTGCAGGAGTCTTGCAATTACTAACCCTCCTCAAAAAAACAGTCAGCGTTTGAATCCACAAAGGGGATATGATGCACATGCGACCCATATTAAATTAAATGCCCTTTACAAAAAAAAAAAAAAAAAAAAAAAAAAAAAAAAAAAAAAAAAAAAAAAAAAAAAAAAAAAAAAAAAAAAAAAAAAAAAAAAAGATGAGCATTCAGTGTAAAAGTGAAACAGGTTACAGGTAAATCTTCATGCTGAATTGGTAAACCATTCAACAAGGCACAAGGTGGAAGGGTGCCCACAGGTTCAGGCTCTCTGCTTAAGCAGCAGAGACTCAAGCAAGAGTCACAACTACAGTATCACAGTTCTGATATCCTTGGCTTCAATGGAGCTGGCCCATTAAAAAAAAAAACAAACCCAAACCAAAACAAACTACTAACAAAATTGTGCCCTGCCAGCCCTGTTCTCTGTGTGAGAAGCACAAGGATTTCAGCAGGACCACAGAGAGTGTTGCTGTTTCCAAGTCCCTCTCAGAGATTAGAGCACAGGACAAACAACATTGAAACTACTTGTTTTGTTCCAGAGGACTCGAAGAGCAACAGAGTGAAACTTGGCCCTCCTTACAGTGCTCCATTCAATCTGCAGGCTGAGCACCTAGGGCGGAGCTTTGGCCAAACTACAGGATACTTCTCTTGGATGCTCAGGATTCCTTTTGAAAACTTTCAAAAGGCTCTTTCTGAAACCATACTGTAAAGGTGACTACATTCTCATGTTTCAGAAGGYTCAATAGTTATTCTCCTTCAAACACAAATTAATCTAGAGCAGCTCGGCTGTCACAACACTTTCCTATATCCTCCCTTAGCTGGAGTTGAACAGATGATTCTAAATTAATGTTTCTAAAGGAAAAGCGATCATCTGTGATTTGAAATTCTGACTGTACACCAGGCTGTCACCAGTATGAGGTCTGCCTTTCCCCACTTCACAGCAAGGCACATGCTCCAGCTCAAAGCCCCCTTGTTCAACACGATGAAAAACACAATTTAGACAAGCTGCAAACCATCTCTGTCACTGATCAGAGCCATTCGCCACGGGGGCCCCCTCGTTTTMTATACTTACAAAATCTTGCTGAATGTCAGTGAAATCTTTTCCATATTTTTCTAGTGCTTCCTCGAAGAGGTTTGCCTCTGAAGCAGACCACTCCTCCATCTCATCTCTGCACAGGACTGGCCCACCTTGTGGCACAAGYGCGGAGATTGCCTTGGAAATGTCATAGACATTTTTGTGCAAAGTGTCCATAGCATGGAACTACAAGGTTGCAAAGGAGAGAGAGAGATGTAAGGACAAGTATCTGGGGGAAAAATGTTTCACAGTGAAAGAGCAGTGACAAATTCTGCACTGAGATTTTAAGATGCAGTATTCCATACCTAACACAAAATCAGTAATAACTTGTTCCAACCTCACACTGACTGCAGTTGTCAGAGTACAAACCTAACATTCACTAATAGTGAGGTTTGTGGAACATGAGCCCTTGTGTATCAATAATTCCTATCAGCTCCTCACCAGCATCACCACTGCAGTACTACTGGTCAGAAAATGCACATGATAGATCCACTCCCCCAGGACTGAGCTACTATCCACAGACAGGGCATGGATAGATAGAGGTTCAAGGGCATTTCCTCATAGACTTAACCATACACTTTCTTTGTCAAATAATCCACAAAAATTCCACATATGAAAAACAAGAGCAGCAACACATGCATACAGTTTCCCCCCARAGGGCAGAAACCTCAAAAAAGATTCAAGTTAAGTCACACATCACAGCTGAGTAKGAAAAAAGAATGACTCTCAGGGGCAATTACTCCTCGGAAAGCCAAGCCATGGCTGTCTGCAACTTGTGATTTACAAGGGCTGAGAATATGCTGCGAGGGAGGAATTGCTATTAGTAAATGAAAGCTTGGCTTTATTTCCCCATTTCTGCAGTTTTAATCAGGATGTTATTTGCCTTTCATCATACCAGTTTTGTGCATGTGCATAATTAACCTACACTGTTCTAGACAAGCATTTGTTCTACATGTAAGTTTACACTACTCCAGTTACGAGGTGAGGCTTTGATAAAARTTCTCTGGAGACTTCATAAATTTTATTCAGATTTTCATTAAACTTTCTGTAGCATAAAAGTTAAAGTTTTTTTCCTTTGTCACAATCTACTCAGCAACACTTAAGATTATAAAATGTTAACAATATCACTACTCCTCAGGTACTCAAAACCAGAACTCATTAAGGAGAACAAAATCAACTGACACTTCTTATCTGACCACAGRCTTTTCCTCCAGACATCCTTGGTCAATCTTGCCCAAGGATGCCAGTGACAGTCTGGTGTTGGGGAAGTGACAAGGAATGGCATTCTGGCACTGTAACATTACAGACAGGCAGACAATAATTTGCATTCTTCTCAAGAGAACTACTGAGCCCATGCAAGGGATGGGCTGTCAAGCATGTCATCAGAATATTTTAATAAAACTAAGCAAAAAAAAATCTCATAGCATTATCCGTGATGGGTCACAAGAGGCACAAGGCCAGAAAAAGTTACTTCATCTGTAACTAAAGGATTCCTTAGCAAACACAGGGTCTGCTTCACAGCAAGCCACAATTACAATCCATCTGCCCCTCTCTCTTTGCCAACTGTTAATGCTGAGGTGAATATTTTGCATCTCTCACTAACTTAAGTCCTCTAAAAAAAATCTTACCAGTGTGATGTCCCTGGAGGCTGCTGCAGCACTCATATGCAAACTTGGCTGTCTGACAGAACTACTGCAATCCAGGGCTCGGGCAAATGTACCAACAGACCTGAAAGAAATTAAACACAGCTTTAACTTTGCATGCAAACCCAGCATGAATACAAACACCCAACCAACACTTTGTGAGATGAGCACACTCCATTTCCCAGTTACAAGATTACACGATTTGGAGCTCATTTGGAGCCAGAGACTGTTGTCTTCAAATGTGGCTCATTATTATGAACATTTTATTCTACTTCATATGATTGCAGAGGCTTAGGCATGGGGGAGGAAATAAAGATTCAAGGGTCACCAATGGGGAGTTTTGAGCTACTCTCTTATCCCTTATCTCCCAACAGACTTGAGCTGCAACAGGAACAGAGCACAAGCAAGCTTTATGAATGACAATAGTCTCTTATACAGTGGCAAGGGCAGTGCTGCATTGYCCACAGGAACAGAGACAGATGCTGAGACCAGCCAGGAAAAATGCAGCAATGCAAGCATTTTTCCAAAAGTTTCATTCCAAATTAAAATTACAAATAAAATTCATTTTACAACTTAACAATGTATAATATAGATCATAAAGCCTGCATAGGAACACAGCAATTCTCCAATACTTCACAATTCCAGTCATTTCTGCAGCTGAGACCACAGTCCCCATGCTCTTCATTTTATTCTTAAAGAAGTTAGGTGGAAAAACCAGTAACAAGCATTGGTTCTCAAAATTCCTACTCCCCTGCCTGCTGGGTGAAACACTTGGGYTCCTGCACAGTGAACTGGAGCTGAACTCCACTGAGCAATTACAACAACAAAACCAGGCAGGTTGGGTTTTTCCCCCTCCACTCAGATCACTTCCCCAAACTAGCTGAGAGGAACACACTAGTGCCAAGCAGTGCAGGAGTAGGAAAGGTAAATGTTTAAGCAGTAGTTGTCATCAAACATCTAATTTTGGCYRAAATCCAAACCAGCCTCCCCCAYCTWAGTGTCTGTGGCGATTCACACTTCRCCCTCTTCCCAGCCTCCCAKTCACTATCCCCATCCCTGCTTCACAACTCCCCCGTGCCCAGCTTTAGCTGAACTGATACTTTTGTGTGTGTGTGTGAACTAATTATAAACTGGAACGCTTTGCTGATTCTGAACAGAAGCA
Source organism: Malurus melanocephalus (assembly GCF_030028575.1). NCBI lineage: Eukaryota > Metazoa > Chordata > Aves > Passeriformes > Maluridae > Malurus > Malurus melanocephalus. Next base: position 1,077,474 of record NW_026623410.1, on the reverse strand, counting down.
GTTCTTGTACTTGTCTTTGCAGTGATTCTCATTACATCCCGCACCTTGCGGCGGCTGTACCGGCAAACCCAGTGGGCAGCACTGAAWGAACCACTAAAACCAGCTCTGCCACCAGAAGCCTACACAAGGTGGAAACTCCCATCACAAAAAGCTCCACAGTCACTACAAACCAACCCACATGAAAACCCAGGAGGAGGAAGGCTAAAAAAAAAAAAAAACAAACAAAAAACAGACAGAACCAGGGTTTATCTATAACAGCACCATCTAAAACACACAGAATTTGGAGAGTGTTACCTGTTCATTTTYTCCCACAAATTATTCACTCACCAATTGCTATGAGAGCCTAAAATTTAATACAGGCTTCTGTTTATAAAATGCATACCAATGAATTAGTTCAAGAAGCTTTTAAAAAGGAAAAGTTGATCAACAAAGATTGCTTTGGGCTTAAATAAAAACACCATCAGTACAGATTTGCAGGGTTTTACTTTATTGTGCCTCGCTTTTGTAATCTAGGCATTAGAAAGCATCTTCATTTCATCACAAGCATCTATCAGAATTCTTAGCAAACCTTTAATGGATGTTAAAATATCATGGTTTTCAAAAAGGCAGTAAATGGACAGAGGAGAGAACTGCCAAGACTTTAATTCACTAAGTCTTCTGCATGCTGACCAAAGTATTTGAAAAACCTCACCAATTACAGGATCACTTTTACTTGAAACTTGCTTTGTTTTTATGAATCCAAACTGTAAAACTGAGAAGCTGTTCCTAAAGTCATGCTACTCCCAAGAAGGCCTGCAAAATATCCCTCATTTCAAAATGGAGCAAGTGAATCAAGCAACCGAAACCACCATTCATGGTAATAAAGCAAAAAGAACATAAAGTGCTTGGAAGAGTTACTAATATTTACTTCTCAAAGGAGAGGTAAAATGCTCTTACCGTGCWACCACCAGGAACTGGTCTATCTGCTTGTCTACTAGTGGGTTAAAGGCTTCCCAAACTTTWGTTTCAAGTTTTGACTGATCTCTTCCATCATCCTCACCTGGTTGAAAAACAAATCAGAAATTTTTTGTATGGCTCTTTTAAAATAAAAATACTTTCTAGATGACTTTATCTCACAATAATGTCACTGTTAGCCCATTTCAGTTACTCTGCCTGACAGRTCACTGTGAAAATTTCATTCACTTATTTGTATGTGATAATTTTAGCTTGACARATACAGCAACACAGCTCATCTGAACTGGGCAATTAGATTTTCACAAACTGGTGTCAAAGGATATGTCATGGGAAACAGAGTACATCTTTCTCCAAATTAGACAGTTCCTTTCTCCAGCTCATCTCTTTTTCTCCTTCATCCTGCAGCAGGTTCCAGGMAAACAGACACACTCCCAGCTGCTCTGAGCAGGCACAGAGTAGCTGGTTTAACCCATRTCAGCTGCTTTCTAGGGGGGGAAGTCATGGCATCAGACATTCTTTATTTTCCTGAGTCTCTACAAACCAGAATACCCTGGTAAAATAGAGAAGCTACTGAGAGTTTTTTYTTCCTTCTGCTTCTTTAAAACATCTGGCGATTATCCTTCTCTGAAGSCCCATGTTGGCCCACTGAGGGAACAGGATGCTTTTCAGATTAGTTCATCCTCACTTAAGAGACTTGCCCAGCTGTTGAATAAATACCAGTTTCACAGACAAATGAAACAAGAGTCCTGACCCATTTGTTTGCCTGTTCTAACATGAGACTAACAGTATCAGCRGAGCTTCTAAGCAAAGACAGAAGCATCTCATTGCTTCCACATCTTGGCCCATCAACTGTGGAGGGTCTTTCCAACACAGGTCCCAACCCTCACTCTCTTAGGAGAAGTTTACGGATAGACCTTGCCCTCTGCATTACATAGGGCTCAGGAAAGAACAGTTAGATGCCAACACTCTCCATCCCTCTCAGTTTTCCCACCSACTTTGGATCTGTGGGGTAGTGCAGAGACAAATCTAAAGTTAGTTACTATCTGATAGCTATTACTGGTTCCTCATGCTCCATGACACAGTGGGGGCAGCCTGAGGCCTCAAAACACACTCCAGCCAGCAAATTCTCCCTGCTGCCTGTTCTGCAGGTGAGAAGTCTAGGCTGGCAGCCAACATTGGGATGGGGAAAGGGCTTCAGGGAAAAGGCACCCAGCAATAATGGGCAAATTGATGAGGGCAGACAGCATTTAATTGGCAGTAATTTGGGAGGGGCTCTTATATGGAAGTRAGGCTTGATTAAAAACACAAAAGGCTTAGTGATGGAAATTTGTGTTTCCCATGGAAATTCTGAAATCTCTTAATAAAAAGAGTGCAAGCTTTGAGAGAGCCCATTAATTCAATTTATTTCAACAACTTTTATGATTTGGACAAACGCCCATTTAAAGAACTGTTTTAAAGAGAACTAATTGCCTTCAGTGGGCAACAGCCTCAACAAATCAAGCCATCGTTGTACACATGGCCTGGCAGTGGAAACCACCTTCCACACCTAGGCAGGCCTCACACAGASAAGTGGCCACATTGAGCATGAACTCTTGACAATTTAAATAAATTACAGAAATTACCCTCTTTCAGTAAGTCTGTTATATCTGCCTGGTATCTGTTTCCAACTCGAATCTCCCCTTTGTCAGCGAGCAGGGTCTTTTGTTGAGGATCATACACTAGTGAATAAAAGAAGAAATCCTAAAAAATAAAACAAGAGCAAAAAGGCAAATAGCGTTACTAGCTTTWAGTTTCAGCTTTGTGACCATACAAGATTTTTCAGTTTAAGTGCAGTTTTATTACCTATATATAGACTTTAAAATTGGGTGAACAAACAATAAATGAACAACCAGTTTCAAAACCCCATTTCAATGCTTTCCAGTCTGCCAATGTGCCTCTCACGCTGCAAGGCCCAAAGCTGGACACAAAACTACAGAAGTGGTAAAAAAACTTCACAAGTGGTAGTGAGGGGATGAATCCCTTCCCTCCATCTGCTGGTTACACTCCTGCTAACATAGACCAGGATGTGCTCAGCTTTCCTCATTACAGGGATGTGGTGCTGACCAACTTCTTGCCTGCCACTATCTAAACTTAAATCACCAAGTTTCTTTCTGCTTGTTACTGGGAGAGGGGCAGCARATTTGGCAGCAGCAGTAATTAGCTGCAGGTGGCAATCCCTTAATTTGTTGCTTTTGTTCAAGTAGATGAGGAAAAGGCTAAAATAGCTGCTTGGCTTCCACTACCTGGGTGTGTAAAATTAAAACAAGAAGGCATTCCAGGATGAGAATGTTCTGCCAGGGCAGGGATAAAAAAACAGCCAAATTTTAACTGCTTAAAACTGCACAGTTTAAGTAATTAAACTTTTCTGCATGGATAAGTACTTAGCTATAGCTATTGAGTGACACACTGGAGACCAGGTATGCTCCATCAAAGTATAGTGTGCAGTATTGGGCAGGATTAGAGCTCTGGTAGGACTTGGAATAACAGACCTTTTGTAATGTCTGTCCAACAGAACATGGTCTGGTGGAAAGRGAATTATGTCTGAACAGGAACAGGATGTGCAGTGTGCCATTTTCCYCATCTCAGGTTTCTGGCTCCTTTTCCCTCTCCCCATATTTCTGTGGCACTAGCAGGCACCCTGTTTAAATACATCTCGTTTCATGCTCACCTCATTTTTCCCCTTCCCTATATTTGTATGTGTCAACAGCATGTAACAAAAATTAGGACAAAACCAGMATGAGTTTCAAGCCCTGTTCAGCTTTATGAAGAGGTGGCAAAGGAAAAGAGAGTCTCCCAATCTGTCATAAAAAGCCCCAGAAAAAGAATTGCTCTAAGTTTCCACAGTAACATGGCAAAAATTCTGGAAGAGAACTGAACTTCAACTGGAAAGGTTGTCTGTAGTTGGGTTTGGGGTGGGGGTATTTGATTGCATCCTAAGCAAATGATACTTTTGAAAAAAATCCTACTCCCACAGGCACCAGGGTCAAGTTACATCAACCTACGGACAGAAGGCAGCTTCAGAGTACATGAACACTCATTTATTTTACAGTTATGTAAAGAAATCTGTGTCTCCTGCTCCCCAACACACTCAAAGCTCAAGACATTGCAATGTTTTGAGAATGTATCATTAAGAAAATAAAATGTAGGAAAAGCTTTTATCTCACAGGCTTCCATGTTATAAATACAGTGTTTTTAATCTGCTCCAGCTCCAAAATACCTGACTGCAGGACAAAGTGTATGCAGTGCAACATTAATGCTATTCAGGCACRTTGCCCAGCACATACGCAACCCAAAGAAGACTAATTCCCCAGGCAATTTCTTCAGCCTTTCTTAGCCAGGGAAAGTCATGCACTGTGGAGGGGTTTTCTCCCATGATATTTGRCTGTTAGATGCCATATTGCTTCTCTTTTATTGGTTATCACTACGAATTTTCTCTACAAAATCTCTGCTAGTCTCAGGTCATCCTTTTATGTCTTGTCCAGTTTTGTCTCAAATCAATCACRTTGAACAAAAGAATGAAAAGCCTCTGGTCTCTTCTCCCCATCCAGAGCCTCCTCAACAGAGAAAASATGGAAGTCTGGGGGCCCAAGGGTGAACACAACAGAGAATGCAACCCCTAGAGCTAATTCAATCACTACCATCMTCTCTCACAGACATAAGATTCATTCTTGCACACTGAGTGGGATTGCTGAAAACATTAATAAATGTCAGCTTAGTGCCAATGCAAACTAAAAAAACAAACCAGATCCAAGTGTACTCTACAGCATGTGTGACCACCACTATGTGATGAGAACAATTTTTCACAAGAGTGATGTTCACAACAAAACCACACTGCTCTTCAAAATCCTCCATGCTCATTTGTGCTGTCAAAACTGTGTATGCTGGGTTTGCTGCAGTCAAGAAAGAGAAGGCCTTTCTCTTTTAATTTCAGATCCCAGAAACCATCTAAAATGTTCAGAAAAACACTACCATGACCTGCCAAGAGGTAAAATTGAATCATGACTTTCTGCTTCTCTCAACTGTTAGACAGACACATATGCTCAGAACTTCCCTACCCAAGCCCCTAAGCTACCCATAGCTGTAGCCAAAAACCAAAGTCACCAAGAAACTGGAAAAAGAAAACAGGCTCAGAGTGAAAGTACACTACAGAAATAATGGTTACTTCATTGCAGCTTGCAAACTTACTTTCATGTATTTAATATACTTTAACTAGAGAACATTTTATKTTTAGGGGGGTACCAAAAAGAACAGATATGCCAGACATCTGCTCAGCAGGCAAATTCACACAAGCCTCTGGATATATCCAGGCAGAGCAGTAAAATAGATGGTACATATAAAATAGTTTCCTGCAGAATAGGGAAATCTAGTGCTTTTGCCATAATTGGCTATGCCCTTCCCTTGATCTCCATGGGAATTAAGTGTCTATAGAAAATTCAGGTTTTCCAGTTGCCTTTTTTTCTCTCTTTCTTCCTATTCCTCASTCCTGCTACAAACCCAATTTTACCAGGCACAGTAAAAAAGTCAGTGCTGGTCCCCTTCAGCCTGCTTTCCAAAAGTAACAAGGCAATCTTCCTGAGGAAGATGACAGAGAGAGGGTGGAGGAGGAGAACAAAGATAACAAAAATGCAATTTTGCTATGCTTACTATCTCCCTAAAAATTTCTCTCTGGATGTTTAACCTGCTTCAAGGCAGACAGCCATGGGCTGAAAGCCTGCTTTTACTGGTCACAACATTTAAGAAATCAAATACCAGATTCCCTAGTACTGCTTAGGCTTTATTGATAGAAGCCATGTTAGAAAAAAAAGGAACAACCCTGAAACATTTTGAAAGCAAAGGACGGATTAAGAACAGGAGGCCCGGGGAAAGAAGAAACAGTTGAAAACAATACCATCCAGTGTTAGTTGTTGCCCAGTGAGTTCCTATCTCCTTTTCTTAATCTATTTACCCTCCACCCAAGCACATTTGTGTTCCTGAGCTTTTAATTTCTTTACCATCTGTCCAAGTTAGTTTGCACCACAGCAAAATGCCACGCTAAGTGACAGGACACATTCAGGGAACTCTCTCATTCTGTGAAATCTCTAAGTGCCTGCTCTGTTTTAAAAATAACCCACATCACTCATCTTGCATTTTGAAAGTTCAAAAGGATGAAAAAAAAAAAGAATTTTCTCTTTCTGTGCCTACATCTGCAACTGAGAATTGCATGATTAGAGGAAGGCAGCTCTCTTCAGTCTCAGCACACCTGCCTGTAACACCAGTGAGAATAAAAATGTGTTGGGAGCAACTGAGAACAAACACTACTTAAAAGTTGGATATTAAAAAATCAGAAATAATTTCAGTTTGATTAACTTTTGCTTTCAAACGGGCATATCCTGGACTCCTAGCTGCTTACAAGCACTGCTGAATACCACATCCCTTGTTTGATGTACTGCCATTTGGCAGCTTTCAGCAGAGCCGACATTTTTTGGTTTCACATTCCAAAGRAAAACTCAACTATTTAATCCCTTGCTTTGTTTAAAATTCTCTTAAACTAAAGTATCAGATTAAAACTAATCTTATGCTTAAATAAATACTGAAGAAAGCTACAAAAGGATTTAAAAAGAAAGGCTAGCTATGAGAGAGACTACAGTATGCTCCTTGCAAATAATGGCCTGTTTCTCCTTGTTTCTTAAGGGCCAGTAATGGCTATCACCCTACTGTTTTTAATTACAAGATTTCCTCTCTTGTATAACATTTTCATGTTTTCAAATGCAAATTATTTGCTTGCAGATGCRTTCAAATAATAATATCCTGAAATTCTTTGCTAATCTCCCCAGTAAATCTCAGATTGACAGATTCCAAGATTGTTTAACCCAGTCGGCAGCCAGAGGTCTAGCCACAATTGAAGGTACATAAATACAACTTTTAAAAAATGCAGTAGTAATTTTTTTTAAAATCACAAAATATTTGAAAAGGTACAGCCCAATATTTATATTCTGAATGGTGATTAACTGGGCAAGACAATTAATTTTTAAGCATTTGGTCTGAGATACCTTTAAAGAGGCAGACTGGATGCATTTCTGTCAGATGTCACCTGACAAGCAGTTTTTCAAGGATTTAAGTTWCTGTGGTGGCATATGAAGGACTTCAGATAAGTATTTTGAACAGTGAACTCAAAGAACAGGGAACTAAGCTCCTCAAAAATCTGAGGCAAGATCAAGCTTAAAGCATATTAACATAAATCTGTATGATTTCAGGATAAAGCAAATATAGAGAAGCACAGCTTGCCAGCTTGCTCCCTCCTCTACAGTTGCTGCGTCTCCCAGGCTATCAGCCTCCAGGTTTGAACTCTAAACCTTGCCACACTGATGAGTAAGTTGGATTCTCTTTACAGAAGGAGAGGCAGCTTACTGTCACAGAGGGATGTAAACATGAKGTTTGGCCCCTAGACCCACAAAGTTTAATGCACAATAAAAATTGTACAGAGCGTAAAGCCTCYCACTGTCAATGCCCAGTACCTGCAGAAACAAAGAATTATCCTCTTTTTAGAAAACTTGAAATAGGCACCAAACCTAAATTGTGCCACAATAAACTGTTCAAGCTTTACAGTGCACAAAATGGTTCCTACCTCCCGTTCCAGATACGATTTAAGGGATTCTGTCTCATTTAACAGAGTAACGCTGCATTTGCCTCTACAAAAAGAGAAACATATGAGAAAAACATCTTAAATGCTCATGTGATTCACAAGATGGTATTACTGAAGTTGTACACAGAAMTTGATCATATATTGAAGAGCACTTGAAAAATAACAATGCTATATGATTTTTGAATAAAACTGAAGAAAACAGTCATTACCTAATGTGTGTRGCTGGCAGAGATTCCAGCTGTCGTGAGAGAAACAACTCACGATGTCGGAGCTGATGCTTCTGTTTCTCTGGTAAATCAACCATTTCTGGATTTTCCATCTCTTCTTCCATTTCTCCTAGTCATAAAGAGASAAAATTGATCAAGAACAGGGCAAGTATTAACTTTGAGCAAGTCAGAATGACGTGTTCCAAAACCTTTGCTAAATAATAAACATTAATCTGATTTAATGTAACTTCACCTGAATCCTCACATTTCAGCCAATTGAACGATTACATAATTAGAACAGATCCTTGAAATGATGCCTGTGAAGAATTGTATTAATTCACCACTGGGATCAAATCATCCCAGGCACACAAAGGTCACACCAAGCTGAAAGTCACACAAATCTGGTAYGAAGAGAGAAGTTCTGGAGAGAGAGAGCTGTTTCTGGAGACCATCAGTGCATCAGATTCATCAGGTAAAAGGTGGCACATGATAAGTGAGGCAAAGTGAACTCTTTCATCTTTGCCAGGCATCAGCTATCTTAAACCCCCCTCCTATTTCAGGACATCACAGCATCCCATCCCAGCTTCAACAGCTTCTGCAGGAAATGCCCACTGGAAAGGGCCATTCATTTAATTAGTGTCATTTTGTACTCTCCTCACTCCAACCCCAGCCAACAGATCCCAGCCACAAGATTAACTGGAATGTAACCAAGTGCCTTAGGCCAGTCTTGCCACCCACCCTATCCTACCACAGCACACACATCTAACTGCAACACTCCTGTGGCATTTCAGCAGTCAGGACACACCATCTCTGCCTTGGAGCTATCCAATCTCCATCCAACCAGTCCTCAAGGATACATCAAAGTAAATACATGAAATCATATCCACACCACAACTGATACACAACTGATTCCAAACATCCCCAAGCAGTTTTTTTTTAAGAAATAAATCATATGTTTTGTGTTCATTAACAAGCAYCCTGGCAGTTATTCCAGTCAAAGCTGTAAAAGGCAAAATACTCAGAGAAAAAAGGTCATCATCTTCCATGATGAATGACTGAGAAAGTGGAGATCAGACTTTTTGTTCTCTAAGAAATTAATGCAGTTACTTATATTTTGCAAAACCACAGGAAAAGTTTCCCAGACTGTAGTAGAATGAGCTGTAAAGACTCATRCATGAATTGTAAAATTCTAATTTTACAGCAGCATTACTCTCAAAGAGCAGACTTACGCCTGCAGCTTAATTCAACAGTTGTTGCCAAAAAACATTTCTAGGCAGAAACACATACAGGCACGGTTATGATTTATATACCCTTAAGATTAGTTAACTAAAATCCTCATAGTTATCCCAAGAATAAAGCAAACAGAAAGGAGAGATCTCCATTTTATAAAACACTAAAATTGCATTTAGTTTTAAAYAGGTCGTCATTATGCCAAAGGCGGTGACAAAAAATTATGTACCCTTCAGGTTACCAACAATTTATCACCATTTTACTGCCCTGAAAAAAAAGACCTGCAGTTTATTTGCCCATCAGGTAGGCTGCTCCAGCAAAGAAGGAAAAAAAGAGCAGCATAATTAAACCAGACTGCAACATACAATAGCTGCTGCACCACATGAGCTGTTAACCATACAGCAGCATGCACTTAGGTTTTAATATTTTCCTGGGAACTAGAATACCAAATTTACATTAGTTGCACAGTTTCATGGCTCTGCAATTTATTTACTGAAGTGGATTCTGCTTTAGTTGAAAATTAATATTGCGACTGCTATTCTACACTGTAAATATACCAGCAGCAAGCCACAAACAAGTCATCAAGTTCCAAGCTCATGTGCCTAAAAACCAAAGGATGCGTAAATGAAAAGGGAATTCATGCCTGAACTTACAGCAGCTTTTGGAAATGACAGTGGTGCACTGTGTAATGCTGGGAGAATACTACAAGGAGCAACCTAAAATACTTAGTTTCTTCAATATGTTTGATAGCCTACAGCTTTTAGAAATTAGTTTTTCTAAAAAGTATGTCAACCCCTATGTGCCAATCTAATCTACAGAAAAAATGAAAGCACCCAGCACAACCGAGCTAATTCCAGGGACTGCATCCCTTCAGGTAGACTCACCTTCCAACTAGTATTTTATTTATATGTCTAACTTTTGTAATAAAATACAGAAGGTGGAAAGCACACATGTTCTTATGGCAGCTCTGCTATGAACAGCCTTTCAAAACCAAAAAGCACAAGACATTTCTTCTTAAAAACAGACAGACATTTCTACAGGTGACAAACAACTCCCCCACGCACAGCAGTAAAACTGTCATAGCTCCCCCAGACAGAGGTAGGAACATTCCAAGAAATAACAAACAAACAAATCTACATAGCATTGTCCCTTTCTTTTTCACAGCCATGATTAAGCACTGAAAAAAGTAGACCTGAAAAATGCACTCAGAAGCAAGGGAAGGAGAGAAGAGTGGACTGGATCCAGGACAGGAAYCTATCTGACTCACTGAAGTCAGGCTAAAGCTGCTTGGACAAAAACTAACCGGTGCCACCTCACAGCACAGGCTAAAGTCAGACTATGAACCACAAAGAGGGGCTGTCCCAGCCCCAGCTCCAGGACAAGTCTGTCCRACACATCTGCATTTCACCTTCCTATAGCTCACCCACTCACACTCTGACTGAAGTAGACTCCACTCCCAAGAATGGCGGCCTCTGAGAAAAAAGGACCRTGGTCTTAATAAAATAGAAACACATATTCAAAAAATAACTAAGAAATATTTTCAGAAAGATATGCCTGCATGTTTTACAATACTGTGAAGTAAGTGATATGGGAATACACAAGGCACAGTATATTGGGTCTTCAGTGCTCTCATAAAACATTGCTTCAAAATTAATCTCTCTGCTTGATAGATGTGCTTGTGCAGCTTTGAAACTAAACATTTAATCTTAATACAAACAGTAATACATCAGCTGTGCAGCAGTAGCCAGTGGAATGCTGCAAGAAGTGTATTAGATTAAGTATTATTTGATATTTAATGGCAGAATCATTAATAGCACATTAACAAAGCCTGAAGATGACTTATATTGGAAACAAGAGACAGGCAGATTGGGCACAAACAGCAAGACTTGTGTGAAAGCTAACATACATGGGGAAAATAATTAGAAAGAGTAAACTTTGAGTTGGCAGGAGAAACCCAAGAGGTAGTAATTGTAATTTAAAATGACTGGGTGTGTGAGATGTGAAATTAAACATCAATATTTGCTAGACACCAGAAAGAATAGCAATTTGCTATAGATCAGATTGGGCTCTCTAGAGCATCAAAAGCAGAAAGCACCAGCCCTTTCTCGGCATTGTGGATGTCATACAAGCAGCAACATGACAGAAATGCACAAAGGTAAACAAGACACAGAAATTAGGCTTAGAGAGCACATAAGGTTTACCAGCATGGGAAACAGTCTACAGCAACAGAAGAATTAGTTAGCATGGTTATAACTAACAAAATAATGCAAAGAATAAAGAAAGAAATCTGGGGCAAAATCATTGGGAAACACATTAAATCCATTGCTAGTGATCTGCACAACAGCTCCTTCAGCAGCTGCAACTCTTGCTGCTTTAACAGCTCAACTAAGCACCTTGGAGGAACATTCTAGAAATGCTGCGTTTGAATAAATTAACAGTACAACACCAGGTTCCTTCTTCCAGGTTCAGTTCCAAATTGCTTGTATGAAGCTGCAGCCTCAATTATTTCTTCTCTACCAAAAACCAGATATTGATTCGTAGCTATAGAAAATATGGTCGAAGTTTAAACAGATAGAAATCCTTACACCTTGGCACTTTAGGAGTTTGCCACATTATCAAAACATCCCAGCAGGATCCCTGCTACAAATTTCTGGTGGCCATCTTTTGCAGCCATGGCTACTATTATAGGTAGCAAACAGACACTATTTTGGACACTTCCCTCACTGTACCATTCCCAAAGAGAAAAACTAGATACCTTCTCTCAGCAAAAAACAGAGCCAAAATGTCACTAGATGATATATGGATTTGACTCTTAAATCTGCATGTGTGATATTGGGAGAAAATGGAGAAGGGGGAAAAATGGAAGAAATAAAAAGAGTTAATTTGTGAAGCCATTGTCCAACTTCATTTAGATTGGTGTTATCCAAAATGTAAAGAAAAACAAAAAAACAATACCTGCCCCCCCCCCAAAAAAAAAGCAACCCCTCAAAAAATTCCTTACCTGTTTAGGCACACAGGTATCATGCAACCATTTATTTTCAGAAGCTTTGGCACTTTTAAAAACAAGGTGCTATGTGAGCCTTGAACTCAGAGAGCACCTGCTGAAAACCAACCATAACTTTGCCAATCCAGCCAGCACTAACTAGTCAGTTCCCCAACCACTACCAACTGGTCACTCACAGCTGGAAACATGTACTTAATTACAAAAAACCATATAAGACATTCTATAAAGAAAATACATAGTGACAGCATCCAACAAGAGGCTGTAAAGYGTCTTTCTCATTTCTCTTCCACTAAGTCCTGTCTGCAATTTTGTTTTCAAAGTCTCAGGGCAAGAACTTTAAAACAGTTTCCTACTGGTGAAGCAAGTTCATTTCAAAAAYAGTTGGAGAAATTCCCTAGAATAATGTGTGAGGTGATTAAAGAGGCTTATGAATAAAAAGCACTAACAATGTATGGAAGATACCATGAGGCTGAAAGATTTGTAGGARAGCCCAGAAAAGCTTTATATCATATGATAAAAACAGTAAGATAACAGACCAAATCCAAGAATCAGGTACTATTTTGCAATTGCCAGCTACAGAATAAGGTGCTTCCAACCCATTTCTCTGCATACAGACTTAGGAGAAAAAACATTTCATACTTGCCTGTTTCAGATATCTGATGGATCATCCAAGCTAAAGTGGCTTTTTATTTATTTTTTTAAACTTCAAAACATTAATTTCACAATTACACCTTTCTCCATCCTTTATTGGAAGAATAAAAAATATTAAAAAGTATCCATACAATTTTTCCATTCATGTCCTGGCTCTATCTCCCCATTGCTTAGCTCTCTCACTGCACTGATCTCAACAGTAGGTCTGAAATAAAGGCATCTTAAACAGAAGACTGTGTGAATCCAGAAATGTCTGCAGTCAGAAAGCTCCATTAATCAGCTGAACAAAGGCAGTTAAAAGATCAGCGATGCAGATACGTACATCTACTGCAAATGCATCAAAATGAGGCAACAGGAGACTTTATGGAAATGAACTCAAAGTCAGTGACAGTGTGAAATATCTGTACCAGAATCTTAACATCTATAAAATTTAATTTCCTTATCTCATGCAGGATGTTGATTTTTTTCAGAGTAAAAAACTAACGGCTGTCCAAAAAGCTTAATTTTACTCTCTCCCCGCTTCTTATGAAGAACAGAAACCACAGAGCAGCATAGCTATCTAAATAAATGGAAGTCATTCAGTAGCAATTTTATTCTGCACCAGAAAGAAACATACTGGAGAAAATGTTAGTTACTAATGAAATTTACCCTAAGAGGCAGACTCAGCTGTCTCTGGTTGCTCTATTAATAGGATTGCTACAGAAGAATTTTCCCATCTTTCAAACAACACATATGAACAATGAATTATTTGTTTGCATTAAAAAAAAAAAATCACTTAGATTTCTTATCACAAAGAGTAATCAGCATGTGCAGGTTCAAAGAGCATTTATGTGGGTTCAAACGTTTYTCATTTTTGGTCTCAGATACATGTTTCTGTGAACCCTTCCTACCTGCTTCCTTTACTAAACCTAGTGAAGTGAGACACAGAGGAAGGAATCAATAGTCATGTTGTTTATGKTGAAGCTCCTATTAAGCTTCAGGATTCTCAGATAAAATGAATACTGCTACACTGAAGAGATCTCAAAAAAGCTTTCCCTGCCACTATAATTCTGTAACACWGCCAACTCTCCTCTCAATGCCATATGACCTTTTTTTCAAGGCATGGTTGCAATGCAGGGATTATTTGGAAAGACTCAAATATACAACAGAAAATACTCAAATTTATCAATAAGGGACTAGTTTTGCTGCATGTTTTCCCCAGTGGAATTAGAGCAGTGAGAACACAGCAAACCAWTATATTCACTGCTAAAACCGAGTCTCTGATTTAATCAATCCCCAGATCACTCTATTGATACACACACCAAGAAGCACATTAAGAGACAGTGATGCTTGCCAGCTAAATCATAGTTCTGACATGCCCATATCTGATTGCTTCTCTCTCATTTATGTATGTGCCCTGAATTACAAGGATTCATATGGCTGTCCATGCTTTTTGCTAAATTTTAAGCAGTTTGAGCAGCTCCATCTCACACATTCTGTTGTTTACAAGGGAAAACAGTTCAGTTACTCTACCTGCTTTGTYTTTTTTTCCATTTGAAAGTGTCTGTTTTGGTGACTGTTTTGTTAGTACTGTGTTCATCCCCTTACACGAATGGGACAAGCGGGATGCTGCACTGGCAGAGGAAGGTGCAATAACCCTAAATCTAATCTTCACTGGCAACTGGAATGGAGTCAGGCTGGAAACACCTCAGATAAAATGTCCAGTATCATGTAATAGGTTGCTGCATTTTAAAACTTTTTCTATAATTGAAATAGGATGGTAACACCAAATTTTTGTTTGGAAATTAGCTTCCACCCCTACTCAGCCAGGTGTCTCAGATGCCTCTGATTGCACTGGGAGAGGAGCACATTATAACAYAAGYTAAYATATTCTGTAAAATAATAGGGKTTTTTKGKTTTKTTTTCAATCAAGGAATTAGTTGTACAAYGCATACACACAAGGCAGACTGATGTAAGGTAGCATGAGCAACCTGCTGCATTTTAGGATAGTTTAGGTTTATGTTTTTTTTTAATCATAACATAAATAAAATACTCAAAACAAAGTTTTAATTTTCAAGTCTTCTCTCAGCACAGACATTACTTYTCCCAACAAAAGGGCTTTAAATATACAAAATAGTGATAGGAGAGTCTCAAATTCTCTGGTTTTAAAGTGTATTTACTGAGCATGTTCAGACAAAAGCTGTGTCACTACAAGAATTAATATTGAAATTTAAAGAGAAATCCTGTTAGTCAGGTTTCAAGCTGGCCATATTTCAAGTTGCTTTCCTAAGATTGGTCTATTTGATTTACTCAATTAATGTTTGAGGTTTTTTTTTAATACACAAACCAGATACTTAATGAGAAGTAATATTAGACATGGAGAATACTTTCTCTCACCCCAAAAATTAAAAAATTCATTTGTGTGGAGCAAATAAGATGTCTTTGCTCAGCCAAACCTGAAAACTTCTGTCTTGTCCCCACCACAATCAAACCATACACAAATGAGGTATTAAAAGGTTTAAGGAAAGGGGAAAATAAAAAAAAAAWAAWAWAAKAAGRRGGGSGRGRKRKARARASASAGAAAAGTTAGCCAAACAAGCAATGCAAATTGAGAAAGAGGAGTACAGAAAAAACACATTTAAGAATAGTGACACTGCTACTTGAAATATAAAGTTGTACCCAAGTTTGACAATTTGTGCAGAAGTAATTTCATTTGAACACAAACCAGCTTACTTGCATGTTTGTCTGCCAACACAATAAGTGTGCTTGAGATGTCTCTTCTCCTGTAGAAACACACCACCTTCGCTTCCACGTTTCCATTGGCAGTCTGAAACAGGGAACAAAAGAAAAARCCTGACCACTAATCAAGAGCAGAACTGTACACTCTGAACTAGGAACTTCATTAATAATTTGGGATTTTGCACAAGAGCTACACAGCGTCTACTTTTAGCACCTCCAGCTGCACACATTACCTAACGAACTWCATGATCCATTCCAGGGGGGTGAAAATTCCAGGCAGCTTGGCCCTGCCTCCCAATTGTTTCTGAGGGATCACCATTTTTAAGTTACAGATGTTTCAAAGAGTGAGAAAAACACTTACCTGCAATGGCAACATAYTAACAAGTCACTTGGATACTTTTGAGGTGGTGGCCTACATTAAGCAGAACTTAAATGCATCTTACAAATCCTAATAAAAGAAAGTGAAAGGTAACAACAGGATTCAGGCCTAGGCTGTTCTCCAAACTCCGCAGGGCAGTAGGAAGGCAAGAAAGAACCCAGTCATTATTATTCTTGCTAAAGAAATGACATAAGATTCTCTTTCTCTGACAGCACTGGTGAGCTAAATAATGAGCAACACACAAAAAAATCATTACAGAAGGAGAACCAAAGAAGCTGCACCAGGCAGTAAACCCTATTCCAGTGACGACATACAAAAAAATTACTGAATTTTTGAAAGATTATTTACTTAAAACGCTTAGAATGAGATTGGTGATCAATTATTTGTAAGATGGCACCTGTCAAACAAYGCAATGGGCTTTTTACAAAATCTAGRRGWCATAAACAGTTTGTAACAGCCCCAKCCAATTTACTACCTCTAAAATAAATCACATAATGCAAAAGTAACTTAAGRGCTGTATCCTACTACTGAAGACTCTTTGAAAASCATGATGGCAGTTTCAGAAARTAATTCTCTGCTAGGAAGTCTCCAAAAAAGGGCAGTGARCCAGCAATGTGTCCACAAGGAAACKGAATAAAAATTTATGTACATGCTTGTTTCTAAGATGTGAATGAAGGAAAAGTTTCAACTTTCATAATACCAGTTTTCCTAACACAAATTAAAACAAATATATCAGATACCACATACATGCACAAATATTTCCCTTACAGACCAAAAGTTTTTGGTCCACCCTCAGAATTTCTACCCTCTTCTGTTAAATAATTCAGAACTTTTAAATTCCGAGGAATTGAAATACAAAGGTAGGAACCATCTTGTTCAAACACAGACAACTTCAATGTAAACTTMTCTGATTTATTTAATTGCCAAAGTTTAATTTACACTGAGGGAAAAAGGAAATAAAAGATCTAGGATTCATTTCACCCTGAAAGACACATTTTCAAGTGTAGGTCAGAGAAATCACAGCTCAAGCAACAGTTGCAACCAAGACGGGAGATCCAAGCTGAAAATGCATCTTTTTTTTTTTAATGTCAGGGGAAAAATGAAAAGGAAGAACAAGAGGGGAAAACAATACTTCCCAGGAAAGTGATCAACAAGTCTGCACCCTGTAATGGGTGGAATACAGATAGTGATCTCATGGATATGGATCTATTGGGAATATTTAAGAACTCGTTCATGTTTCTTTAAGGCAAGAGAGGTATTTCTGCAAAAGACCTCCACTAAAAACATGGGGTTACAAGGATGTCATAGCATTCAGATTCTGTATTTGTCATGAAGGTGATACATTTTCTCTTCCAAATAACTGTTTGACAACTACATGCTTTTCCCTCACTGGTGGCTGAAGAAAAATACCTGATATTAGTCASTTAACATAGATTCAAATCCAAACCAGCAGTGCTACACTCCTTCCATGGGCTGTGATAATGTTGGTATTAAACCTGACCAYGTGGCATGTTTAGGATACAGCTAATGGCTTCAAAACAGTCTTCCCCCCTCAACTAGGTCAAATTCCAGCTCTGAGAACTTCAGCTGGCTTCCCCCATAGAAGCCATCATGMTTCCCTTTTCGATCCATTGAAAGGGAATTTGGCAGATGAAAGAGTACGCTGGCCCAAAGGACAACCAGYAAACACAAATTCTGAGCAAGCAGACAATACTGCAAACCCATCTCCTGAGCAAGGGCTTCCCCCAAGAAAGATCAMATTAAAGCTCTCCATCCTCTAGGCAAACTCCTATATTTTCTTTATATCCCATGATCCTGGCATGGAATTGAACTACAGAAACCTCCTGCCCTAAAGGTGAACATAATCACCTTGAGAATGACATGAGATTGACATCCAGTCCTGTCATACCAAAGGAGAACAAAAGGTCTTRCAGCATTCCAGAAAATTATCAGAGAACAAATGTATTTTTAAGCTTCTAATTACCAGAGAGCTGCTAAAGAATTGTTTTGATTTTAATCAAATCAAGCAGATCATAAATTCAATTAACTTCAAAGACTTGATGGAAAAAAATGTTTACCTTATTGAGCTCTTCTATTCTTCGTATCAAATAGGGGTTACTTGAAGAATTTTCAAAGTAGACATAATCTGACAAAAAGAAAAAAGATTCTTTTAAAATATGAACTGCTAAAAATCGAATCAAAACCTTTATCAGCCTGRAAAACAAAGCACGTGTTCTTCCTTCTCTCTCTGATCAGATTATTTCCACTTAAGACCACAGTGTTGTCTTCACTTGCTTCCTCTTAGGAAAATCCAGCCACTTTTCATGAGCAATATGTGATCCTTCTCTTCCTCTCCAGTTTACAAGTATAGCTCATTTACTTAGAATACAAATAGTTTCATTCTCTCTCTCATCTTTTTCTCTGCTTCCTKATTTTTTACACTTACATGATCCTAGAATGCCCTGAACAAAACTCCATATAGCTGTCCAGATTGGTCAGTAAAACTTGTGTATTTCAAGCAGGATAAACATCTAAAGTTATAGGAAAAAACAAGAGTTCTTTACTGAAAGTAGTGCCTACAGACAAATCACAGAAACATCTGTAAGTGCCATATATATTATCTGGTATTACTGAGCTCCAAGCTTAAGCATTCCTTGAGACAACAGAATTTCAGGAGTTCTGAATGGACTGGCCTTTC
Organism: Malurus melanocephalus; assembly: GCF_030028575.1. Classification (NCBI taxonomy): domain Eukaryota; kingdom Metazoa; phylum Chordata; class Aves; order Passeriformes; family Maluridae; genus Malurus; species Malurus melanocephalus. The sequence continues at coordinate 1,058,973 of NW_026623410.1, read as the reverse complement.
GCTCCCAATACTCCAGAAGCGAAACCCTAAGCCTGAACTGAGGCAAAGAGAAAGCTGAATCCACCTCCCTGCTGACAAGGTGCTGACCTTGCATACAGATCTGACAACAATTCCTTTCAGGACTATCTAAAACGATTTCCCTCCAGATTTCCCAGCTCATTTGTGTTTGGAGCAAAACACCCATAGCCCCCGGGCACGCCCCGGGTGATCCTTTGCAATGCCTACATTAGCACAGGGATGAACGGGTGTTTAGCAGTGCTTGCCCTCTGTAAATAGGGAAGCTACTGAGGCTGCTACCCTCAATCTCCCTGAAATCTCTGCCAAAAAGGCTGTCGGAAGAACAGATACTGTTCCCTTCTCCCCAGCCCAGAGGAAGGAAGACATCCCCATAAAGGTCTGYTCCTGAAAAAACTGCAGCAGGAGAGTTAAGGAGTCTCCTTTTATCTCCAGAGTGACCCRCCAGAGCATTTACCGGTCACAGCCTTTCCACTTGCCTGTGTAACACTACCCGAGCTTCAGACACATCTTTTCAGACCGCTGCTTACAGCCCCAGGTCTCCCTGGATTTACAGACCCACCTACTTGTGGCGTGTGACACAAGAGCATAGCAGTGACTGCCAGGCAAAAAAAAACTACAGAAGTTGCTGCTTGCACTAGCTGAGAACAACTGAAGTGTCCTCTTGCCCCTTCAGCGGAACTGGGCTGTCTTAGGAGACATCMACTAATCAGGAATCCCAGGGGTTACAATTCCAAGAGAGGCAATTCTTAACAAATCTATTTTCCAAGCTCTTGTCTTTTCAAAAAATGTGTTGTCAAGACACCTTGACAATGAAGATCCCAACATGGTCTTGGCTGAAGTGACAAGCAAAGAGTTTCAATGCCAATACTCAGCATGAGTCTTGGGTTATCCACCTACAGAGTGTAACCAGGGCTAAGAAAGCACTGCAACARCAAACCAAATTTTTGGTATTTTTGTGCATTTTGTCCTCCAGACCTCTCAAACTAATCAACAGCCATCTTCACACACATTAACACACACTTGAGTGACTCCAAAACCTTCTTCCTGACTGTAACAGTCAGTTCCTCCTAAGTATCACATCCTTTCAGGCTTTAAACTGSTGAAAGATCTCAAGCAAGGAATATAGTTTGGACATCTGGTTTCTAGAAAAACTTTGYAGGTTTGTAACAGAAATGGGTTAAAACATCCAATTAAGTAGATCCTAAATTTCCATTCCCAAACACCATCTCTGTGCAGCACATCAAACAGGAAACAACAAGATCAACATTACTATGACCAACTCTACCAGAAGTCACAAAACCAAACAGATATTTGGCAGCTTCAGCAATAACAACTGCTGACTGAAATAACAATGGTGGGCATTAAGCAATTGACTGATCAGCAGAGTAAAGAGAAATTATTTCTCCCACAGCAGAACCACCCATGCCCTACAAGGGCAGTGCAGCAGAGGATGCTGAAGCTTTGAGGTGCCTCCATGCTCTCTGGCCACCTCCCACTGGAAGTCTCCAATATGTGAGCAAAGGATGTGTTTTTTCCCTCCAGCCCCCAAAAAACACCTAAGACAACCAGCTACTCCTCTCTTCAGGTACTTTGGCAGAGGCAGACACAAAAAAACAATACTTTTGTAAACACTGTGTCTGAAAATTGAAAATTAAAACTAAAGGAAATGTCAATCTATGTCTTGAAAATATAACCTTGTCTTTAATCCCATGGCTTTCAGGTGGCTGTTACAAATGTGCATAGTTCACATCATTTCTAATCAGCTTTTTTTGTGTGCATGTACACGCATATATTCTCAGAGACACGTTTTATACCTCAAGTGAACATTAACTCAATTTTTCACCTAACTGCAGTTTATTGATTGTAAAATCTGGCATGGATTTAAAGAAAGCTTATCACAGATGAATGGTTTACCAAAGGACAACTCACAGTGGTAACCAACAGTACTGAAWAATAAAACCCCCAACATTGTCTCAGCAGCAGGAGCATCCCCAGACCCACAGTGTGACCAATAACTGCAAACAAAGCTCACAGGAACCACCAGGTTCTGCACACTGTGGGCAGAAAGGGAGAACCAAACCTGATCCTTGGGATGCTTAAGAGCTGACACGTGACAGTGCACAGGTGCATTCTTAGGCCAGTGCTTGATGACTTCATCACATCAAATCCACAGCCCAGTACATCTCATCCATGTTTTAGATTAATCCCACAACTATGTTAAGCATTTCACCAGTAGCTATGCAACTAATGGAGACCTATTTCCCATTGCTCAAATTACCTGGAAAAGGGCTTCTTCCCCTCTGCAAGTAATGCAGTGCACACAGCAAATCACATAACACAGAGTAACACAGATCATGGGAAAGAATTTGCATTTTTCATAGAGATTTTAAATGCTAGAACTAAAATTAAAATGCTATCCTGCACAGAAAATTAGATTCCTGTTCCACATATGCAACGTGGAAATTTCAAGTTCAACAAAACACCCTCCAAACTTATGCTTGGGCTGGTGAGAACACTCCTCTAAAACAGCTCCACAAGCAGCAACGGCCATGAAGGCTGGTTTCCTGCRCAGGAGGCTTAAAGGAGGCACACCACTGGGCCCTACACTCTAAAACACTGCCTTTCTCCTTGAGTAGCTCTTCCACTTCTATCTCCAGCTTCCTCCTATGCCATGGAAGTGCATACCTAAAATTATTCCCAGTTTGCTCTCAGCATAGTACCTACAATCGCAGATGCATGTGCACACACACARTAACAAAAACCTTCCACAGACTCCMAACAATCCAGTTGTCAATGGAAGATACCCTGTATGTGCCCAACTGCCAGATCTCTGTACCCTGGGCTGCAAAAGGAGAAGACAAAATGAGCAAATCTCTAGACAAAAGGGAGATACACGTCTCCTCTCCTGCAAAGAACAGGAAGGAAGAGTTCACTAAAACAAAAATAAAGTCTAGGGACAGAAAAGTAGAGCCTGATAGCAAATAAAATAAGTCAGACCCTTCAAACACAACTGACTATCCTCGCTGATTTATTTGCTTTCCTACTTGCAAAATTGAAGAAAAGGACTAGTCTAAAACTGCTCTGCATCCCACATGCATGACATGCCCTCTTACCACCATAAAAAGCCCATGAAGGCAACCCCTCACCACCCAACCACCTAAAGAGAATTTCAATGCCACACTTTCACAACAGCTKGGAGCTTCAGCTCACCATCCCTGAATTAATCAACCATGCATCCACACCATGATCATAATTAATGACATCACTCATGTACATTATAATTACCTGTGATCAGGCTACAACAATGACTGTGGAGTGTGAAAATACCAAAAGACAATGAAAACCATCACACAGATCATCATTTTCTGACAAACCCAAAATGTACTTCTTCCTCTTGCCTGTGCCATTATAGAGCACAAGTACCCACATACATAAATCTATCAAAAAAAAAAACCAGCCTTTATATCCCATAATACCTTTTTAACAACACTACCCAACTTGCTAGAAAGCAATGCTTTATTACACAGGTACAGACTGAACTGCTAGAACACACAGAAGCACACCTGCAACAGCACAGCTGCTAAAACTGGAATGGCAGCCTACAGACCACAGAAGATGGAAATTTTCCATAAAGGCAGTAAAATAATTGTTCTCAATTAGCAATTAACAGAATTTCTTTGGCTCTTGTATGCTTTTAAGACATTATTGTAAAAGAGCTTCTCCCTCTGCCTTCTTCATGTCAGCTGTTGCTTATGYCTACATCAGGCCATGGAAAAGAAAATCAGGAGGGGGTACAGCAAAATAAATAATACACACTGTCTAGAGGTCATATATTTATAAGATTAGACATGTCTGAGCTACCTAATAACCTTATGGGCTTTTAGGTGATCAAATTGCAAAAATGCCCAAAAGTATTTTTATCYTTCCCAATGCACACTTCCCTTTCAAGTTACAAGTGCTTTCTGAGGACYGATCCCACTGAACACTCCCTACCTTACCCCCAAAATTTTACACAGCAAGCACTGTATCAGCCTACAGATGTACTCAGRTTATGAGGCAAGCTGGAGCCTTCCTCTTGCCACACTCACTACCACTGCTGGGTAGAATGTACATTTCCAGACACGTGATAAAGAAGTAACTTCATAGTTGTAAATATTTCCCCTCCCCAATCCACAAAGCTGCTGCCCTGAATTAAAGATGAGCATCAAGAGAGTGCAYAAACTTACGATGACCTGCTTACTTGATGACTTCTTTTACAAGGAATATGTGCCTCTTCATACTCTGGGCTCTCCAATTCAACTTTGGGCCAGTTTCCTTCAGTAAGCTCCAGTTTTCAAATTATTCACCAGCCTTGTCCCTAAACTGTCAACTATTTTACATTTTGGATAATACAATCCCTCTTGGTGTGAAAGAGGACGCTAAAGACGAAACACTACTTTCAGCCTACGAGTCTTGCAAGTTCACCTGGCAGAGCCTAGGTCTTACTGCCTTGTGGCTGTTCAAAAAACAGCAACACTCACAGCAGTAATCACCCGATTAAACGTTTAGTTACAAAGCAGACAGTTTCAACAGCAAAAGCCTCACCAGCACAGCATTTTCATCACCGGAAAGGCAAAACTGAAAACTTGTAACAGGCAAGTTACATAGAAGAACATACAAGAAATGCATAGTTCTTTCTCTTGTTAAAAGAATTAGGGTGTCTAATACATCTGGCGATATACACAAACCAGATATCTACAAATTAATGTCTTTCAAGGATCAACAAAGGTATTAAAGATACATTGTCAGCACAAGCTCAATTTGTATTTACAGAACAGCAGTTTTTGAGGCTACTGCAAACACTGGATGCAGCAAGCTGAAGATGAGACAGCACATGCTATGGGCAACACCACCACTACYACTCAACTCCTTAAAAAAGGTGTGAAAATGCCAAGCACACAAGGCTCTGAAATAACTACAGCCAACTAGTGAGGGACATGGCAAAAGCAAACATCATCTCTTGCAGAAATCTCCCCTCCCTATAGTTAACAGCAAACCATCACTAAATTKAGTGAGGGTAAGTTGAAGTACCCCAGTTAAATCAAGCCAGCTTTGCTCTTGTTTCTTGAGCAAGGATTACCTACACACTCACAAGGTAAACAAAATGTTCACGTTATATTTTCTTCCAAATGTGCAGAACTAGAAAGGGACAGCCAATGTTACTTGGCTGATTTGAGATGTAACCTGCATATCACTTTTTCTGACAGGCCTCCAAAAATGTGGGTTCAATATTACCCAAAGGAGTATATACAACTCAAAGGAGAAGCAATTCATGGCAAGGTGCACGTAACAGGACTACAGACTATGCACAGACTTATAAAAAAATTGATACAGTTGTCTATCCATACCAGCTCTTAGAGCAAGAGTAATTACAACAACAAAACCTCATCAAAACACCAAACTCTGAAGGACTTGTAATAGCTACAAACAAAAACTCAAGTATCTTCCACAMAAAAATCTACTCAAGGTAAGACATAATCTTTCTGAAGCAAAAAGAAAAATAAATTCAAAGTTAATGCCATGTAATTTGCTTTGTCAAACTGTTGAATACCTGATCCAGTTTAAACTCTGAAATATTATGGTATTTGGAACTTCCCAGAGGTCTTCTGTTGCTCTTTGTTTTCTATCATGTTAAGGGAGGGGGCAAGAAAAATTCCTGTCCAGTCATCTCATATCATTTTTTGCCTGATTCTTAGTGAAACAAGGTTTATGCAACTCCATTATCCATGCATTAGTTCTTCCCTATTAACTCCTGAACCTTTTGTTCAGACATTTCACAGAGGGACAGAAGTCTCAAAGATAATTAAGTTCTGATCATTGTTCCCTACCTTAAAGACATAGRTACAAAAACTACAACAGAAAGTGAGAAAGGTAAGACAGAGATATTAAATGGTTCCTGTTTCAGAAACAATTAATAGACTAAGTTTTAAAGCAAATCACTGGAGAGTCAATGTGTTTGGAGGAATTATCAAAAGTYCTTACTTTTTTATGCACCTCTTAACTCCTCTATTGTCAGTGCTGCTCAAGGCAGGTCTTGGGTTCAATTAACTTCTAATCTGATTCACGATGGCCAGGCGTGCTCCTAAATATTTACCCTCTCTGCCAAGGAAGAAGGCAGGTATTCTGCTTCACAGCAATAGCCTAGGGATTGACGATCTCATAGTCATATGAGGCACAAAGATCATACAAGTGGTACCTTTCCCAGTAAAAGCGTAAAATTCCAAATTAGGGGGAACAGAAGAAGGGGAAGAACCACCTCATGGAAGAAAATCCACAACTTTTAGATTGTCAATATCCTTATTTCCGTTCCTCACAGCACTGTTGGCTGTTTTCACTTGCAGACATCTCTGGGAAAAAAAACCAAAGGACAGGAGGAGTCTGCTGGTACTTCTGACAAAGAGGTTATGGGTGTCAKCTGTACTTCATGGGTCACTCTTAGATAAAAACTGTGCCACACTGAAGTAACTGCTACTAGAGATGCCACCTTTMAGGAGATAAAAAGTCTATACAAACAAGACTTGAAAAGAAACTGTGCAAGAATCCTGGAAATAAAATTAAGCTTCCAAAGCACTACCCTGAGGACAAAGAAGCAATTCTGCTGTTAGAAATCAATTATATGGCAGTTCAAGAAAACCAATTTCAATTAATCCACTCCCAATATTTCAGCTATAACTAAGGCACATTTGCATGTGGCATTGACACCTCAGGTTCACYGAGTCAACTCCCTCCAGCTTCCTGCAGGACACGTATAAACAAAACATTCCTGAGAACCACTTTTTTTATTCTGTGCTTTACACGAGATATCTAGGCATGATGTGAAGGCCTCTGGACACAAAGCCTGTTCTGCATTGCCTCTTCTGCCAATTCAGTTCCCAGCAATGCAGCCATACAAACATTTCTGCAGTAGCAAAGTTGTGAGCCTATGTAATTTCAGCTGCATCCAGTGCCATTCTTTGTGCGTCAATACCATGGAAATAGTTCAGGCTTAAAAAAAGAAAAGCCTTTCCCCAAAGGCACGTTGTAAGGGAAGACCAGGATGGTCTAATTTATCATTTAAGAAGAGTCAGAGAAACACTTGAGCAGACAGAGAAACCAGTAAGAGTTCCTTAAATGATGGAGGAGTATTTGGATGGGGTAGAGGGAATGGAAGAGTCGTATCCTCATTCTACACCCTAACAACAATCACCATCTGTAGCAGCCAAGAAAACAGTCTGTTCTGTTGTAATTCTCATTGCTAAGGACAGATAYGAAAAACACTATTTTCCAAAAGATATTTGGGCAGCAAAGAAAAGGATAAGAAATTAGCATCATGTTCCCTGCAAGAATCTCAAGAGCTGCAAAACAAGAACCTCTGTAGTACACGAGACGCCATGTTTGGCATCACCCTCAAGAAACAAACAAACTGAAAAAGGTTGKGTTTCTTGTTTGGGTTTACTTGTTTGTTTAAGAGCAACACTGAACTTCAGTTTGTCAATGTGAGTTAACTGCTTAGGCCGCAGTATAACAACATATTAAGCCCAGAGGTAGAGGTTTCAGTGCCAGATCAGAAACATCATGGCTTCACAATGTAAAACACGGACAAAGTGTAAACTCCTGCCAGCGTTTCTGCAGATGTTTCTTCAAACAAGAGTGCCAGTGAAGCTGATTCATTCCCCGCCTTCTCTTGCCACCCCCTCAAGTTGTGACAGCCTCTACTTGGATGGCAAGGGGCCAGCACATGGTAAACCCAGTTAGGAACTCACACAGGTCAAAAAACTGTGGTCTCCAACCAAACCAATTCGCTGCCCTGCTCCGCCTCCCAGCCACACCAAGCTGTGTGAAGCCTGGCAAAGGAAGCAAGGAGAGGACAGGAACAATGGCTTAAATGGACACTCTACCAAAAGAAACATCTTAAATCAACACTATCAAAAGAAACATCCACAGAAWTGGTCTCACTTGGCTGGTTCAAATTTGCTCAGATGTTGACAACTTAACTCTCTAAGGACAAGCCCTGTACTAAATCATGAATCATCTGTTCATGCCACACTAGCTTTATGCTTGGTCAAGTGTCATCTGTCCTCCTACATCTTGCATGAAAGCATAAAGTCCCCAAATTAACCAGAACACATCATGTGCAATTTAACAGAAACATTACCATGAGCCACATCTGATAGAGATCATGATCTGGCAATGCACAGAACCAGGCACCATGAAGACTGAACAGCTCACAAGTAACACACATGTAAAAGACTCAGAGAAGTCCAAATCTTTCCTTCACTTGCAAATTTAAAGCCACCAACTAACTTCTTTGCTTTGCTTCATTGATCAATGTCAAGCAAAAATTATCTCAGAAACACTTCTCCTTCCTAAAGGTGGTCTGGCCAAAGAGCTGGAACAGAAGAACATGTGAATGGTTCCTTCTGGGCTGGGCTACAGCCCAAAAGTTTGACCAGTACTTTGCAGGTCCTTCCAGACCTGGTTTTACAAGTAAAGAGGGGAMAAGGAACCATTCCAGACCTTCAGAGACACTCTGAAGCAGGGCCTCTTTGTTGGAGGCCTGCTGAATTTATAGTGGTGAGCTCCAAAGACCTAGAACCATAATATCTTACAATAGCACCTTTCCCAATTGTTCCAGTTATCCAAACATCATGGGAAACTCAGGCAAAGCAGCTACAGGGCTTGGTCTCTTACCTGCTTGGGATTTTTTTTCTAAAAAGGTGCTTAAAAAGCAACAAGATAGAGTGTAAAAAACACCTTTCTTGGTGCAGAAGTCAGTAACCTGACTTCACACGTTACTCATTGCCAGCAGATGCCCAGAACTATCAGAAGCCAATTTSCAACAGTTCATACCTTTGCTTTCAAGCAATCCCAAATTGTTCAGGCATTGTTTATAAATCGAAATAAAAAAAATAACAGCAACCACCTTCTCTTTTCATTCTACCGGGGAGAGACTAKGCACTCTATTTAAAGTCAGGATGCTTAAACATCAAAAGTTGTTTGAAAAACAACCAGATGCAAGTGAAAGGAACATCTTTTGCATTCACCAAAAYCTTACAAGATAAACAAAACAAGTTCAGAGTTTTAAGAGTGCCTTTTTCACAATTTCTTATCAAGTGTCTTTTATTCAGGACCACTGAAAGGCAAAACACACAAACAAAACTGACAGGCCTGAAGGCTGTCAGGGAGCAAAATGGGCACTGCCAAGGAGTGAYTTGGCCACTCCCCAAACCTCCAGCAGTGCCCCCATCCCAGCCCTCCCAGAAGGCTGCCCTGGCACAGCCTCCCATGCACCAGCCCAGGAACTGCCTAAACTCACCAACCCAGSAGAAACCTGTCTCCAGTTCTCTGCTGACTTTCCAAAGGACCAGTGACACCAACCTGGCCCAAGATGCAGCCAAGAAAGACAAGAAGAGGCAGGAGGTGAGCACCACCCTGCTGGGGCAAGGTGAGGGAAGCTAGTTTCCCCCACTTTGGCAGAAACAAGCTTAGTCCTGTCACTCCATTGGGYCAGCAGCAAATGGTTTGCAGCTATTGCAAATCCACAACGTTGTCACAGCTGTAGCTCCCAAACACACCTAAGCTGGCTGACAACACTCTCTTCCATGCAGCATTTCCCAATAAAAGGCTAACAAATACTGAAGCAGTCTGATCTGGGGGAGAGGGGAAAGGGAAGGGAAGGAAGACTGCAAAACATGCAAGACAAACTTGTGTAACTAGAAACAATGAAAGAAAAAGATGAAGAAGCCCAGTGCCTAGCTGTTGCTAAAAGGTGATAAGCTAGAAGCTGTCCTAAATTTATTAGGGCCAATGACCATAGAAACCTATTAGTAGTTTTCAAGAATAAGCTCTTATTTTTATCTTTACAGGTTATTTAATACCTCTCTCCACTAGACTCACTCTCAGCTCAGGTTACCTGTAAAGTTAGAAAACAAAAACCCAACAAACACACCAAAACAAGGATATTGCACAGTAAGCCATCCAGCCACCCAAAATACAAACACACTGACAACAAAGCAAGGAGCAGGAGAAGGTTTACAAGTAATCYTTCAATTAAATGATCTGAATTTGCTCCAGATTCAGGCTCAGTAACATGTTCTATGCAAGCTTCATTAACAGCTCTCAGTTCCTTACCAGGAAAGCTCAKATAATTATTACTGACATTATTGTGATGTCAAGAGGACTGATGCACCATCCCTATGCTCACAGTTCTCCGGCAGCAATATGGAAGAGCTGTAGCCTGCCACAAGAGCCTGGATGCCAGGTGAGAGTATGGAATGGGAYGGGGGCAGGTCAAACCAGCCATGTTCCCAGCCATGCATTAGTAGGACCTTGTAGTAACAGAGAGATGATGTCATGTTGCCATTATTAAAAACTTTGGGAGCTACACTGAAAYATGACTGCAGCACAGGCAGACACGACAACACCAGCTATAAAGTAATGAATAGTACCAAGTAAGTTTTGGAGCTTCAGCATCCAGCACACTGGAATAACGCTCCTGTGAACCTTAGGTGTCCATGTCAGGCAYTGCGGGTCATCATTTCCCTCACTTTAAGGGTGTTAAATGCAGCAAGTGTTTCTGTGCCTGCCTGACTTGAGATCAGATCTCCCAATGTCAGTTAAACACACCTAAAATGTACCACAGACTCAATAACAGTGATAATTTTGTAGCCAAGCATGCTCCCAAATAAGAGGGTAACTTGAAAAAGTCAAAAACACATGAAAGATTCCACCTAAAAGCATAAATGGACATTTGTCTCAGCAAAAGTGTAGTCTTCTGTAGTTTTTCCTCCATCCTTCCTATCCTTTCTTTCCCCATCCCCTTGTTCCCTGCCCTCCCACTGAGCCCATTCAGCTGTTCACACAGTCCCACAGTGAACCAGATTGGGTAGCTGATGCATGATTAAAAATAATCCAGGAAAAAACAAAAAGTGAGGAGGAGGTAGGTGGAAAAAAAATAAGTTCCTCAAATCAGTGCAAGATGGAAATAAAAAAAAATAATTGTTTCACTGCATCAAGGGAATGCCATAGGGGCATAAACCTGCAGTGGGGCTCGCTCAATTGCCACCATTAAAGGAATACTTGTCGCACTAGAGTTAAGCTCTCCTGGAGAAGGCGGAGACAGAATAGCTGTTGGAAAGTCTCTTGATACCAAGATGACCTGTTCTCTTCCAGGCAGCTGACASAGCACTCTCCTGAAAGCGGAGCCTGGCACTAGCTAGAACAATGAACATCTCTCTCCCACGTGCATTTTTTTTCATTAGAGGCCCCAAATTCCAGCTCRGAAGTCCCAAGCTTCTCAGATCTGSTGTTTATCCAACATTCCCCTATGGTCTGTGATCGTGCATGCTGCCAGTCCTCTTCATGAGGAAGCAAACCAGCCCGCCATGACTCCTTCCAAGTGAAAACAGTCCACTTTCTTCATGCTGCCATTTGTTTCATTGCTGTACAGCAGCYGTTAAAAAAATCTTCACTTCTGCTACACTGGAGGCAGGCGATTCCAGGATTTCCTTCTGGCCAACGACTAAAATCACCCATTTCATTTCGGAATTTGATACCCTGGCTTTCTTCCCTACACATTTGCAAAGTTTCACATCCCCCCTGAACTGGGCTAGCTTGTAACAGTCTCATTTGTACAGAAAACCAACTCCGTCCCCATCAGAAACCTACCAGGAGAAACTTGGCAGGACCCAGGAGAAACAGTTACTTTCTCCAAGGAACTGGATGCCACCAATCAACTCATCCACAGAACATGACAATCGTTCAAGCGGCAGCTCCTAAGCCCCCCCAGCATGGTCATTGAGCTACTCCACACAAAGGGGAGACTTCAGCCCCCACAGTGCAGGCTCCTCAGCTCCTCTACCAAGGAACACATGAAGAGAACACCACACTTCATGTCTTCTTGTTGTCAACCCACCATGGCTTCTGAAAACAAAAGTTTGTGGTGTTTCATGACCAGGCCTAAAGCAGTGACCATCCTTTCTGAGTGAACATACGCTTCCAGGAGCAGTATTGATCTGTAGTGAGCAAGCTGCTTTTGGCAGCTGTTAGGTCTGGAGTTCACACGGCACATCCGGTAGTCACAAGTGTAATAAGAGATTATCTGCTGAGTGTTTGTCTTCCAGTGAGAAGTRTATGAAATGACTATGCACAAATCCCATTCCGGATTTAATCCTGCCCTGGAGTTCACACACAACTTCAGTGCACAAAACCATTAGTGGGAGATAGCAGCACCAGAGGTCAGAAACAATTCGATAACACACACTCCTGGGCTCAGGCTGAACAGAGCTCTCACACAGAARCAGCTGCATCCATCCATATGTTGATCTTGGTAATACATCAAATTAAGACTTCATCCATATGGACCACAACGGAGCACTGTAACCTTGGCTATCAGCCAGCTGCCTTGCCCTCTGCCCAGAAAGGCTATGGAGCAAATCTTGGGCACTGTTTCCAAGCGCAGGAAGGACAAAAAGGTAACTGAGCCCAGCCAAAATGGTTATTCCAAAGGCAAAYCATGCCTGACCAACATGATTCCCCCATCTGGAACAAACAGACTGGCTCCACAGCTGAGGGGAGAGCGGGGGGTGCTGGACACGACTTCACGCCGAAGGCCATGCTAAGTTTCCCACAGCATCATTCAGACCAAAATGCTTGGAAAACTGGATGACAAAGGTAAGGAGAAAACTCTAACATCCAGTTTCAAGGATCACAATCAGCAGTTACAACCCCCATTGGTCTACTGGTTACTAATGGTATCCCTCAAGGATCAGTCAGCCGAGCTTAGAAGCAGGGAGAGAATGAGGGATAGTGGGGAAAGGGACCTCAGCCACAACARGAGAAAATCCATCCAGGCACGTGGAAACAAGTATTTTCTCTAAGCATGGTCAAACACCGGAAAGTGCCCCAAAGTAACGATGGCATAACCATTCTCAGAGCCTGGGATGGACACATCCCCAAGCACGCTGATCTACCAGGACATTTTCTAGCAGGAGGTCAATCTAGGGACCTCCAGAGGTTCTTTCCCATTCTCAGTGGGATGCACAGTACAGATTTAGCAATATGAAATGCAAAGAGATGAGATTCCCCACAAGACTTGGCCATTCAATGCTGAACAAAAATTTCCAGGAAACAATTCCCTTCTCAAGTCACGCCAGGGTGAATTTCCACAACTCATCGTGCCTACCATACTACTCTCAGCATCTCCAAACCAGCAAAATGCTACACGCACACTATCAGCTTGGGGCAGCCCAAGACACAAAGCTGAAACAGCCAAGAGTCACCTCTTATACCTCTATGAAACCAGGTGCGACCAAAAAAAAAGTACAAATGTGACAAAAGAAGCAGCATTTTTCAGGGCAAAAAGTAAGGGTAGGCCCAGAACAGCAGAAAAAACAGAAAGTAGTTGTTGATGGAGACCAGCCAGACAGGATGGCTTGGCCACCTTTGCTATATTTTTTCTCTTATTTACTTTACTTCGGTTTTGCAGAACTCCACAAGAAACAGAGCATTTTGAAAAGAAGAGAACTCCACAAAACCATCTTCCTGTACAGCCCATAGTCCTGGGGAGAAGGAAGCTCCACAGAACAGCTTTTATGAAGGAAAATGGCCGAGCACAAATTCATGCCAGACCACCCTCAGTCTATATTCCATAAAACACAGTCCCAAACCCCGTTGCCTCTCCTTTCTCTTCACGTGAGCCAAAACAAAGGACAATCAGACAGGAGCGCAACCCTGAATAGAAGACTAATGGGAAAGCACACAACAAAACAGCAAGAGTGGAAGGGGAGGCCAAGATCTGCAGGACGTGCCTCACGCCAGCCCCCTGGTTTACCAGCAGCCTCTGCCCATCTTTGTGCTCCTTATCTCAGCAGCTCCTCCCGGGTCCCCACCCCGACAACCTCGCATGACCCCCCATCCGAGCAGCCTCTCCACGCCGGGCCCCATCCCGGGGCCTGGCCCCACGGCTGCTGTGCTCCAGCCGCGCTCACCCATCGCACCCTGCTCCAGCCCCGGATCTGCCCCAGCCCCCGAGCCCCCACCACCCCGAAGCTCACATGCCCCGTCTCCGCACATCCCC
>NW_026623410.1:1043729-1044777 GCF_030028575.1 Malurus melanocephalus | reverse complement strand
GGGCGGGAGGCGCCGCCGGCTGCGGGACCCCGGGCGGGCGGCGCGCCGGGAGCTCCGCGCTACCGCTCGCAGCGGAGGCTCCACTGGCCCAGGGGCGGCCCCGGAGGGAGCCCCGGCGGCACCGGGGGGGGAGAAAGGCGGCGCGGCGGGAGCGCCGGGCGGGGGTCGGCCCGGAGCGGCGGGGGCCCGCGGGGCCCGTACTCACGTTGCTCTGCGGGTCGATGGCCTGCAGCAGCCGGTCCCTGATCTGCTGCGGGGACGGGGCCGGAGCCGCTGTCATTGCCTGGGCGAAGCGGGGCGGCTGCGGCTGCGGCCGGGGCGGGCGGGCGGCGGGGCCGGCGCCGCTCTTACCTCCGACCCGGTACATGTTGGCGGCCATGCCCGCGACCGGGCCGGGCGCGGGCCGCTCCCGCCGCCTCCGCCTCCAGGTGCCGGATCCGCTGGAAAATGGAGGCTGGAGCGGGCGGCGGGGGAGGGGAGCGGGGGAATTAAAGGGGCCGCGCCGGCGGACGGGGAGGGAGCGAGGCGGAGGGCGGGGCGGCGGCCCGGCGGAGGGGGCCCGGCGGCGGCAGCGGCGGCGGCGGCGGGAGGGAAGGAGGGGAACGAGCCAGATCCGCCCGCCCGCGGCGTGTGAGGGCGGCGCTCCGGCCTGCGAGGGGAGGGACGGGACGGCAGCGAGCGGGGCTGGGGGCGGCGCGGCCTCGTCACACACACACACAGGAGAGAGAGAGAGACTGTACAAACACAGCCACACGCACAGACTGCCTGTACACACACACACACTGTACACAAACACACACAGCRCCTCTGCTCACACACACACAGCCTCTCCTTGCACACACACGCGGCCCTCCCTCACACACAGATCGCCTGTCCTCACGCACTGACCGCCAACACACGCACAGAGCGGGAGAGCGACTGTACGAACACACACACAGTACACAAACACACAGGGAGCACCTCTGCTCACACACACAGCACGCACACAGCCTCTCCTTGCACACACACACAGAGCTTCCCCTCGCACACAGATCGCCTGTCCTCCTCA